>NW_028241568.1:600000-959837 GCF_964263255.1 Lissotriton vulgaris
GGAAGTACGGGCCTTCATTGGCCTCACTTCTTACTGTAGACAATGGATTCCCCAGTATGCATATCTAGCCAAGCCACTCATACAGTTGACAACACAGGAGGCAGCGACTTCGACTGTCCTCCCTTGGACTCAAGAACATACACAAGCTTTTGACGAATTGAAGAAAGCCCTATGTCAAGCACCAGTTTTAGCGACACCATGTTACAGCAAACCTTTTACACTTTTTGTCACTGAACGCGATGGCACAGCATTATCTGTTTTTACACAAGATCAAGCAGGAAAACAGAAGCCTTGTGCTTATTTTTCTAGTACATTGGATCCAGTAGCCCAGGCTCTGCCTGCGTGCCTGAAATCAACTGCAGCAACAGCTCTAGCTATCAGACAAAGCGATTCCATAGTATTAGGACATCCTCTGACAGTACAGGTTCCACACTCCGTGGAAGTTCTCCTGAACCGAACCCAGACACAGCACTTGACCATAGCGAGACTGACAGGATATGAATTGACATTGTTTCAGCCCCACATAGAGATCAGACGTTGCAACATACTAAACCCTGCTACACTGTTACCCTCGATCACAGCAGATCCCGTACCACATGACTGCGTGGAAGTCATTAATACGGTAACAAAACCAAGACAAGACTTGACATGAAAGTAAACATATACACAGATTCACAGTATGCCTTCGGAGTCGTACACGACTTCGGTATTCTCTGGCAAGAGAGAGGTTTTCTGACCTCCCATGGTGCCAAGATCCAGCATGGTCCCCTCATTCAAGCTCTGTTAGAAGCAATACACTTGCCTACAGCCATAGCCATCATGAAGTGCAAAGCACATACTAAAGTTACTGACACTATTTCCCAGGGTAACGACCTGGCAGATCGAACAGCTAAACTCACAGCTCAGACCCAAACAGACAATCCGACTGACACGACAAAGACTGAAGTACCGCCACTGACGCATTGTATGACGGTCAGGGATCCCACACAAGATGTACTCGACATACAGACACATGCCACTCCAGATGAAATCAAGAAATGGACTGAACAAGGAGGGGTCCAGACAGATCAGGGATGGATGACGAAGGGAAAAGCCACATGGTTTCTCCCCGACTCTATGGTTCAAGTCATCATTAATACAGCACATAGTCCAGCACACTTAGGAGAAAAAGCTATGTTAGACAGCATTCAGAATCTTTGGTTCAACAAGCATTTACGTGCAGCAGCAAAACAGAAAGTGCGTACCTGCATGATCTGTTGTCAGTTCAATCCAGGCAAAGGTATCCCCTTGGAACAAGGTGGATTTCATCCTCCTGACCATCCTTTTGAAGTCCTCCAGATGGATTATATCCAGATGGACAGATGCCGAGGATTCAAGTATGTCCTCGTAGTTGTATGTGCCCTTTCCCGATGGACAGAAGCTTACCCAGTTCCAGATTACACTGCCGTGACCACTGCCAAACAGTTGGTCCGTGAATTCTTCCCGCGATACGGCTTGCCCCGTGTCGTGTACTCTGATAATGGACAGCCATTCTCGTCCGAACTCATGAAACAGGTATCACTCCTGTTAGGATACCAGTGGAAATTTCACTGAGTACGACACCCCGAAGCAGCTGGTCTCGTTGAGAGACATAATCAAACTCTGAAAACACGGTTAGCGAAGGTCTGTGCAGAAAAAGGAGTAGATTGGATGGTAGCCCTGCCGGTTGCCCTCTTTTACATGCGTATGGTAGCCCATTCCAGAACCGGACTGTCTCCTTATGAGATTGTTTTCGGTCGTCCCCCCAATATGTGGGGTACGCCTATGCCTCGTAAAATTACAGATGTTGACAGTAACATGCTGACAGATTACCTGGCTTCCTTGATGTCTGCACTACTCTCTTGTCGTTCACAGGTCGCGGCTGCCTTCCCGGACAACACCCAGGTGAAACCGCATGAAATCGTTCCGGGTGACCTGGTGTTGGTCCGCAACTTTGACCGCTCAAGCCCTCTGGAGCCCAGGTGGAAGGAACCGAAACTGGTGTTGATGACGACGCGGACCGCTGTGAAGATTGAGGGAAGAAAAGGGTGGCTCCACTCCAGCCACATCAAGCGATTTCATGGACTGTGTCCAAAGACATTTCCCAAGGACTGCCCCGATACTGACTCTAAACTCCCCTTGTTAGAGAAAACTCCACAACAGGAGTATAAAACCAAGTTGAGGTCTAGTAAGTCAGACAGCGTTTAATTGTTTAAGTCCCCCTCGGGTGAAGCGGTTAGACAGGTTTCTGACATGTATAAGATAGACCCAAATAGTCAGAGAGATAGGCGAATCGAAAAGAGAGAAAAATATTGCAAAAACCTGCACAGCAGATGCGTCATTACTTTAATTTTTATGTTTGTTCTGAGTATATCGATTGTATGCATAAGTTTAATGCTACATATTTTCTTTCCTCCTCCTGGTTCACATATACATACTTCTTTCAATGACACCATAGAGCACACTTTTAGTGATCTGCCCCCTCACGAGCTATCCTATCGATTAGCAATGCGCAACAACACTTTCATTTGTATGTTACACCATACTCACCAGACCAGCAATGCCACAAATTGCTGGGTATGTGGCCGACTCCCACCCTATCAGAAATACAAGGGAGCTCTGCCCCTCTTTCCCTACCCGTTTACACATAATGGTTCGTGCGGAGCATGGTTTACTTTAATGTCCTCATTAGACAGTGAGTCTACAGTTTCCCAAGGCAATTGGATATGGGGAAACCTGAATACAGTCATGAATAAAGCATGTTTCCCAGACAAGGAAGGACTTCCCCAAAGGACAGGGACCGATCTAGAAAATGAAGTGTATGGATTAGGTAATTTTACCCTTAACCTCATGATTCTGAATGTTCAGTCCGAGACTAATTCGGACTTGCCGTTTATAACAGTTTTACCAGTGAAAGGCGAATTATGCGTTAGAAAGAATGGTTCAGTACATCTAGGACACAGTGATTGTAATACTGTAGTCGAATTCAGTGATAAAGGAAAGTCTACTTTCAAAGCCTCTCGCCATTCCTATTTTATTTGTGGTCAGACAGCCTATGTACATCTGCCCTTGGATTGGGATGGAACGTGTTATATCGCGTTCCTATTACCACCTGTTTTTCTAGCCCCACCTGATTATCATCGAAATTCACATCTTGTGCATATAAGACATAGAAGGGAGATCAAGACCCCGATTGTCGATCAGACTGAAACAACATTGGAGCAATATACAGATTTCAATAAAGGATTCTTTTTCTTCATAGGCCCCATTCAAAATAGTAAATTAATACGTAGATTAACCAGAACTTTGGAAGCAGTAGTGAATGAGACTACTTCTGCTTTGGGTAACCTGACCGAAGAGCAGTCTGCTATGAGACTTGTTGTTCTTCAAAACCGCCTTGTTCTTGACGTCATCTTGGCCGATAGGGGCGGGGCTTGTAGAGTGATCGGATCTAGTTGTTCTATTTTAATTCCTAATAACGCGCCATCAGTGTATAAAGCGATAACAAGACTTCATGAGATAGCTCACCTGATACATCAGAATCCTGGCACCTGGACTTGGTCCGGTTGGCTCTGGAGTGTGATATCCGCCTGGGGATGGAAAGTACTGTCATTCCGAGGAATAATACTGCTTATTCTATTCAGTTGTTGTCTCTGTCTGCAATGTGGGCCAGCGATTTGCGGCTTGTGCGCCACAGCTTGTATTCCCCGTCCAAGTTCACGTTCCCGTTCCAGAATGAAAAAAGACGAGCAAATGATGTTATACGAACAGATAGATGGTCTCATGAAAATAGACATATCCTAAAGGGCGGAGTAGGGGCCAAGGAGGGAATGAGGAAATAGAAATTTTCAGTTATCCAGTGTGTCCCCCACTCGCACCCTATCCATGCACCCATGTTCCATGTATGTCGTGTAATTCCTTTCCCGTGCCTGCCATGAAGACGCATATGCATTTGCGTCCAACGTTAACATGTCATCTACCAAGTCCTCCATGAACAAAACTATAATTCAGCTTCAAAGCCTATGTTTCCAATGCATTTACATGGTGCACTTTTAAATAACGCGAAGCACACGTTCTCCACGTTTTTCTGGCTCAGTCGAGCCAGGCCCTTAATTGAGGCTCCGAGTCTCTTCTGTCTCAGAAAGCTGTAGTTTAGGTATGCATCCCTGACCTCTGCCTTACTTCCTGCCCAGCGAAGCGGTGCCCGGCTTGGCCTGGCCTGCCTGCCAAGCCAGTATTTTGCCTACAGTTATCTGCTCAGCCTCCTCGAAAACACATTCCAGTCTAGTGAAATAGGTAAACATGTTCCCGGCTGCAGAGCAAAGGACCCTGCTTTCCTGTCTCCTTGCAAGTAATTTACTGAACCCGTTACCATGGTAGGCCCATGGCCCCTGCGCATTGCACCAAGACACGTATGCACCCACTAGCATTCAGTATTGGACTGCCTCTGCCCGAGAGACCTTTAGCTTCAGACAACACATCCTCCAAACACACGATATCAGATATGCTATAGGTGCAGGTCGTTCTGACATCCCAGACACCAAGACTCTTCTACTAGAGCTAAAGTCAAGCCCCCCAGCTCTCCCCAGTTACACGTCATGTTCAGTTGCGCACGCACACAGGGTAAAGGTTTCTGCTGACCCTGCAGAATTTCTCTATGCATCCACCCACCTATGACACTTCTGTGACGTTTCCAGTACACACCTCCGTGTACGCCCCTTACACGCCTTCTTTTACGCCCATGTGTCCTTATCTCTCTCTTTTCACTTGTTACGCCTACTGTATTCATTTCAATTATACAGTTTTACTATATATAATGTGTGATGTTAATAAAATGTTGAATATCCCTTCCTGAACCTTAGTGGTGATGGAACCCGATGTCCAGTATCTCGAGATGCTTAATTAAAGCCCGTATGACTCAGATATCACGGACTCTGCCTCTCATTTTATTGAGCTATCCTTATTGTCATTTAATGTATAGAAAAATAGTCCCGGTAATTTTATTTACCACAGTGGAGGCGCTCTGTGCTGGGGAAGAGGAAAGAGCTGACCTGCTAGCACCACACTTTGACCACCTGGGAACCCGTGGAATCGGAATTGTCTGGCCCTGAGCGGGCTGCAACTGGGCAGAAAGCGGTGCGCAGACCAAGCCTGCATGGGAATCGGCAACATTTTAGCTGTGGGAAGTGTACCCACTCAGCAGAGTAGAGGTATTTACTTGGCAACTGCATGACGTGAGGAAGACCAGAGGTGGATTAAAAACTTGACTTGTGCCCCCCAACAGTGCAGACACTAACCGGACCCCGCAAACAAAAGACAGCAGACAGATAGAGGTAGGCGGGGGAAGCGGGGAGCGTCATTGTGGACCCCTCTGGGCGCACATTTGGAATTACCCGCTGTGAGGTTCAGAGAAGCATCGGGGGGCTAAGGGAGATCTCCCCAACCCCATCAATCAGCCACAACAGCCATGGGGAAAGCGGATGCAAAACAACCCCGGCTGACGTTCGATACAAAAGTCCACCAAGCTACTGGAGGGAGGACTCACAGCCCGAGAGGAAGCAGGTGATACAACCATGGGTGCTGCTCCAGATGATTGCAAAAACAACAATTGATGGCCAGAATGCAGAACAATGTCATAAATTCACCCCAGTACAGAGATCTGGGCCTAAATCCATTGTTTTTTTACACTCCACACCACCCCAGTTTTGACATGGCCATATGCAAATCAGCCTTGACCCTGTGCCTCATGGGAACAGTCCAGCCCGAACTGCCAAGCCATGTCTTTCCTGGACCGGAATCAAGCATCCTAGGACCGGTTTCTGGCTATCAGCCGTCTTCAGCCAGGATACCTTGACTCCAGTGGTGTGGAGAGCATTGGGCTCACGTCTGAGCATACCCATCCCACGCGGGTGACAATTGCAGAAACAGCAATTGATGGACAGAATGCAGAACGTCTGATCATACCAATCCCACTCATGGTGACAATTGCAAAAACAACAATTGATGGACAGAATGCAGAACACTGTCATACATTCACCTCAGTACAGAGAACTGGGCCTAAATCCATCGGTTTTTGCACTCCACACCACCCCAGTTCAGACATGGCCATATGCAAATCACCTTGACCCTGGGCCTCATGGGAACAGTCCAGCCCGAACTATCAAGCCATGCCTTTCCTAGACCGGAATCAAGCATCCAAAGACCGGTTTCTGGCTATCAGCCGTCTTTCGCCAGGATAGCTTGACTCCAGTGGTGTGGAGAGCATGGGACTCACGTCTGAGCATACTCATCCCACTCGGGTGACAATTGCAAAAACAACAATTGATGGACAGAATGCAGAACAATGTCATTCATTCACCCCAGTACAGAGAACTGGGCCTAAATCCATTGGTTTTTTGCACTCCACACCACCCCAGTTCAGACATGGCCATATGCAAATCACCTTGACCCTGTGCCTCATGGGAACAGTCCAGCCCGAACTGCCAAGCCATGTCTTTCCTGGACCGGAATCAAGCATCCTAAGACCGGTTTCTGGCTATCAGCCGTCTTTCGCCAGGATAGCTTGACTCCAGTGGTGTGGGGAGCATGGGACTCACGTCTCACGTCTGAGCATACTCATCCCACAAGGGGTCACAATTGTAAAAACAACATTTGATGGACACAATGCAGAACTCCAGATGTTGACATTCGTGCAATGATAAAAGATGTAAAGGCCAGCCTCCAAGCCATAGAGTCGAAAATAGACACCCTGGGAGTCCGCATGGATTGGATCACTCAATGCGTCGAAAAGCACGAAAACCGAATAGACACACTCGAAACCAGAGTATCTGTCGCCGACGATCTACAGACAGAAATTCAAGAAAAATGAATACAAATGGACTCAGTACTAAACCTCATCAAAGCCAAAAATGAGGGTTTGGAAGCCTGATCGCGGTGAAACAACGTGCATGGTATTGGTATTCCAGAATCAACAGACATTCAAAACATGGAAAAGTTTGTAGAACCCATGCTAAAAGAATTATTTGGAGACAAACTTTCTAACATGTTCCTCATGGAACGAGCGCATCGCTCCCTTGGCCCCAGACCACCTACGGGTGCACAGCCACTCCCCATTCTTCCCCGGGTTTTAAACTATTGAGATCGTGATGCGGTCCTGGGACCGGCCAGGGAGCAGAGATCTGTGCAGTTCCAAGGGAGCACCATATATTTATGTCCCATTTTATTCAACAGGTTCAAGCTGCCTGCAGAGAGTTCCTTCCGGCGAAAAAGTTACTACAACAGTCAGGAACGAAGTATGCTCTGATCTATCCTGCCAAGCAGAAAGTGCACAGGAATGGTAAACCCACAATATTCATGGATGCAAAAGCAGCACTGAACTTTGCGAAACAAGCAGCCGAAGCATGTAAATTGCAGAAGCAACCAGGAGAGGTTTTGTCAGAAGGATGTCTAAGCGACAAAGACTAATGGTCCATAGTACAAGAATTGATCCCACAGGACTAAGCAGATACGTTTAAAATGTAACAAAAACACTCAAATCACCATCCTTGCTGATTGAGGGAGACATGAGGGCCCCACTGCATGATAATAGATAAATCTACAAAAGAATGAGAGGGGGAGCACGGGCATTGCCTATTGATGTATGAAACATAAGGCTGAATGCAGCATGCTACATAGTATTTTCACTGGGCTTGACCACCCTACAGTATGTAGCAGGGGAGTTCGGCGGTGACTCCACGGTCCCCCGGGGGATAATTCCCAATAACCCTAGGTCACCTAGGAGTTCAACAGTTTAGGGTTGATAGCTGAGATGTGTACACACCTGATTGGGGGGGTTGGTGTGGGAGGGGGTGGTTTGGGGTTGTTAAATGTTGTAGTTTAATACAGCTCAATGTGATACTGCTGACGTTGTTGTATTCTAAGTTTCATACAGATTGCAGACCACACGGCAGTATCCTCATTAAACGCATGTGGACTACGATCCCGGGCGCATTGCACCACATGTACAGGAAACCATGAGTCACACGGCGCAACCTTGCGTAATTATTACACCATACATATATAAAATAAGATGTCCTCGCTGAAATGTATCACTTGGAATGTGTGCGGACTAAATGAACATAGAAAGACACGTTTAGTACACTCATATCTTATCAGGCACAGGGCAGACATCTTCCTTTTACAAGAAACTCACTTGAGGCCTCATCGAGGTCCAGCCTGAGGTCCAATCGTTGGGGGGAGGTGTTTACATCCAGCTACTCAAAATATTGTCGCGTGGTGGCAATTCTGATACGAAAGGAAATTCCATGGAAAACCCATCAGCCCATTATAGACACAGAAGGGCGTTACATACTGCTGCGGGCGAACTATATCATCAGCGAATCATAATTGCTAACACATACGGCCACAATACTGACAGTCCTGAATTTTTCAACCAAGTATGGCACGGGATTCAATCAATAGGAAATGCAGCAATACTGTGGGGGGCGATTTTAACGTAGTGTTATCGACACAAGAAGACAGAGTTGGCATATCTCGCACACAACATCCATAAACGGCAGCTGCACTCCGGCATATAATAGAGGGCTAGCACTTAACAGATTCTTGGCGTGCACTACACCCAACCGTCCGAGAGGGCACCTGTATAACCCAGCAACATAGCACATGGTCCAGACTGGACTTTTAGTTAACTTCCAAAGACCTACATTCATGGGTTGGGATGTCTCACATTAACCTCAGACACTCTCAGATCTCGCTCCCGTACTGATTCAGCTCAGAATCCTGAAGCCATATATGCAACCATTTACCTGGCGCTTCCCACCAAATGCACTTCTTGACTCTGTATTTCGAGAAAAGATCCACAACAAAATATAAGAATACTTTGAACATAATGTGGGAACGGTGGAGTTTCAGGGAACTACCTGGGAGGCCTTTAAGGTGGTCATCCGGGGGGCCTGCATAGCATTACAGTCAGGGGTACTCAAAGATATACGGAATACGCTGACAAGACTTGCGCACAAAATCCGTGACCTAGAATGCCAATATTTTGAGGCCCAAACACCCACACTGTTATCTCGAAAACAAGTCAAATTGATGGGATTCAATGAAGCGGCAGAGAGGGAAACTAAATTCTTGCACAATATGTGCAGGCGCAGAGATATGGAGAAGGAGACAGGCGGGGGAAGACACTGGCAAACCTCCTAAAGCCACCTAGAGGCTCGGTATATATTGCTGAACTCCACAACCCAGATGCACCCCTGTCCCGTTCGCCACCAGAAGTCCTTCAATCCATGACATTTTTTTTCTCACAATTATACACCATCCAAACCGATCCAGCCGACTCTGAATTAACAGGATATCTGGACTCACTGGAGCTATTGTGGCTGTATAGGGCGCATCGGGAATATCTGGATGTGCCTTTCTCTGCAGATGACATCCAACAGGTGATCTATAGTCTGCTGGCAGACAAGTCCCCTGGTGCAGAGGGTCTAACTGCCAAATTTTACAAAGAATACGCAGACCAAATGGCTCCATGGCTACTGAAGGTGTATCAAGAAGCCCAGCAGACCGGTATATTACTGCAATCGATGTGAGAAGCGACCATAACGTTACTGAAGCCAGACAAAGACCCCACAAAATGCGACTCATTCGTCCACTTTCATTTATAAATCTGGATACAAAAATGTTTGCTAAACTCTGACCCAACAGATTACAACCATTACTTCTGCTAATCGTGCGGCTGGACCAATCGGGTTTTATTCAGGGCCGCTCTACTTCACATAATCTATGCACGATATTCGCACTTCTTCACTATTTTGCCCCTCATGTGTCTGCCATAGCCGCCCTGTTAGATGCTACAAAGGCGTTTGATTCTTTAGAATGGAAATTCCTATTTGCACGCCTAAATCGGCTGGGTCTTAGCCCTATCTTCATTCAGCAAATTAGATTACTGTGCAATTCACCTACTGCCAGAATTACAGTGAACGGTCTAATATCAGAACCAATACAAACAACACGGGGCACCCGGCAGGGCAGCCTACTTTCACCCCTGTTATTTGCTATAGCCACAGAACCACAAGCGGCTAGACTTAGACAACACCACACAAATCGTGGAATAGAATTCACCTCCAGAGGTCTGATTGTGTCAATGTACGCAGATGATATTACCTTGTATCCTGTAGATGCTGAGGTAAATTTCGCGCCTGTGACTAGAGAACTGGTGCGCTATGGGGTCCTTAACGGGATCCAGATAAATTGGGCAAAATCCACTATACTCTCACTAACGAAAGGCCCTAATCCGTTTGACTCAGAATATCCCATAGCATGGGCAGACGTACCGATGAGGTACTTGGATATCAGGATCAGCGGTGATGTACATGAAATCTGGGGTAATGGGCTGGATAGACAACAGATTTCAAAGATGGAAAGCTCTCCCCCTGTCCCTGGCGAGTTGCAAAGCAATCACCAAAAGGATTATTCTCAAAAAAACTATTATATTTGTTTGTAAACATACCAATGAAAATAACTGCGCAATTCTTTAAGCACCTCCGGTTTAGTATGATTGAACTGGTATGGGCCAGGAAGCAACCCAGGATCTCTTGGGATATTCTCACACTACCGTTTGTGCAGGGATGATTTGGCACTCCAGATTTTGAGCTGTATGCTTACTGTGCCCAGGCCAAATTCTTACATTTTTGGCAACACCCAACGCCATTTCACGTAGCCATTGAAATAGATAGGGTGGCCCCCCTGCCCCTAAATACAGCCCTCTATCAAAACTAGAAACGCCCCAGTGGCGAAATCGACACTACAGAAACACTGTGATGGGCCTGGAAGGGACTTGGTAAGAGAGCCAAACAAACTGTACTGTACGTGCCATCTATGTCTGTAGTGGGGAACCTACTGATCCCACCATAATTGGAAAATGTCGCAAAAATCAGAGCACAATCACACAAAATCATATCCGGTAGGGATCTGTTCTCTGACTGGACATTCCTTATGCTACAGCAAATGTGCAGCTCACCACAATACTCGGCACGAGACATGCTATTGTACTACCAGATAAGAGCGGTATGCCGGGCAAGATACAGTACATTTCCTGAGGCCCCCTTGTCGTTGCCAACACTGGAACATATTACCACAGTCACCTCGGCCTGCAAAGTAGTCTCAAGACTGTACACCAGGGGTCTCCAAACCGTTCCTGGAGGGCCGGATCCATGCCAGATTTTTAAAATTACTACATGTATCTTAATGGGGATATCCAAAAAATCTGGCATGAATCCGGCCCTCCAGGACCGGTTTGGAGACCCCTGCTGTACACCATCATTCAAAGAGAGTCCTCAATTATTGTCCCACAGTCACGCACACTTGGGAGGCGGACATGGGAATAGACATCACAGACAAGCAATGGGTCTTCTGCTGTAATCAACTGGAGCAACTCTCTCCCGACTACCACCTCAGGCTCATGCACTTTAAATATTTGCACCGCATATACCGCACCCTGACACTACTACATCTCATGGGTTTACGCCCAGAAACACGATGCTGGAGATGCGGACTCCGCCAGGCAACCATTTAACACTTGGCTTGGGAATGCCGAACCATAGCTGCCTTCTGGTTAGACATATTGTCTCATATAGAGAACATACCCGAACAAACGCTGTCAAAAACCCCAAAAGTGGCTCTGTTGGGATATGTACATAGCACCCCTAAGGCAGCAAGAAAGCTAACAGCGATGATGCTGCTCCTGGCCAAAAGACAGGAGGCAATCCACGGAAAAGGACGTCTCCCCCAACGGTGAAGGCATGGGTGAGGGACATCACATACTGCAGAGACCAACTGTCACATTACTGGGAACTTATGCCGACCCTTTCACACCCTAAAGATATCTGGTGTCCATTCACTAGTTGGCTCAGTTCTGTTGATGGCCACATCGAATAGCTTAGTTGGCCCATGCACACTTCACTAGGGATGTGTTTCCCGTAACATGTGTAAATCTAGTTGGTCGATAAGTGACTGCAAGGTGTTATAACTGAATGTCTGTAATGGGCCACGGGGTGTGTATATACTGTAATGTCTGTAATATCACAAGATGGACAACGTTTGTAACTATGTAAAAATGTAATTCATAATTTGACAACGACACCAGCAAAAGGCGGGGATTTCACTAAATTGTTTTTCTTTATTTCATTCCCCTTTCCTTCTTTCTTTTTGATTTTATCTTTGTTGTATAAAAATCTTAATAAAAATTTTTTTTAAAAAGAAAAGAAAATAACATCCACTCAGCATGTATGCACTCATTCAATCATTCATACATCATGCATGTACTCATTCTAACATCCATGCACCGCTCATGGACTCATTCATTCCTTCAACGTATCTTTTTTTAACCAGAAAAAGGGGTCCTGCAAAGAAGATTATTTTTTCTTTTTGGTGGGGAACTAATTTAGTTTTTATTTAGTTTGTCTTAATTTGTTCACTTTTTTATATGTTTTGGAAAAATAAAATGGCAACAAAAATAACATAACTGTAAGCACTGACTAAAGAATTGCGCTTGAAGTGCTGCAATAAAAAAGCAAAAAAAAAAAATTAACAATTAAGGCTTTTCACATTCTGTTAAATTACATCTAGAGACTGCTCCCAGGCAGTTCCGATGGTGTTACAGTCCATTCAGAAGATTTTAGGTCTGGTGACATTTCACTGCTTCTTCTGTCACGAGGAACAGGGGCTGGAGCTCGGGAGGCTGATGATCCCTCTCCTTCACTCTCTCTGTGTGCAATTTTGGGTTTCTTCATGTGGTATGTTTTTAGGTGGTACAGCATACTTGTTGTACCACATGAATATTTTTTTGCTGTGCCTTGAGATAATGTTGTAAAAAACACAGTTGATGGACAGAATGCAGAACAATGTCTTACATTCACCCCAGTACAAAGATCTGGTCCTAAATCCATAGTTTTTTTGCACTCCACACCACCCTAGGTCAGACAATGGCTATATGCGAATCAGCCTTGACCCTGTGCCTCATGGGAACAGTCCAGCCCGAACTACCAAGCCATGCCTTTCCTAGACCGGAATCAAGCATCCAAGGACCGGTTTGTGGCTATCAGCCTTCTTCAGCCTGGATAGCTTCACTCCAGTGATGTGGAGAGCCTGGGACTCATGTCTGAGCATACCCAGCCCACTCGGGGTGAAAATTGCAAAAAACACAGTTGATGGACAGAAGGCAGAACAATGTCTTACATTCACCCCAGTACAAAGATCTGGGCCTAAATCCATCGTTTTTTTGCACTCCACACCACCCTAGGTCAGACAATGGCTATATGCAAATCAGCCTTGACCCTGTGCCTCATGGGAACAGTCCAGCCCGAAATACCAAGCCATGTCTTTCCTAGACCGGAATCAAGCATCCAAGGACCCGTTTCTGGCTATTAGCCTTCTTCAGCCTGGATAGCTTGACTTCAGTGATGTGGAGAGCCTGGGACTAACGTCTGAGCATACCCAGCCCACTCGGGGTGAAAATTGCAAAAAAACACAGTTGATGGACAGAATGCAGAACAATGTCTTACATGCACCCCAGGACAAAGATCTGGGCCTAAATCCATCGTTGTTTTGCACTCCACACCACCCTAGGTCAGACAATGGCTATATGCAAATCAGACTTGACCCTGTGCCTCATGAGAACAGTCCAGCCCGAACTACTAAGCCATGTCTTTCCTAGACCCGAATCAAGCATCCAAGGACCGGTTTCTGGCTATTAGCCTTCTTCAGCCTGGATAGCTTGACTCCAGTCATGTGGAGAGCCTGGGACTCACGTCTGAGCATACCCAGCCCACTCGGGGTGAAAATTGCCAAAAACACAGTTGATGGACAGAATGCAGAACAATCTCTTACATTCACCCCAGTACAAAGATCCGGGCCTAAATCCATTGTTTGTTTGCACTCCACACCACCCTAGGTCAGACAATGGCTATATGCAAATCAGCCTTGACCCTGTGCCTCATGGGAACAGTCCAGCCCGAACTACCAAGCCATGTCTTTTCTAGACCGGAATCAAGCATCCAAGGACTGGTTTCTGGCTATTAGACTTCTTCAGCCTGGATAGCTTGACTCCAGTGATGTGGAGAGCCTGGGACTCACATCTGAGCATACCCAGCCCACTCGGGGTGAAAATTGCAAAAAACACAGTTGATGGACAGAATGCAGAACAATGTCTTACATTCACCCCAGTACAAGGATCTAGGCCTAAATTCATCGTTTTTTTGCACTCCACACCACCCTAGGTCAGACAATGGCTATATACAAATCAGCCTTGACCCTGTGCCTCATGGGTACAGTCCAGCCCGAACTACCAAGCCATGTCTTTCCTAGACCGGAATCAAGCATCCAAGGACCGGTTTCTGGCTATCAGCCTTCTTCAGCCTGGATAGCTTGACTCCAGTGATGTGGAGAGCCTGGGACTCACGTCTGAGCATACCCAGCCCACTCGGGGTGAAAATTGCAAAAACCACAGTTGATGGACAGAATGCAGAACAATGTCTTACATTCACCCCAGTACAAAGACCTAGGCCCAGATCTTTGTCCTGGGGTGAATGTAAGACATTGTCCTTGGATGCTTGATTCCGGTCTAGAAAAGACATGGCTTGGTATTTCGGGCTGGACTGTTTCAATGAGGCACAGGGTCAAGGCTGATTTGCATATAGCCAGTGTCTGACCTAGGGTGGTGTGGAGTGCAAAAAAACCGATGGATTTAGGCCCAGATCTTTGTACTGGGGTGAATGTAAGACATTGTTCTGCATTCTGTCCATCAACTGTGGTTTTTGCAATTTTCACCCGAGTGGGCTGGGTATGCTCAGACATGAGTCCCAGACTCTCCACATCACTGGAGTCAAGCTATCCAGGCTGAAGAAGGCTGATAGCCAGAAACCGGTCCTTGAATGCTTTATTCCAGTCTAGGAAAAACATGGCTTGGTAGTTCGGGCTGGACTGTTCCCATGAGGCACAGGGTCAGGGCTGATTTGCATATAGCCAGTGTCTGACCTAGGGTGGTGTGGAGTGCAAAAAAACGATGGATTTAGGCCCAGATCTTTGTACTGGGCTGAATGTAAGACATTGTTCTGCATTCTGTCCATCAACTGTGGTTTTTGAAATTTTCACCCCAAGTGGGCTGGGTATGCTCAGACGTGAGTCCCAGGCTCTCCACATCACTGGAGTCAAGCTATCCAGGCTGAAGAAGGCTGATAGCCAGAAACCAGTCCTTGGATGCTTGATTCCGGTCTAGGAAAGACATGGCTTGGTAGTTCGGGCTGGACTGTTCCCATGAGGCACAGGGTCAAGGTTGATTTGCATATAGCAGTGTCTGACCCAGGGTGGTGTGGAGTGCAAAAAAGCTATGGATTTAGGCCCAGATCTTTGTACTGGGGTGAATGTAAGACATTGTTCTGCATTCTGTCCATCAACTGTGTTTTTTGCAATTTTCACCCCGAGTGGGCTGGGTATGCTCAGACGTGAGTCCCAGGCTCTCCACATCACTGGAGTCAAGCTATCCAGGCTGAAGAAGGCTGATAGCCAGAAACCAGTCCTTTGATGCTTGATTCCGGTCTCGGAAAGACATGGCTTGGTAGTTCGGGCTGGACTGTTCCCATGAGGCACAGGGTCAAGGCTGAGTTGCATATAGCCAGTGTCTGACCTAGGGTGGTGTGGAGTGCATAAAAACGATAGATGTAGGCCCAGATCTTTGTACTGGGGTGAATGTAAGATATTCTTCTGTATTCTGTCCATCAACTGTGGTTTTTGCAATTTTCACCCCGAGTGGGCTGGGTATGCTCAGACGTGAGTCCCAGGCTCTCCACATCACTGGAGTCAAGCTATCCAGGCTGAAGAAGGCTGATAGCCAGAAACCGGTCCTTGGATGCTTGATTCCGGTCTAGGAAAGACATGGCTTGGTAGTTTGGGCTGGACTGTTCCCATGAGGCACATGGTCAAGGCTGATTTGCATATAGCCAGTGTCTGACCTAGGGTGGTGTGGAGTGCAAAAAAACGATGGATGTAGGCCCAGATCTTTGTACTGGGGTGAATGTAAGACATTGTTCTGCATTCTGTCCATCAACTGTGGTTTTTGCAATTTTCACCCCGAGTGGGCTGGGTATGCTCGGACGTGAGTCCCAGGCTCTCCACATCACTGGAGTCAAGCTATCCAGGCTGAAGAAGGCTGATAGCCAGAAACCGGTCCTTGGATGCTTGATTCCGGTCTAGGAAAGACATGGCTTGGTAGTTCGGGCTGGACTGTTCCCATGAGGCACAGGGTCAAGGTTGATTTGCATATGGCCAGTGTCTGACCTAGGGTGGTGTGGAGTGCAAAGAAGCTATGGATTCAGGCCCAGATCTTTGTACTGGGCTGAATGTAAGACATTGTTCTGCATTCTGTCCATCAACTGTGTTTTTTGCAATTTTCACCCCGAGTGGGCTGGGTATGCTCAGACGTGAGTCCCAGGCTCTCCAAATCACTGGAGTCAAGCTATCCAGGCTGAAGAAGGCTGATAGCCTGAAACCGGTCCTTGGATGCTTGATTCCGGTCTAGGAAAGACATGGCTTGGTAGTTCGGGCTGGACTGTTCCCATGAGGCACAGGGTCAAGGTTGATTTGCATATGGCCAGTGTCTGACCTAGGGTGGTGTGGAGTGCAAAAAAGCTATGGATTTAGGCCCAGATCTTTGTACTGGGGTGAATGTAAGACATTGTTCTGCATTCTGTCCATCAACTGTGTTTTTTGCAATTTTCACCCCGAGTGGGCGGGGTATGCTCTGACATGAGTCCCAGGCTCTCCACATCACTGGAGTCAAGCTATCCAGGCTGAAGAAGGCTGATAGCCAGAAACCGGTCCTTGGATGCTTGATTCCGGTCTAGGAAAGACATGGCTTGGTAGTTCGGGCTGGACTGTTCCCATGAGGCATAGGGTCAAGGCTGATTTGCATATAGCCAGTGTCTGACCTAGGGTGGTGTGGAGTGCAAAAAAACGATGGATTTAGGCCCAGATCTTTGTACTGGGGTGAATGTAAGACATTGTTCTGCATTCTGTCCATCAACTGTGTTTTTTGAGATAATGTTGTGTCACACAAGTTGCACTGCACTGCACCAATTTAGCTGTGGTCTACGATTCACCAGATGGAATAGTGAAAAAATCCCAAGATATGCTTTGTTTCTTCAATGGTGGTTCTTCATCTGAAGACTCTTCTTGCACAGCTGCAACCTCCTGCTCCTGAACAACTTCAACCACTTGTAGGACTTCCTCTGGTTGTTGTGATGCCATTTTATTTTTGTAAAAAAATAGCCAAAAATAGTACATTGTAGAAAATCAATTTAAGACAGCTCCTATAATAAACTAACCAGTACCTGGAAAGTTCAAGAAGGGAGAAATGGGTGAGTACTTCTTTTCATAAAGGAGAGTGTGCAACCCAATGTAATATCTTTATCTGGTAGTCACATGCTATTCACAAGTGCCGGCACCATCGCGACTGGCACCACGAAAACTGAAAGTTATTTTTGGGAACTGCCCTTTTTGACAAATGTGTAAAAAAAATAAACTTAAACCAATATGGTACTAAAGAGGTACACTCAAGCTTATGTAAATATACCTATATATGTGTTTTACACTTCCCCGAAAACACGCAGTATTTGTGGCCACCGATGTCCCCACGACTTCTGGTGCCGCAGCGAAGAAGTAAAATACATTTTAGACATACTTTTTTTGACAAATGCATAAGGGGAAAGTTAAATCAATATCTTACTAAACAACTAGAGTCAAACTTTAAATAAAAAATGTCTGTATATCTGTTTAAAACTTTGCCAAAAACACGTGCTAATCGTGACCATCGACTCCATTGCGACTACCGCTAGTGCCTCGACTAAAGAAAATGTATTTCAGATGTACTTTTTGTGACAAATGTATACAAAGGGAGAGTTAAATAAATATGTTACTAAATACCTAGACTCAAACGTACAATAAAACATGTCTAAATATGTGTTTAACACTTTTCTAAAAACATGCGAGATTTGTGACCACAGACATCATTGTAACTTTCGCTGCAAAGAAGCAAAATGTATTTCAAATGCAGTTTTTTGACAAATCTATACAAAGGAAAACGTTATATCAGAATCTTACTACATACCTGGTCTCAAACTTACAATAAAACAACTCTATATATGTGTTTAACACTTTGCCAAAAACATGCGGTATTTACAACCACCGAGGTCACTGCGACTTCCGGTGTTGCAGCGAAGAGGGAAAATGCATTTCAGATTCAGTTTTTTCACAAATAAATACAAAGGAAAAAGTTAAATCAATTATCTAATCATAGAATCAATATCTAATTATAGAAAAATGATACAAGGATGTTACAGTTATGAAATAGAAAAAACAAAATGTTAGAAATTCACTGAAAAAATGAAAGATTACCGAGATTTTATAATTAGAAATTAGCACTTAAAAAACCTTAAAAATTCACTGTCATCAGTGAGTTCACTGACCATGTCATGAGTGCTGTAATATGTGAGGTCATAACCAGTGCATTGCACTGCCGCGAGTTATTGTTTGCTCAGCTAACTATAGCAGCTCAATTTCTCTGGGTTTGTACGAGTAAAATGTCTGCCTAACTATGATGTCCCTATAACCTTAGGTTTTTTCAGTGAATTTACAAGTTTTTAAAATTCTATTTCCTAACTAGTTCTCTGCTTCTTTTTTTGCATAGATTAGGCGTCACTCTGTGCCTGAAAGGGTTTTGTTTTGACTTATCCTGGGTGCTCTCTTGTGTCTGGATATAGCTATACCTCTCTGAAGAGCTCTAATGAAAGCTCAACGCGTGTCAGCGGTTCCTTTTATTAATTTCAGGTTAACTTGGATGGTATTTTACCAATCCAAAGCTGTAACACTGTGCCTGGAGTAGTAAAAGGCTCTGGCCATTTTACAGCTGGGCATGGATAGCACTGTGCTAATCCTACGCTTAAAGACTTTGCTGTGGAATTGGTAAAAGACATTGGGGCAGATGTATCAAGAATCCGTTTTGCGATTCTGTAATTGTGAAATTTTGCGATTCGCAGTTGCAGATTCACAAAACGCGATGTATGTAAAAAATCGCCAAAAAATTGCGATTTCTTAAATATCGCTAAAAAAACGCAGATTATTTTGCGATTTCTTAAAATGCGAATTTTGCAATTTAAGAAATTGCTAAAGTGGGAATCTGCAAAGCAGGTGCAGGTTGATGACACCACAACCAGGAAGAGGGAGTGATTACCTGCACCTGCTTGCCTGAGCCACACCCAGTGGTAGTTAGGAGAGTGTTTGGAGGCTGAACTGAACTGCTAGCTCTGCAATGGAGTCCCAAAGGCCACAGGGGAGCATGGATGCTGAAAAGCGGAAAAGAAAGCATACGTTTTCTGAAAAGGAGCAGGAGGTCATAATTGAGGAGATGGTGTGCAGCCATGAACTGCTTTTTGGAACGAAAGATTTAAAGGTTCCAGAGTCCAGGAAGAGGAAGATCTGGCTTGGTATTCAACAGAAGGTAAATGCTGTTGGAGTAACCACACGTACCTTAGAGAAGTTAAGGAAACAATGGAATGATATGCGGCAGAGATCTAAAGAAAGGGTGGCTGCAAGGTTGAAGGAGGCACAGAAGACTGGAGGTGGTACTTCTACTGCAGAGCAACCAACACCACATGAGTAACTCGTGGAGGCCACTCTGCTGCCTGAGAGTGTTAGTGGAGTGTCTGATATTGACAGCTCCGACCCTACTTCCAGTGCTCAAGGTAAGATGCAAGGCAGAAAGATAAAATCAGCTAAGTGTTGCATGCACACAGTACACATAGAGGTACATTGAGCATAGAAGTGATAGTCCAGTACACTCCTTAACATACACATACAAATGCATCATGGGAGTTATGAATCATACTTTGTATTTGATAGCAATGAAACACAGACTTACATTGTGGTTTTGATTGTAGTCAAAATGAGAGTGTCAGGATTGATAGAACTTCAAAATAGAAAACTTTATTTGTTCAAAGATGCAGAACAAAACACAAACTCATATGTCCCACTCTACATCCACAGCACAATCAAGGGCACCAGGGGACATCGCAGAGGGAGAAGAACCCCAAATCCATGTCTGGCACTGAAGGGGAAAGCAATGAGGAACGTGTCTCCACACCAATAGTGCGCAGGAAGCGCCGACATGTGCCCCCTCTGCCTCCATTGGAGGATGATATGGACGTCCATGGGAATACAAAAGACAGTAGCCAAGACACAGTGGACCCTGGTGAGAGCCTAGGCCAGCAGCAACTGCAAGCAACAACACGCACATACTGAGCACAAAGGTCCAGGAGTAGTAGTGTTGATGTTGAGACACCCACTGTATTTGCAGGTCTGGAGCAGGACATGCTTGAGGTGCAGTGCCTGCAACATAAGGCACTGCGGTCAGTAAATAAGCAGTTGACCAAATTAAACAGTAATCAGCGAAACATGGGTGAGGGCATGATGGCGATGGCAAATGCAATAGACAAGTTTTGTACTACACTGGAGCGCACAGAGACAGCAAGAAACAGGGATGCTCATCGTGCACATGTACGTATGCATAGCTACACGAAGGCTGTTAACCGCCTCTGTACAGTAACATCAAACTTCACAAGGCGCAGCATCACCATGCAGAGGAAGATGAGTCACTGCAGTCAAGATAGTGCCAGAGGTCTGGATCAAGTCACAAATGCAGTTGAGCTATTGCAAACAGCAAACTCTGGTGCCAGCACCCTAATGGTTTCTGGAGAAAGTGAGGAGACCTCTAGCAGGAGTAGTAAAAATCCTACTCCTACATCGCAAATCACTCAACGCAGAAGTGGCAGACATGGTGCTCCTGGTACACATGGAATGGAGAGCACACAATCAGAACACCGCCCTGCACCTAGGCGCCACCGTAGAAAGTGAAGTACTACAGTACACTACTTATTCAAATGGTGATGCAACAAATCTATGATTTGGAAGTTACTTTACTGAACAGTGCAATGACTATGCTGTAACATGTTATGGGTTGTTAAACAAATAAGGTGTGTGAAGTGTGATTAAACACAGCACCTGTGATACAGATATTTTGTGAGACTACATTTTTTTCTTACCTAAAAGTAATTTCGTGTGATCTCAGACCGTCTCTGCCTTCCAGCCACTGCTCCTACTCCTGCTGTTGACCTCCCAGGTGGAGGTGTGCAATCATCATCCGATGTGTCTGAGTCACTCACTTCAATTTCAGTGCCTTTCCTCATTGCCATGTTGTGTAGCATTGCGCAGATGGTTACAATCTTACAACATGTTTCAGGCCTGTACTGCAATGCCCTCCACTTTTATGTATTCACCTGAAACTGCTTTTCAAAATGCCAAATGTGCGTTCTATGATGCTGCGCATTGACCGGTGTGCCCAGTTGTATCTTCTCTCACTTGCATTTGATGGATTTAAATATGGCGTTCCGATGAAGTTGCGCACTGCGTAGGCACTGTCACTTGCATGGAAGGAAAGTAAGAGTAAGTGTATGTTCCACTGACAAATTACTAATGTATGGAAGGATGGATGTGTGAGATTTATTTACCAAGCAGGTATCGCTCTCCAAACTGTCCAGCATTCAGACGTCCATGTATCCCACTATGTCGAAAAATGAAGGAGTCATGTGTGCTGCCTGGATATTTGGCCACAATATCATTGATTATGTATTTGGCATTGCACACAGTCTGGATGTTCAGGGAATGGTAGCTTTTCCAATTCCTGAAGACATATTCTGAAGCTACTGGTGGTGTGATGGCGATATGGGTCCCATCAAGGCAGCCAATCACATGGGGAAAACGTGCAATTTGGATAAAAATCAAGTTTTGTTTCATGTAATGCCTGTTGGGTACTTGGGAAGTAAATGTGATGTTGTAGCCTGTTCAGCATTGCATTGAGAAAGGCATGAAAAAAGTGCGAAAGAGCACTCTGGGACACCTGCTATGACGCTTTGAAAATACCCTGAGGCCAGAAGGTGCAGTGAGCACAATACCTGCACATGGGTAAGAATTGATTGTGTCCTGCCTGTTGGGTGCTCCAAAAAAGGTTTCAGTTCATCTATGAGGTCCAAGATGGTGTGTGGGTGCAGCCTGTACTTTGAAAACAGAATTTTTTGTAGAACCGTCGCACTCTTGGTTAGTATAAGGTGAAAAGATCGTTAATGTAAGTAGGTGCTTATCATAAATGTCCTCTTCAGTCTGCTGGAACAGCGTGATGTGCAGTCTGAATATTCGCTCCTGTCTCTGTCTCTTCTGTGCAAGGGCAGGGATACGCAGGACACACAGCCTCCTGGCTATCAGGTATAGTACTGCCATTTTGGAAGTTTCTGTTGCATTGGGGTTACCTTTTATACTTTCAACCTGTTACCACCAGCACTTGGTGGTAGTTGCAATTTCTTAAATTGCGATTTTCACGAATTTGCAATTTGCGAATTTTTCATACGTCATGCGGTTTCTTAATTTGCGATTTCTGCTTTGCAATTTACGCAAACATGAAACATCACAAAATAAGAAATCGCAAATACATTTGCAGAAATGAGGTTCTCGCAATGTAAGGAATCTCAATTTTTGCGATGCGATTTTTTTCATACATGCCATTTCTCTATTTTTTTGTTGCAAACGCTGCTTTTTTGCGATTCGCAACGTTTGCAACTAAAAAATCGGTTGATACATCTGCCCCTTTGTCCCTTTCTATCTCGGCGTGGATAGCACTGTGCTAATCCTACCCTCAAAGACTTTGATAGAAAAGCAGACATTTGAGGTGAGCAAATTTAGAGTGTCGCTGGTGTTGAAAGTGCTCTATGTTGGAGCTGCTTTCCACCTAAACTTGAGAACTACTCTGAGTTCTCAGCGTCTTTTTTTTGTATAATTTATGCGCCAATCTATGCCTGAAAGGGTTTTGTTTTTACTTATACTGGGTGCTCCCTTTTGTCTGAACAAAGCTAAACCTCTCTGAAGAGCTCTAATGAGAGCAAAACAGGTGTTTTAAAGGGGTTGCTTTTATTCATTTCAGGTTGGCTTGGATGGTATTTTACCAATCCAAAGCTGGAATACTGTGCCTGGAGTGGTAAAAGGCTTTGGCCATTTTAAACTCCGCATGGATAGCACTGTGCTAATCCTATGCTTAAAGACGTTGCTGTGGAAACGGTAAAAGACTTTGTCCCTTTCTATCTTGGAATGGATAGCACTGTGCTAATCCTACGCTTAAAAACTTTAATATTAAAGCAGACATTTGAGGTGAGCACATTTAGAGGGTCGCTGGTGTTGAGAGTGCTCTCTTTTGGAGCTGCTTTCCACCTAAACTTGAGAACTACCCAGAGTTCTCTACTTCTTTTTGCATAATTTATGTGTCACTCTATGTCTGAAAGGGTTTTGTTTTTACTTATATTGGGTGTTCCCTTGTGTCTGGACAACTCTATACCTCTCTGAAGAGCTCTAATGAGAGTGAAACACTTGTCAGGGGTTGCTTTTATTTATTTCAGGTTGGCTTGGATGGTATTTTACCAATCCAAAGCTGTAAAACTGAGTTTTCTGGTTCTTTTTTGCATAATGTATGCGTTACTCTATGCCTGAAAGGGTTTTGTTTTGACAAATATATATATATTCGATGCAGAACCCAACTTCGGAAAAAGCCACACGGAAATAAAATAAAGTTCTGAATGTCTTTAATGACAGCTTTCCAGCATAGAATACTTCAGGGAGGCAGTGAAACCAATTCTGCCAGACGCTTTTCAGGAAACGAATCCTTTCATCAGTGGCCTTTGGAAAGACAAGGGGAAGCGTTTCCAGCACATACTCTTCTTAATTAATCACTCTCGCCCCGATGGGCGTGGCCTCACGGCATTCTGGGAGATGGAGTGCGCTCCATTAGTAACCTCAGTGGGTATATTTTCCCCGTCCAAATGTCTATTTCATAATAGTGCACATTCTTGAAGATCTCTGCCCTGCTTTACAGCTGCCATTCATGCTTTAAACAGACTCCTTTCTGCAGAAGGGCCTGCTTTCCATCTGTTCCGTCGACTGCAGCACCAAGTAATGCCGCCACAGACCCGCTGTGCAAAGCAGTGAGCTCCTTCCCCGACCGGGGTCAAGGCCCTTATATAACAATTCGATGCAGAACCCAACTTCGGAAAAACCCACATGGAAATAAATATACATATATATATATATATATACACGTGCACACGCATAGCTAGATAGATAGCTAGATAGATAGATAGATAGATAGATAGATAGATAGATAGATAGATAGATAGATAGATAGATAGATAGATAGATAGATAGATCGATAGATAGATGTGTGTGTATGCACTGTATTTTCTGAAAAAAATCAACGGTTTAAGTGGTAATATAGTTAGGTGATGGAATAAGACCTGAGTTAAGGTTAAAAAAACAGAAAAACTACTTAAATACACATGTTATAGTTTAGTAAAAAAAAATATAACTTCTGCAACCATAATGCACTGGCCATTGGACAAAGCCTGCACCCATCCCTGCTCAAATGTCCAACCCACCTTCTCGTCTGTTTTATTTCTAATTTTAGTATATTATAAAAGATCTAATATGTGAGGCCATATGCAGTGCATGATGGGGCCGAATTTATCGTTTTGGACTGAACTATAGTAGGTGCATTTCAGTGGTTTTGTTGTTTCTTTTTAACGTTAGCTCATGTTTCCTTCCAACACCTAACTAAAATGTCACTCTAACCTTTGTGCTTTTTCAATGAATGTCAGTGTTTTATTTGCCTAAGTTAAGATGTTGGAACATTACCTAACTATAAGGTCACTTTAACTTTTGCTTTTTCAGTGAATGTCCAGTTTTTTTATCACATTCTAAAAGCCAACCCTTCATATGCGACTAACACTGTGCTGCGCACAGTCTTCAGCCTTGTGCAGCAGGGGTTGACTGCAGGGCCTGAAATTTGGCCAGGCCTTGCAGCCAACCCCCTCATATGGCCAATTCAAACAGCCTTTGACCATGTGAAGCTGGGTTGGCTGCAGGGCCTAGACATCCGTCAGGACCTGTGTCTAAGGTCTGCGTGTGACGTGCTCCTGCTGCACATGGCCTGTTGGCTGCAAGGCCTGGCCTTGAGTGCTCCCAAGCCCTAGTGTGCAGCCGACTCCAACTGTGGAATTAAGTCGTGAATGCCCAACCCACATAGTCATTCCCATTTATTTATTTTTTTAAAGTTTTTTCAAGTACCATGATACTGTTGCAGTACCCGTCCTGCAAGCTTTCACCCAATGGTATCGTAGTATGGTACAAGATTCTACTGTACAACTTGCATGGTACCACAATACCATGGGCTGGAATGGAATTTGTACTATCTGTTTGAATCATATCAGTGTGAACATTTCTACAGGAAATCATGGTCCACGTCATTTACAGGGCTTGAAAATCCAAGCAAAACAGAGGCTGAATTTTCCTATATATTGATTGTAGGGCTTCTCTGCCTTCAAGCATATTTGGAGATAACTTGTGTCCCTGCCTAGCCAAATAACATCTTTGTAACTTGCAAGAATGGCTGACATCATAAGATCCTTCCAAAGACTAATGGGATTCTTTGCTTTTCTGTTGAGACCTGTGTGAGCCTTGCTGTTTTGTTCCATTGCCTAGAAGCTATCTGAGCTTAGCTTGTACTTTTGGTGCAAAGTTCCTCAGTTGAGAGATTTTAGAGGAAGTGGCCAAGACCATGCAGGAGATCTCTGGTGGAGGCCAGCAGAATGGCTGCTTTATCCATATCAGTGATTTCATGAAATATGCTAAGCAAAAAACAGGCATTGACACAGCAAAGTCTCATTCTAACACTCGCCATTTTGCAGAAGAATCACCAACAAAAGAAAAAGGCTATTGAGCCTTTTCTATTGAACTTAGACCACTTTAAAACGTTGAACAAGCACTTGTGTGACAGCTAATTGAAGACACGTGTAACAATTGAGACTTGCAACCTGACTAGAAAGACCTGCATTGTCCATTGAGGAAGTGCAAGTCTTTCCAGCCTCAAGCGGCTTATACTCATCAAAGATGAAGCACACCAACCTCCTGTAGTGGATCCTGTGTCAGTCATTGTGTGTGGACTGCAGCTGCTGTAAAGTCTTATGATCTGGAAAAGCCTCTTCAAAAGAACTGACCAGGTGAAGGCACATTTGTGGCTTCTGTGATCACAGAGCTGACTTTGGCAACAACAGCTCCTTTTTCTAACTAGATATTTTCAAGAAACGTAACTCCGCATTTAACAAGGGCGCCTGTCAAGCTACTGATCTGGCCCTTGACTGAACCCAGCATCCAAAGTGTATGAACTGAGCTCCCACAAGAACAGTTGGAAGAATGTCTGAACTTTTTAACATTTCTACTGCCATACCTTCACTTTTATTATAATGTTGTCTCTATAAGAGTCATGATAGGGCTAGTCTATCTTTATTCTTTATCCTCCACATTTTACACTAATCTTTAGTGATATCCATTTAAGATGATTTTACTATTTTTCTTTATGTTAAGCCATGTCTCTCTGCTACTTCTACTTTTCTAGCCTATTTCCCTGTGCACAGTTTGCAGGATAGATAACCCTAAAGTCCCTCCATTTTCTTTGGAATTACTGCAGGGCATAATTAATAGCATGATTTAGAGGAGGAGGATAATTGAGGATCCTACCAGGAACAGTGGATTCCCTGTCCCAACACCTAGAGGTGTAAACCACATTGAGGGTATACTGGCTGGCAGGTACCGCGTTGTAAAAACTTCGTGGTAAACGATGTTTACCGGCAGAAGACCTCTGCACCATTTGCCTACCTTCTCGGCCCTCTCCTCTACCAAGGTAAGGAGGAGACCACTATACATGGTCCACAATCTACCAACATTTTGGTGAAGTTAAAGACTTCCATGCAAATAGTGAAAAACTTTTATGAAAAGCTAAGTACACTGTCCCTCACATTCTGGTGTACACCTTCAACATGTTAGGGAGACTACCAAACGGGCCCTGACTACGTACCACACTTTGGTAATTTGTGCCAGCCTTGACTAATATTGGTGATTTTTTTCACCACTATGTGTCTCCACTAAAGTGGTGGCTCCACTTTACAGAAGAACCCTTTGCTATCTTGGCTCACCGCCCTAAATATGGCACTTTTAAAACCCCTGTGGTTAAAGTCTACAAACATATCAGGTGAAAAATATACCAAGTTAACCCCACTTTCTCTATATCTTCCTTCTTCCTCTCTTTATCTCTTGGCGTAATTGACCTCGGGGGCTGGGGAAACTTGCATAGGCACCAGGGGCGGTTCTAAGCTTTCAAAACCGGGCCCCTAGGGTTCCTAGCCCACCAGGGAAATGCCCTATGGAATAAAAGGCCTGTTTGGCCGTCACTTATCATCTGAATACTTGAACACTTTACTAAGCATTTTACTACCAAAAAAAACTATGATCATTTGATAAAGGCAGTGCTGCTGGAAATTGAACTTGAAGAAGCTGAGAAAAGTACTTTGAATTCATATAACAATAAAAATACAGGATAATACACGTCTATTGCTACATACTCGACAAAAAATATATGTTCATATTTTTCAATGGAGCCCGGAAGCGTTGAGAGGCTTTCTCCAGAAAGAGCAATACAGAAGAAAACACTGTCTGGGACAGACATTAGGCGCAAATGCCGTATATGTCTGGAAGAAACAGACTTGCATTGTGTGAATTTTGAACATTTCACATCTTAAATACCAAAAATGTATTTCTCGATCTGCATGTTCTGTTTTTACACTAGTGTGCAAAACTCTGCTCTAGTATTGTTGTGACTCTTTCTGATGCCACAAAAAAAAGTCGAGGTTGAATTACCACTTTCAAGTACGCCCCTGACCAATGGCATGTGCTGGTGAAAGCCAACACAAACAAGCCCTCTCCCCTCCCCTCGGCTTTATATAGCTGACCGGTTGAGACTAGATCTGTGGAGCTCAGACTTTCTTGGCAGCCCACGTCTGCAATCCCGCCTTGATTGTGTTCGTCTGCATCCCGAACCCTGCAGGCGACGTTCCTGCACGCCTCGCTGGGGCCCCAGGCAGCTTCACTTTCCAAGTTGGCAGCTCCTTCCCAGCACACATAAAGTTTGTAAAGTGGGGGGGAAATCCAAACTGAAAGGATGAAGGTCTGTCAGGGTGGTATTGTGTTACGCGTGCAGAGTGCTGAGATAGAAAGGAATAGCAAAGAAACCCGCACATCTGGCCACAGTCCACGTGCACATTTATGTAGCGCTTCCTACCTCTGAAAAGACGCCAGGGAGCGTCATTGGACAAGTGCCACACTACAACGCGGGGCAGTGCTTGGTTGGAAGGGTCTATATAGGAAGCATTTTGATGTGGGACGCCAGAGTGGTGGTGTTGAGCTGTCTTTTGCCACAGCGCTTAATATTGTGATGCTGGGAACAAAAGTAACAGAGGAAGTGTGGCCCTAGGGGGAATTCTTGGGTCACATCCAAGCCACCGACCCCCTTCTTGCGCTACACACAGCAGCCAAGACAGAAGCTCTGTGTGATCTCAGAGATATCTGGTGATGTCCAGGAGAAAGATTCGCAGGAACAGGCTGTCATTGTTTCATGACATCACAGGATGTTTTAAAGGGTCCACTTGAGAAACCTCTGAATGGCAGGAGTGGTGCTTGGATGGAACGACTATATTAAAGTAATCGAAAATAGAAGCTGCCATTGTAGAGCGAGAGAGAGTTTATATTTTAAGGTGTTGGTGTGGGACATGTAGGGGTGGGATATATCAATGTCATTTTAGATACTAGTCGTTAATGTAGAGTTTTTTACTTTTTTTAAAAACAATCACAGTATGGATGGATGGCCTCTTCTTGCATTTGTTATGTGTCTTCAGAGTAAAGCATGGGATTAGTTTAGAGGGCTAATGGCGGTAGCATGAATGTGTTGGGGTGTCCTACAGATTGGCTTGATTCAGGGTTGTTGTTATATGCATGTATCAGCAGTCCACCATTGGATACAGAAAATCAACCCGTGGTCTGCATTGATTACAGTCAACCGTGATATCTTTTATATTGAGACAACCAGAAGTTCGAGTCCAGTCCTAGGCATGCATCCACTGCAGTTACCCACGGTAGCACGCTATTTTAGTCCTCCCTGTTCTTACTGTGCCTGTCTTGGAGTACTCTTGAGTGATGTGTTCTGGTGTCATAGTTTGTTCAGTTTTGGGGTGCCAAGACACCAGTTTGGTTTTGCACTCTCAGGCCCCACTCTAGTAAAACAGGAAAAAATGTCTGCTCACACTACTGATCACTATTACATTAACGGTATGCTCCCAACTCTGCGCTTATGCTACTTAACTCTTAGTAATGGCAGTAGCCCCTTACCACTAAGAGGGTAGTGCTTTATGTGCCATTCCCAGTCTAACAAGACTGCATTCTGTGAAACTCAAGGCATACACACATAATCCGTGTTCCCCCATGACCAAAAATCGATACAAAGGATCCAGATATCGTTGTAGCTAGGACGCTCAAGGCAGGGGTGCACGCCCATCACCATGGAGAGGATGTTTCTGTCCCAACAGTTGTGCATTAGCAAATCACTAAATTTCACTAATTTTCTTAGCAAATTGCTACTTTATGGTTTGGAAAACGTTGCTCGTCTTTCCTTTTCACTCCTCTTACTCTCCTGTTCTCCTATCCTAGAATTCTCATCTCTTGCCCTCTTTCCATTCACTTTCTTGCCTCTTCCTCTCTTCTACTCTAGACTTTCTTCCTTCAGCCCATTCTTTCATCACAATTTATTTTCAACTTCTGTCGATTCCATTTCCCCATACCTATTCTTAAATCCCTCAGTCTATTTTCCTCTGTACTCTCCAACCCCCCTTTGACAGTTCTTCTCTTTACTACCCTTCCGCTCTGCCTTCAGTTCTTTATTCCTACCCATCCAACTGTCTCTCCTATATACCTCATCCTCTCCACCAATCTTCAGCTCCAATTTATCTTCCAAACCTCTGTCCTTCACTCACACATCCTCTCTATCCTTACAGCTACTTGCAACCTACCTTACCTATCTTACCCACTTCTTCTCCAGTCCCTCCAGCTTTTTCTACTGCCTCTCTTCTCAAGTCTAAGTCTTTGGCTATCCCCCTTTTATCTTTCTAGTTACTGTATAAAATGGACATCACTTGCATTTCTACTTAACCTACACACATTTCATTCTTTGGAAATGTGTAGAAAAAACTACACTAAAACTACAGTGGCAATTGAACATGGAATGCCAGTAAAAACGATTTATGACATGTAATGAGGTACACTTATAGGTGCAGTGTACAGATGAATAGGGGCATATTTTTATTGATAAAATTAAAAAAGTGACCACATTACCAACAAAGCTTCAGTTACTTCTGTGCAGTTTGGGCTGGATTGTCCTTTTTTTGGGGGGAGTGTTAAGCCTGCTCAGCAAATAGTTGGTCCTGACTCTTATTGCAAAGACAAGTAAAAACAATGGAAAGGAATGTGCTGGGAGTTAATTACCAGTGGCGTAGATTGACTCAAGTTTATCATCCATCATGTTTGTCTTCCTTGACCCAGGTTTTGTAGCCACACTGGCACTTGACTTCAAAGAGTGATGCACCTTGGGTAGCAGCAGACAGCCATTTCATCATACTCAATGTGCTGGCATTGCGAGCCCATGGTTGCAACGCATGTTGCGCATGTGAATGTTGAGATGGATGTCTGCTGTCCCATGTAGGCTTTCAACTCAGCATTTGCAAGTTTGCACAATGAGCCAAAACGGACTCCCACCCCACTAATGTTAATGAAGTGGGTGTATTACATTTTTTTTGTGAAAAATCACTTGTGTTGAAAGGGATTTGAGAATATTTTACAACGTAGGGAGAGGCTGTTCACAGCAAAATGCAGAACACTGCACTGTGACCAGCCAGTCTGTGCATATGTAAAGTATAAAAGGACCCTTATATATTTTGCATTTTGCACCTACGTTTGCCTGGTGCAAAGCTTTCTATTGTTAGCTCTTTTTACTAACTTTGCTTCTTTTGTACTTTTTATATCGATTTGTGCAGTGGTTTGGCGGTCACTATTGTCTTCACTTATTTCACAAAAAGTGCCAGTGCAAATATTCGCAAACTTTTCATTGTGGCTCATTTTCCGACTTATGAACTGAGAGTTGGCATTTGCAAAGCCCTTTGTGACTCAAGCCGCACGTCTTGTAGAATGATAAGTCTATACCAAGCCTCGGGGCTTCAGGAGGGAGCCACATAGCAAGGGTGACCAGATGACTCAATATGATCGACGTGGGCTTTCATCGAACAAACCATTGCATCCTTGGACTCGCAGTCCTGGTTCCTTTCAAATGAACCGGTCGCACTAACACACATGATAGCATTGATTGAAAAAAGAAAGTCCCAGGACTAGAGCAGTGACATGGAGGCACCTGTTCACTCCACACATTGATGCCAGGAGGCAGCATGGCATGTGTACCCTCCTGAGCGAGCTCAACTTCACGTTCAAGCTGGAACTCGAGTGCCCTTATGTATAATAGGAAACTAAACTACAACTTCTGCAAAGGGGCGCCTAAAAAGCTGAAACTGTCTGGAAGAGTTACATCTGCATGAGACACGTTTACAGCTGAAAATGTTCACTCTTAAATTATCCCAAATATTACATAAATGCATGACAATTTTAGTGCTATCATTCTAATACTAAGTGTTCACCGTGCTTTGAAAGACGCCCAAGGCCATACCTTTCTGAACACAAACCATACCAGTACACTCCATCTTACAAAAACTGGCACTAAACATAACATTATCATACCCTGCCAAACAAGGGAGAGGTCAGATCTCCTACAAAGAATGGAGGGCCGTATTCAAGTGCAAACTCTTTAGAAAGAGGAAGAGCTGCAAGGAGAGTTATCCCGTTCAAGTCCTTGAGCAGCTCTGGTCTGTTAACAGGATGAGTGATGGTTATTTCATAGCACTGGTGTTTAAACTTTTGAATGCAGGGATCCTTTGTGTAAAAAATGATTGGGGGGCTCCAGTATGGCATTTTTCTTCTATACATATTTAATAGTTCAAACATTGCAGTTATGTCTTTTGAAAATGCAGTCAAATATATGATTGCCAACCTGATGTGGGCAGCCTGGCCTCACTAAAATGTAAAAGTCGACACAGTGTGATCCTTTATCAGAAATGGAAGCAAGAGCCTTTGAGAGTTAATTGGAGCCTGCACCCCCAGCCCCTCACACATACTCACCACCAGGACATAAATAACCAAAAATGTTATGATGACCTATTACAGAGTGGCTTACTGCCTCTTGTGGATCTTCATTCCTATGCCATGCATTCTCTCCTCTGTATATGTTCCCTGCTGCTCGGCCAGTGTCAGTGCGAGGTAATAGAATGCTGGTGTGTGCATGGTTTGAGAAAGTGTAAGTTAGAGTGGGTGGGCTGAGCAGCAAGGATGCTGTTCCCGGTGGCGCTTCCTTGCTACCATGTTTACCTGTAACCTGGCACAACTATCTTAAAAATAAACATTATCCTGTTTTCACTTTACTACTGGCTACCCTGCATCTTCAATTACCACAATGGGGACGAGCAGAAAATGAACTTAATGTGAAGACTACACTACTGGAACAGGAGAGTAACACAGATTGATACTGAAGAATAAACGGAAGATAATGAAACGCCCTTCAGACCAACCAGTGCCTTTAACGGCTGACAACCTGCAGTCTGGGGAGTTCAACGTTCTTTTCATCAGTTTTATCCAGCACATGGACAGCCGATTTGACAGCCTACAGTCTACTCTAGAAAGAAAGGCGCGCCTCTGTAACTTATTGGACCTGTTGCATTTGACTGCTGTGCTTACAGTCTCAAGGAATTGTTCTGGATTCATTTTTCATTCGATTTACACTGGAACTTGGGATTTATGTCATTGGGACAAGGACGCCAAAGATGCCATGATGCTCATTGAGGAGAAGAGTTTAAAGAAAATGACCCGTTCACTGTTTTGTTCTGCCGCTTTTTTATTTTGAACAGAATCTCACCCTAAGGTGTTTAATCCTTGAATGATACAATTTTCACTAAAAAGTTGTATCATTCAAAAAAAAGTATATAAAGCACCCAAGGATTAAACACCTTAGGGTGAGATTCTGCTCAAAATAAAAAAGCGGCAGAACAAAACAGTGACCGGGTCATTTTCTTTAAACTCTTAGATGTTGTCCTACCCGGCCACAGTGTAGGACACAACCCCACTTGTAGTGAAGCATTGAGGAGAAGAGGCAGTGAACAACTGGTAGCATTTTATTGAACTAGCGTATCGGTGTTGTCTTTGACCTTCGTGGGGATTATTACCTGCACAAGAAGTATGGCGGTGAGAGAGCGCAAATCAAGTAAAATGTAGAGGTGCACCATATTTACAAGCACGTTGCACCAGTCTAGTTAAAGGAACATATAAGAGTGTCGAATTTATAGAGTGCATACATATAAGAGTGTTTAATTAATATAGAGTGCATATATCAGTATGAAAAGCTAATGTAGGAGTGTTTAGAGATGTTAGAATGATATTAAATTCCATGTTATGTGGCTGTTGCAGAGGAGAATGTAATGCTGCTAAACGTAGAAATGTGTAGGCCTCATGGCAGTTCACTGAGAAAGAATACGTGCCTTTACAATCTCACATGATATGGATTACTGTTGTCATAATTCAAAGTATTATTGATCATAGAACTGAAAATATACGTTTTATCGAAGTGTTCCCTATAACCAGTTGTGTGTAATAAGTTAGAATACTGTTTAGGCTGAGAAATAAAGGTTCATAGTGTGCACAGGCCCGTTTCATGTAATTCTAGTAGGCCTGAAGAGATAAGGTCGTTTCTTTTGATCTGCATGTGCTAGTTAGAATCAGGTCGTGTTAAGCATAAATCGTGAACCATGCTCGAAGGTTTACGACTTAGGAGATAAGCTGGAGGCCGGAATTTGGGGCCCACTTCATGGGTGTCTGTTTGCAGGTGCGAGGAGGTTCCAATCAAGAGAGTGATGAATAGAGCTCTGTTCTGGGAGACAGGCACAGGCCTGGAGGAGGGTTCAGGAATTTCCTGGGGGGTACCGTCTTGCCGGAGAAGAGCCTGAGAAGCAAGGTCAACGCTAACAATGAGCCCAGAGGAGTATCAGCATGGAAAAAGCCAGAACCGACACCATGTGAGGGGTGTACGTGAGGGGCGTCTCTGAGGGGCGTTTCTACTGTAATTGTGATTTTGTATTAGGGACAGCACCCCTGGGTGGAGGTAGTGCAGATGGCCTGAGGAACCTAAGAGAGCGGATGGGTAGGCAGATAGCGCATAACTGCGATGCACAGATTTACAACAAAGACTAAGGGAAAGTGAGTGATCTTCTTTGGAAGTCACCACGGCTGACACCTTTTTAGGTTAAGATCTTGCTAAGTAGGGATGTCACTTAGTCTAGTGTAGGGACAGTCTAATTTGGATTTTCCTTACCTTTTGTAAATGTCGCACAAGTTACAACTTGTGTCTATTCTTGCAACCTTGATGATCTTTGAATTAGTTTTGGTGATATTCTTCTGTCGCCTAAGAACATTTAGAGAATTCATGTTTTTACTAATGCCAGTGTATCTTTTGAACCTTATATTGAGATGTTTGTATCTCCAGTTATCTTTGGCTTTATAATAAAACTTTTAAACTTATTCGTAGTAAGTGGTTCTTCAGAGTTGTGCAAAGTCTTAAACTGATTAACCTAGTAGTGGATTGCTTTTTACTCTATGACAGGTAACAAAGGTTCAGTCGACCTGAGTTGGGATCTAGATCTATAGTGATCTGATAAGAGATCAAAAATCCTGCCGTAACAGTTGGTAGCAGAGTAGGATGGTTACCTTCTAGAGGAAGGTGATCTAGACTAGATTAAGATTACCCCGAGGCCCCTAGAGATCGAGAGATGAGCAGCAGAAGAATCGCCTGCCGAAGAAGGTGCTGACGGTGCGAGAGAAAAGCAGCAGAGTCGGACGAGAGTGAGTATAATAAGGGTCATGCGTTGTCAGATTGCGGTGTTTGTGTTGTATCTGTATTGTAATGTCATGCGGAGTTGAATGCCTGTAGTGTGATTGAGGGAGGGTTGTGAGCGCGCGCAACCTGGTGAAAATCTTAAGTTCAGAGAAGAGCTTAAGTGGGTCAGGTGTATCGAACATCCAGAGTAATTGTGGACCATTGTAAAGGGGGTCATGAGGTACCATTGATCGCCCGCAGGACCGTGATAGGGGGAACGCAAGAGTGAGTGTATGGGTAACGGACGCAGGTCGGAAGTTACTGTGTGTAAGTAACCTATCAGTCAAGGCGATTGTCCGGACGTTCACGGAAAGACATTTCGTCAGTTAAGGTGACAATTACAGTTAGACTGTGGGCGTACAGTCAAGGAAAGTGATCGCTTGGTTGGAAGTAATGATTTTTCAGGGTATGAATGGGACGCATGCATGACCGGGAGACGAGCTGAGAGAGGAGGGGAACTGCTGCGAAGGGGAGACGAGTGACGTCAGAGAGAGCCGCGCTCTGATAGGCCGGTTGACGCGAACCGCGCTGTGATAGGCCGGTTGGTGTGAAGCCGCGCTGGGATAGGCCGGTTAGCGAGAGCCGCGCTGGGATTGGTGGATTGTCATCAGGAAGTAAACGAACGCAGGGAAATAGGGAAAAAATTGTAGATTTTGAACATGAAGTGTTTTAAATGCTTGACAGCGACCTTTAAGAGAAAAAGGAGAGAATCTTATTACGGGGAAGAGGCCCCGCCAGAGGGTACACCAGCTCATTATATGGCTACGAATGTTGGGTTGCATACTATACTGTGGCTTGGTACTTGGAGTAAGATTACAGAAGGGAACGAGGAACTGACTTTTCCGAAATACAGAACGTTTAGATTAGAAGTGCTGCACCAGCTAAAAGCAGTTATGTCTTCATTGAGAACTTTGCCTAGACAAACACAGTTTGAGGCCCTTAATGCGTGGATTAGGGCGGCGCACAACAGGAATCAGAACAGGCGTGAGAAAGGGTGAGACGATCAGTAAGAGCAGTACAAGATGCCAAATGGGATGCGGAAACCAAGAAATGGAGGGTACAGACTATTGAAGTGGATAAGTTGTACCCAGTGAGAGAGGTTACAGGAGAAAAGACAACCCCAGAGGAGGATGACGAGAGCGAGTCAGAGGATGGCCTAATAAGTAGGTTGTTGATAGATAGACCGCCTCCGTATAATAGGGAGATGGAAGGTATCGAGCTCCCAAGGGAAGATAGGTTGGGCATAGAGGAGAATAGACCACTCCCTATAACGGATTGGGTACCTACCAAAGGTGAGGAAACACCTCAACCTAGTCCTGTACAGAGGGTAGTCGGAAGGTTTGTGGTGCAGAAGGTGCCAGCAACGGAGTGTGTTGAGTCTCATGGATTGCCAGATGCTCTTCAAGTACCCGTTACCATAGGTCCTATAGTGTCGGTTTATAACCCAGAGAAAGTGCGAAAGGAGGAACAGGTACGGCTAGACAGAGAAAGAGCTGAAATGGAAAGAAGGAACAACATGACAAATGCCTGGAGGCAATTGCAAGGACCGATAAAATGGAGCACCCCATTGGATTCAGCAGTGGATCCCATAACAGAACAGGGGGGTCAGAGAGGACCAATGGATCTGAGAGGACCACGGCCGAAATCCTTTAAGGAGTTGAGGGCTGACTTGAGGGAATGGGATGCTGCCACAGAAACACAGAGTAACAGGTCAAGAGCGGAAGCTGAATGGGGAAGTCGAGGCAATGGGACATTGTCTCACTGCGGGGCTAGCGAAAGCGGTCAGGAGTGGGACGGTAAGAGTCAGGAGAGTAGAGGAGCTACCCGTCATATCCACGGTGGAAGTAGACAGGAGCGAGAAGGTAGAAGTACAGAGTGTAGAGGGGCGTCTCGTCTCATTCACAGTGAGGGAGACCGAAGGACGCAAGAGTACAGGGATAGCTTTAAGTGCACCCTCCATGCAACTGGCGATAACATACAGCATTGGAATTGCGGGAACATGGGGAGCCACGAGGTGTCTCACCATGCGTCAAGCGATCATGGGCAGGAGCGGGATCGCGGGAACATGGGGAGCCGCGAAGGGTCTTACCATGCGTCGAGCGATCATGGACAGCAGGGGAATTGCGAAAGCATGGGGAATAATGGAGTGTCTTACCATGCACCTAGAGAAACCAGGCAGAATGGGAAATGTGGGACTATGGGGAGTAGAGAAGTGTTTCACCATACACCAAGAGAGGGTAGAACTGCATGGGACCTGGAGAGATGGGAGCATGGGAGGACTCCCCATAACACGCCTGAGCCCAGACGTAGGACTCAGAGCTGTGATGGGAGAGACGTAAATGGGCTCTCTAGAGACAGCACACTGAAAGCTGTGATAAAGGCAAAAAGGCTCGATGTGACCAGTTTAAAATCTGACCTGGACGAGATAATAGATGGTGCGTTGCCTTTAGAAAGGATTGACATGTACGAGCAAGATGAGCTGCTGTTTATAGCAAAGGATATTACTCGAAAGGCAAGAGCAACTCACGAGAAATTGTCTGAACTGGCAGACAAGTATATGGTAGACTTGTCGAGAACAAAGGCATTACAGGGTAACCATAGGTTGCATTATTCAGATCAGGACCTGGATGAGAGGAGGACAACTGGATTAAAAACACACATAAGGGAACTGATCACAGGAATAAGAGCATGGAGAGATCTGGATAAATGGGAAGAAAGGTGGTCCAAGAAAGGGACTGTCAGGCGGAGCGCGATTGTGATGTCCCCGGAGGGAGGGCCACTGCGGATGGAGGCATTCCCTTTGCGAGAAATAGTGAATGGGAGTTATGTACATGTGCCCTGGAGTAGGGGAGATTTGGCTGCGTTTACCAATTCATTTCTGAAGTTAAGAGAGAATCCTGTAGAATGGTACAAACAGGTAGAGAGGTTTGTCAAGATTTCAAAAGTACTGTGGATTGATTTGAACACTTTATTCGACATTGTGGTCCCAGGAGACTTGTGGACAGCATGCAAAATTAGTGTCAAATGGCCCACAACAGAACCAAAAAGAGATGCTCGTACTAATGGTCCGTCAGAAAGAGTAATGATAAAATATGAAAAGGTGATGACATGGCTGAAAGATAAGGTGCCACCGAAGGATATAGATTGGGTGAAAATAGACCGAACTAGACAGGAACCCAAGGAGACAGTCCATGAATTTTATGAGCGATTGCTGAAAACGTTCAAACAATACAGTGGATTAGATGTAATGGATCCCAAAGACATAGGACAGTTTGTATCGAAGTTCGTTTTGGGGTTGAGACCTGATATTTGTTTGATGATTCAGCAACACTTAATTTGCTGGCAAAACAAACCATTGGATGAAATTTTGAGATACGCAAGGTATTGCAGTGATGAAATAGATTCCAAAGCAAAGAAACTTAAGGAGAAGTTGATGATGGTTCAGATGCAGTCGGCTGGAAAGGGTGGACAGCAGCAACAGGGAACAGGGACGATGGGAAGGAGATCAAATAGTCAGAATAGGGACAACGAGGAAAATCCGAGACCTAGAATAGACTTTGCTACATTGAAAAAGACGACAAAGTGTCACCAGTGTCACCAGGTGGGACATTGGAAACGCGAGTGTCCCTATAACCCTGAAAATGGAGAACTGGAAGTAGAGGAGGAGGAAGTTCAGACCGTTCCAGTCCAAGGGGTGACAGTACCAAAGGGTAAGGTGGCCAAAGGGGGGACTTCGGTTCCTCGAGCTCAGTTCCGCCAACCACCAAAGATTACGACAGGGGGCAAGACCTATAGACAAATGCCTCTTTTAGTAGGAGGAGAAGAGTGTTACTACGTTGATCCACTGACTGGACAGGGTGTGAGTAGAGAGGAGGACTGTACCCTCGGGCAGTTCTAGAGGTGGACCAAAGAGGACCGTTTGTTGAGGCTGAGGTGGCGGGGTGTCCTACAACATTCTTAGTAGATACCGGAGCTACTCGATCAACTTTGAGATCAGCCGTGGTTCCGGATCTGCCAATGTCGGGGGAAACAATTCAAGTGGTAGGAGTCGCAAATAGGAGAATGACTAACCCTTTGACGGAACCAGTGCAAGTGAGAATAGGAAACTACAGCGATGAACATCAGTTTGTAGTATGTGATTCTAGCCCTGTGTGTCTGTTAGAAAGAGACTTATTTTGCAAACTAAATTGCATAATATACTGCACGCCTCAGGGAGTAGAGGTACAGACTAACGACGATGATGCCACCTTTAAAGTTGCAAATTCAAGAGTATGCGTAGAACTGTATCCTACCCTGACGGTGGAAGAGCTCCCTTGGGACTTAAGAGATACTGTGTCATCTGAGGTATGGGATTTCACTGGAAAAGAGATAGGATTGATTAAAGGAGTAGAACCAGTGAAAATCATGATAAAACCAAATGTTGAATATCCAAGAACGCCTCAATACAAATTGACCCCGGAGACGATTGCAGGAATAAAACCCGTGATCGACTCCATGATTAAGCAGGGAATACTGAAGGAAATCGTGGGTAGTCCATGCAACTCCCCGATTATGGGTTTGCAGAAACCTAGCGGGAAATTTAGAATAGTACAGGATCTCCGAAGGGTTAATAACATAGTTGTTTCATGTTGTCCAGTGGTACCGAATCCATCAGTGAAATTGTTTCAGATACCATTCCAAGCTGAGTGGTTCACAGTGATAGATCTTTGCCAGGCTTTCTTTTCAATTCCATTAGATGAGGAGAGCCAGTTTCTTTTCGCATTTAAGCTGGAAAATCGTGTCCTAACATGGTGTCGTATCCCACAGGGGTATACAGAAAGCCCATCGATTTTCAACCAGCTACTGAAGAAAAATCTTGAAAGTCTAGTACTACCACAGAACTCGGTTCTAGTTCAGTACATAGATGACCTACTTGTTGCGTCAGGAACAGAAGAAGCTTGTAAGATAGACACCATCGCCTTGCTGAACCATTTAGCTGAAAATGGGCATAAGGTGTCTCCGAGCAAATTGCAGTACTGTCTGACAGAAGTACAGTACTTGGGTTACCGAATTGAAAAAGGAAAGCGGAAGGTGTCACTAGACAGGATAGAGGCGATCATGAAGATAAATTCGCCTACGACACAAAGAGAGGTCAGGATGTTCCTAGGAATGGTTGGTTATTGCCGCCAGTGGATAGCTAACTTTTCCCTGAAAGCAAAACCCTTACAAAAACTGACGCACAAGGAGGTGAGTGATCCGGTACCATGGGACAAGGATTGTTTGATGTCGTTCCTACAGCTGAGAGAGGACTTGTGCCGTGCTCCAGCTTTGGGAATGCCCGATTATGAAAAACCATTTTCACTTTACTGTTGTGAAAGAGAAGGTTGTGCTTTGTCAGTCCTAGCACAAATTCATGGAAATGCCCGTAGACCAGTTGCATATTTTTCGGCTACTTTAGACCCAGTAGCCGCAGCGTTGCCCGGGTGTCTCAAATCCGTTGCTGCAACGGATGTCAGCATTGAAAGGTGTGAAAGCATTGTGATGGGACATCAATTAGTGGTGTATGTACCTCATTCTGTAGAACTGTTAATGACCAGGACCAAGACACAGCACTTGACCAATAATAGGCTCACGCGCTACAAGCAAGTTATTCTTGCTGCGGAGAACGTGACCCTTAAGAGGTGCTCTGTTTTGAATCCTGCCACTTTGATGCCACTTCCTAATGATATAGAAGGCGAAGAATGTGAAGATCACGATTGCCTTGATGTGACTGAACTATGCACCAAGCCAAGACCAGATATTGTGGATGAGCCGTTGACTGACCCTGATGAAATTTTCTTTGTTGATGGCTCATGTGTAAGAGACGATACTGGTCAGTTCAGAGCAGCTTATGCTGTTTGCACCATTACTGGAGTTGTGGAAGCCACTTGCCTGGAAGGAGTACACTTCGCTCAGGTAGCCGAAATCATTGCATTGGCACGTGCCTGTTTAGCAGGTAGCAAAATTCGAGTCACCATTTACACAGATAGCCAATATGGTTTCGGTGTAGTTCATGACTTTGGGCAATTGTGGTCTCAGAGAGGTTACATGACTTCTTCAGGTTCGCCTATTCGAAATGGGGAATTTGTGCGACTATTGTTAGAAGCGTTACAAGGTGCGGCAGCAATTGCCATTGTTAAATGTGCAGCACACACCAAAGGTACAGACTTTGTGTCCCAAGGAAATCGTTATGCCGACGAGGTTGCTCGCTACTGTGCGGAGCAAGGATACTCTTTCACGGAAGTGGAAGTGGGTGGGACACAGGAAAAGACAGAGTTAAACATGATGCTAGAAACAGTTGATACTTGTGATGATTTAAAAGACATGCAAGAGAACGCATCAGATTTTGAGAAAAAGACATGGGAAACTGCAGGTTGTGTAAAAAGTGACATGGATTTGTGGATTTCAGCAGATGGAAGGGCAGTATTACCAAATGAATTAGTGAGTCCAATGGCACGACAGATACATGGTCCAGTACATTTAGGAAGAGATGCCATGCTGCGGGTATTTAGGCAGACTTGGTATAACCCAAAGTTCAGAGTTGCCGCAGAAGCAGTGTGTCAAAGGTGTGTAACATGTCAGCAATTGAACGTAGGGAAAAGGACACCAGTTACATTGAGTCACATTGGGAGGTCTGGTGGGCCTTTCAACCGAATGCAATTAGACTTTATTGAGATGTCAAAAAGCAACCGCCTCAGGTATGTTCTGGTGGTTGTATGCATATTTTCCAGATGGGTCGAGGCATACCCTACACGCAGGTGCGATACACTCACAGTAGCAAAGTTGTTGCTTAGAGAGTTAATACCACGCTTCGGGGTGCCGACCTCTTTGGAATCAGACAGAGGGACACATTTCAACAGTGAAGTTGTGAAGATGCTTTTCTCTGCATTAAATATTGATCAGAAGTTGCACTGTAGCTATCGACCAGAGGCTTCGGGGATTGTGGAGCAGATAAATGGAACTATAAAATCCCGAATGGCCAAAGTGTGTTCATCGACGTCCTTAAGCTGGCCTGATGCCCTGCCCTTGGTACTCATGAGTATGCGTAGTACACCAGACAGGAGAACAGGCCTCTCCCCACACGAGGTTCTAATGGGGAGGGCAATGAGACTTCCATCTGTTCCAACTACAGCTTTGTTGAATATCACAGATGATCTGATCCTGGATTATTGCAAGGGACTTTTTTTGATGTCATTCATTCTGTGTCTCTTCAGGTGCAGGCTGCTGAAACTCCATCTTCCAGAGACCTATGTCACGACCTGTGCCCTGGTGACTGGGTGCTGGTGAAGAAGCACGTCCGGAAGAACTGCCTAGACGTGCGCTGGGAGGGGCCCTACCAGATAATTCTGACAACGAATACTGCCGTGAAGTGTGGAGGGCTGCCAAATTGGATTCACGCCTCCCATACTCGAAGAGTTCCAGCACCCCTGGAAGAAACAGCTCCTCTCACAGATGAAAATCCAGCTGTGGACGGCGAACCACTAGAGGGGATCAGTCCAGCTGTGGGGGTGTCGGAGGAAGCTGGGAGTGCTTCAGATCAAGCGGAAGAAAGACAAGACGACAGTGAAACTGAAGTTGCCACAGAAGGAGAAAGTTGCTGTGAATACGGCTTAGACACTGATCAAGTCAAAAGTGATCAAGAACCGAGTGTTAGGACAAGAAATAGGAGAAGAAGGCGTGGAGAAGCTAGTTGGCCTGAAAGGAAGAAGAGGCTGAGCTTGAAGCCAACTCCAGAGAGAACTCTTGCTCCTATATCTGAAGACTCAGATCTGGACGAAGGTGCACAGAATCAAGAACAGGAGGGTCCAAGAAGATCAAGGAGGGTGCGAGTGCCCTGCAGTAGATACGCCACTCCTGAGTGGACCTACCTAGCAGCAGATGTCCAGTGCACGGAGATCCGGGAGGGTGAGGGAAGTGACAGTGACCAGTACTGACCCAATCATAACATTGGAAGTGGTGTTGTTGGTACCTGGACTTGAGATCGAAGGGTTGCTGACACTCACTGTCCCCAATCCTCCTTATCTGAGCAGAATAAGAGAACTGGTTTTAAACAGAGTAGAATTTCCGACTTTTGGTCCAACGATACCAGCACTCGAGGAGATCATTCTTCGCTTAGAAATTTTAGAATACGTGATTAGAGCCGCTGGAACACGCATGATTACAGACTGATAAAGACTTTGTAAATAAACAGATTGAGAGATAACCTAGCGCCAAGTGGAAGAAGAAGAAATTTAGGGACTTTTCCATTTAGTGGACGGAGAAGGGCTAGGGTTGTCTGTTGCTATAATTCAAAAGACTGATCTTGCAAAAGGGATTATCAGCTTCCAGGTATGGTTCGAAAAGACCGAATAAGCAAAGAAAACACCGTTGAAGGAGCAAAGAAAAGAGACTTTGTGTTGTGGCAGAAAAATAGAACTACACTGTCTTGAGATCATGGAGGCCGGCAACCCGAACTGCAAGGCAAAATGCATAGTAGGCACACTTTTAGTGGGAATCATTTTTCTTATAGTTTTAGTAGTTACTGTATCATATATAGTGGGACATGAAAATGAAGAGAAGGCAACAAAAGAAGCAAAAGTTGTAGTGACACCGAAACCTACTACTGCTGGTCAAAGGGGGGACAATGCAGAGAAAGATAAAGCTTTGCTAGCAGCAGAAACTCGTAGGTTGCATGTAGATGAATCACAAGGAAATTTCAAATCAAATGCATATGCTAAATTACTTTATGAATACATTGATGCTATGGATGCAAAGGACTGCTATGTCTGCATGCAATTGCCAGCCTCTGTAGACGAAGGTATTAGGTACCATCATCTTCCATTGACTTATGGAATCACATGTAGTTTGTTGCTTAGTATATTTTATAGACGCAATAGCTTTGAGTATTATTTTTCAAACGTTGACGCTGTTTTACCAGAGGTCCCGGCCTACAAGCACATGAACAAGTGGGATTATTATAAGAGTGAAGATCGATTAAGGACATTTTTCATTCCTTGGAGAACGCTGGATACTTCATATGCCTGAAGAAATAATTTGACTTGTAAAGTGTCAGAAATTGAGAAAAAATGTATAGGGCAGGTGGATGATCGAAATAGGAGGCAGAAGATCCTAAAGGCTTCGGGCCAATGGAAAACAGATTGGACCGAGGAGGAAAAGTCACACAAAAGGAAGGGTAGTAATGGTCCAATAGCTTTAGATCGAGTGCAAAGAGGGAAACTATGTATATACAGGGGTAAAACCTACTATGAGAATGTGTTTGTGGGAGAAGTAAGTTGTGAACATGCTTTCCAAATAGAATACTATACAAAGGATTTCTTGAAGGGAATGCAGGTGATCCCGAATGTATATTTTGTCTGTGGAAGAAATGCATAGGTGAAACTACCGGATAATTGGTACGGATCATGTTATTTAGCAATTGTCTTCCCCAAAATATACCATACTAAGGATCTAGAAATCATAGAGGGAGGAACTCAAGCCAGAGGGAGAAGGGATGTAAGCAATGATGAGGTAATTGGAGACGTATTTGGTGCTATGTTCCCTCTTTTAGGGATAATACTGAATGATGTCAAGATTAGGAGATTGGCAACAGTTGTAGATATGTTGTCCGCCAGTACTGCTAGATCACTAATGCTGGTGGAGGGAGAGATGCAATCGATAAGGGCAATGGTTCTCCAGAACCGACTTGCTCTAGACGTTCTGTTAGCAAAAGAGGGAGAGGTCTGTAAGGCTTTGAAGGTCCAGGAATGTTGCACTTACATTCCAGACAATTCAAAACCTCTTGAAAAATATATACAGAACATCACTGAAATTCATCATGAGATTGAGGATCTGACACAGGTGAATGTGTGGGAAAAAGTGGGTCATGGAATGGGTAAAGTTGGAGGTTGGTTTGCCAACCTAGGGAAGGGTTTCATTTGGTACATACTGAAACCTATCATCATAATAGTGATTTGTGTAATCACATTGTGGGGGTTGGTGCGGCTGTATCAATGGTATAGATCAAATATGTTGCAAAGATCCATGAGAGAGCAGGAGCAGAGGTTAGCTGCGATGCAGGATAACCAGTACAGGAGTCTGAGGGCTCTAGAGATGATGAAGCGAGGGAGCACTGCAACAAGTTCTGTTTGATTCAATTCATACCCTCAGGGATGGTGTTGTGATGGTGATGACCTCTAAAGGTCATCAAAGGGGGGAACTGAGAGAGCGCAAATCAAGTAAAATGTAGAGGTGCACCATATTTACAAGCACGTTGCACCAGTCTAGTTAAAGGAACATATAAGAGTGTCGAATTTATAGAGTGCATACATATAAGAGTGTTTAATTAATATAGAGTGCATATATCAGTATGAAAAGCTAATGTAGGAGTGTTTAGAGATGTTAGAATGATATTAAACTCCATGTTATGTGGCTGTTGCAGAGGAGAATGTAATGCTGCTAAACGTAGAAATGTGTAGGCCTCATGGCAGTTCACTGAGAAAGAATACGTGTCTTTACAATCTCACATGATATGGATTACTGTTGTCATAATTCAAAGTATTATTGATCATAGAACTGAAAATATACGTTTTATAGAAGTGTTCCCTATAACCAGTTGTTTGTAATAAGTTAGAATACTGTTTAGGCTGAGAAATAAAGGTTCATAGTGTGCACAGGCCCGTTTCATGTAATTCTAGTAGGCCTGAAGAGATAAGGTTGTTTCTTTTGATCTGCATGTGCTAGTTAGAATCAGGTCGTGTTAAGCATAAATCGTGAACCATGCTCGAAGGTTTACGACTTAGGAGATACGCTGGAGGCCGGAATTTGGGGCCCACTTCATGGGTGTCTGTTTGCAGGTGCGAGGAGGTTCCAATCAAGAGAGTGATGAATAGAGCTCTGTTCTGGGAGACAGGCACAGGCCTGGAGGAGGGTTCAGGAATTTCCTGGGGGGTACCGTCTTGCCGGAGAAGAGCCTGAGAAGCAAGGTCAACGCTAACAATGAGCCCAGAGGAGTATCAGCATGGAAAAAGCCAGAACCGACACCAAGTGAGGGGTGTACGTGAGGGGCGTCTCTGAGGGGCGTTTCTACTGTAATTGTGATTTTGTATTAGGAACAGCACCCCTGGGTGGAGGTAGTGCAGATGGCCTGAGGAACCTAAGAGAGCGGATGGGTAGGCAGATTGCGCATAACTGCGATGCACAGATTTACAACAAAGACTAAGGGAAAGTGAGTGATCTTCTTTGGAAGTCACCACGGCTGACACCTTTTTAGGTTAAGATCTTGCTAAGTAGGGATGTCACTTAGTCTAGTGTAGGGACAGTCTAATTTGGATTTTCCTTCCCTTTTGTAAATGTCGCACAAGTTACAACTTGTGTCTATTCTTGCAACCTTGATGATCTTTGAATTAGTTTTGGTGATATTCTTCTGTCGCCTAAGAACATTTAGAGAATTCATGTTTGTACTAATGCCAGTGTATCTTTTGAACCTTATATTGAGATGTTTGTATCTCCAGTTATCTTTGGCTTTATAATAAAACTTTTAAACTTATTCGTAGTAAGTGGTTCTTCAGAGTTGTGCAAAGTCTTAAACTGATTAACCTAGTAGTGGATTGCTTTTTACTCTATGACAGGTAACAAAGGTTCAGTCGACCTGAGTTGGGATCTAGATCTATAGTGATCTGATAAGAGATCAAAAATCCCGCCGTAACAGCGGACAGTATAACAGTGGTGAAACTGGTGAGTTTTGACTGGGTTGAGCACTACTTGCAGTTTAATGCAGAGCGTCTTACACACCAGTGACAGTATTTATTTTCCATTTGAGGCCTTAGTGATACTCTTCATTGTGCGGCTGCATCCACTGCCTTGTGCCTCTATACTAACAAGAGCCAAGTCCTGCCTTGTGACGTGCCTGAAACTCTTGCAGTGCTGTGTGTTGTATGTCTGAGCCATGAGCTCAGGCATTAGTGAACCTGCCTAGTTCACGCCTGCATTTCCACGCCTGCTCATGGTGACAGCCCTCACTTTCATTTTCTTCATAGTGTCCAGCTGCCATCTCTGTGAGGAGCTTCTCTTCACAGAGCTTCTGTTCAGTGCTGACTAAATCGCTCTAGGCTCATGGGAACTTTCTTGCTGGCAACATAGAAAGAGGACTTCAACAACAAGATAGGCCTCCTTCCAAATTTGTTTTCCCAGCAGGTGGAAACTCAGGTACTAAGTTTGAGTACCGGTGTTTCCTAATTTTCACATTATATTACTCTTTCTCACCTCACAAGCTACCATTACCGTTGGCATGAAGGTTTGTGGCTCATTTACCTGGCAGCCCTGGGCCTTTGGGATTATATGTGCCTAATTTGCATGGATTCCGCAATGCCATTGTGGAACTGGTGAACAAGTTACTTACCTTCAGTAACGATATATCTGTAAGAGACATGTATTAGTTATGGATTCCTTACCTTAAAATTACCCCCAGGCGTCAGACTGGATCTGGAGAATTTTTCTTCAGCAGTCTCCCTGAGCGTCGGTATTTGGCGTAGGTCGACTTCACGTTCGTCGTTGGCGTTGTGATCGCCGGAATGACATAGTGGTATCTACTTAGAAGCCGCCCCTGCGCACTGACGTCAGTTCTTTACATGACATTCCACGCCAGAAGCGCAGAGCCATTCAATACACTGACCACTGGTGCATCAAACTAGGGCCCTGAAGGGAGTCCCTTACTCTAGGAGTCAGTTCACAGAAAGGGGAGGATGAGTGGAGCAGTAAGGAATCCATAACTAATATAAGTCTCTTACAGATATATCGTTACCAAAGGTAAGTAACTTGTTCATTTGAAAGAGACTATTAGTTATGGATTCCTTACCTTAGAATAGAGACCCCAGCAATACCAACCCTAGAGGTGGGTCTGCAAACGAAGTTCAGACTAGGAAGTCCTGAAGAACGGAGCGGCCAAAGAAGCCGTCTCTCCAGACTTGGATGTCTAGGCAGTAATGTTTAGTGAGCAATGAAGCACACTTGGCTGCCTGGCAGATGTCATGAATGGGGACTCCATGTCCCAAAGCAGTAGTGGCTGCTGTCGCCCTGGTGGAATGGGCGCACAACCTTACTGGAGGGTCCTTTTTCCCCAAGGAATAACACATTTTAATGCAAAGAATGGCCCATCTAGAGATGGTTAGTTTTTGCACGGCCCGACCTTTCATGGCACCCACATAGCCAAGAAAGAGCTGATCAACCACCTGGAATTGTTTTGTGCGATCTAGATAAAATGAAAGTGCACGTTTCGGATCCAGATGTTGGAGCCTCTCCTCCTCTTTAGAAGGATGTGGGGGCGGGAAGAAGGAGGTCAAAGTGATGGTCTGTCATATGTGGAAAGAGGTAACCACTTTGGGAAGAAAAGAAGGTCTCGTGCGAAGGACAACCTTGTCCAAATGAAAAGCCAGGAAAGGAGGTTTAGAAGAAAGAGCCAGCAGCTCTCAGCAGAGGTGATGGCAATCAAAAAGGTAGCTTTGAGGGTCAAAAGTTTGAGAGGACAATTATGTAGCAGCTCGAAAGGAGCACACATAAGGTAAGTCAGAATAAGGTTCAAGTCCCACTGGAGCATTAAAGAATAAATAGGAGGGAACAGGTGAGTAATGCCCTTACGGAAATGATTTACAATAGAGTACTTGAAAAGAGAAGGCTGATTAGGAAAGAATGGCCGAAATGGCTGAAAGATAGCCTTTAAGTGTGCCCAGAGCAGAGCCCTGCTGAGGCAAAGAAAGAATGAAGAGAAAAACGTCTAAAAGGGCAGAAAGGGGATCAACAGCCTTTGCTGTGCACCATGCCACAAATTTGTTTTATCTACGGGCATATACCCTTTTGGTTGGGGGACGCCTGACTGCCAAGATAACATGACAGACTTCGGAAAGATCGAAAGCTGTCAACTGTCGTCGCTCAATCTTCCAGCAAGGAAGTGGAGGCTGGACACGTTCGGGTGGAGGACTGTCCCCTGCTGCTGCAACAGAAGATCCTCGCGGAGGGGCAGTCTAATCGGAGGATTGATAGCCATGTTCAAGAGCTCGGGATACCATGCTCTTCGTGCCCAGTCCGGGGCCACAAGATTTACTTGGGCCCGGTCGCGCTTGTTCTGCTTCAGCACTCTGGGCAAAAGTTGTATAGGCAGAAAGGCGTATAGAAGACCGCAACTCCACTCCCGACGAAAAGCATCACCTACGGAGTGCCGCCTTGGAAATTCCAACGAGCAGTACTGCTGATATTGCACGTTCTCTTTGGTGGCAAATAGATCTAACCAAGGCTCTCCCCACTGCTGAAAGAGACCTTGCGCCACCTCCGAGTGAAGACGCTATGTGTGATCCATCAAACACCGGCAGCTGAGTTTTTCCGCCCTGGCGTTCAGGGAACCTGCCAGGTGGTGAACAACTAAGGACACGCCCTGATGTTCCAGCCACTTCCATAGACGAAGTGCCTCCTGACAGAGGGTCCACGACCACACTCCGCCTTGTTTGTTGCAATACCACATGGCGGAAGTGTTGTCTGTGAACACCTGCACTACTCTTCCTTTGACAAAAGGAAGGAATGCCTTTAGTAGTAGACGAATCACCGAAAGCTCCAGAATGTTGATGTGGAGTCCGGACTCCGCCGGAGACCAGAGGCCTCTGATCTCCGCCTCTTCCATGTGGCCCCCATCCCATGAGTGATGAATCTGTCACCACTGTGAAATTTGGTTGGGGAAGGGAAAGGGATCTGCTGTTGGCCCAATCCTGGTTTGTGAGCCACCACTGCAACTGATGTGCAGTCCCGCCTGACAGATTCCCCTGATGCTGCGCCCACTGGAACTTCAGGTCCCACTGCAGAGCCCGCATATGCCACCTTGCATGATCCACCAGCAGGATGCAGGAGGCCATGAATCCCAGCAGCCTTAGGGTAATTCTCACCGAAATCCAGGATAGAGGCTGGAACGTCGGTATCAGAGCCTGAATATCCCTGACTCGCTGTTCGGGAGTATAGGTCCGAAACTGCGCTGTGTCCAGAACCACCCAGATGAAAAGGAGCTTCTGAGAAGGGTTCAGGTGTGACTGCAGCCTGTTGACTGTGACCCCAGCGAATGCAGAAGGTTTGCCATAGTCTGGAGGTGGGCGACGACAGCCTGGGGCGAGCTCGCCTTCAACAACCAGTCCTCGAGATAGGGGAAGACTAAAACCCCCAATCTGTGCAGATGAGCTGCGACCACCGTCATCACTTTCGTGAACACCCGAATAGCGCTGGTAAGGGCATAGGGGAGCACGATAAACTGAAAATGCTTGTGGCCTACCGTGAACCGTAGGTAACACCTGTGGGCCAGCAGGACGGGGATGTGAAACAAAGCGTCCTGCAAGTCCAATGCTACCATCCAGTCTCCAGGGTCGAGGGCAGACAGGACCTGAGCCAATGTCAATCTTTTGAACTTCTCCTTCCGGAGGAAGCAGTTGACGTCCCCGAAGTCTAAGATAAGACGCAGCCCTTTGCCCTTCTTGCGCGCCATAAAGTAGTGCGAGTAGCAACCACAACCTACTTCTGGCACAGGGACTCGCTTGATGGCTCCCTTGGCCAAGACAGACGCAACTGGTTGGAAGCAACAAATACAGGAAATTAACAGAGTGCCCACACAAGGGGCCTAGAGTTGGATTTGTGTTTTCTTCAATAGAATTGATAACAGCAATTTTATCCAAAGTACCATACACAGAAACATATCAGTACATCAATTAATTCATGAGAGAGACATAGCACAGGTCCGAGTTAGCGTGCCATGTAATGTAAATGATCCTTCAGGTGTTTAAGAAAAACAGGCATAGAGGTGGAAAGTTGAATGTGTTTCGAGAGCTACTTCCACAGTTCAGGTGCGACAAGTAAATGAATAGAGTCACTTCAACACAAAGAAAATGAAACCAGCTTCAAAGAAGACCAGGAATTCAATGAAGTTGATCCCGGTATAGTGAAGATTTGGGTTCAGTGCCCGTACATGCCAATGGACCCGATTCAGGCGGCAGACTCCCGATTTTTTTTTTTACGGCATTTTATTAGCTGTTTCTCACCTGACATTGTCTCCGCTTCAATAGAAATCAATAGGGAAAATACTTTAACTGGATCTTCTTTTATAATCTCCCACTTTCCTGTTGTAAAATTTTGGCAAGCCTGAGTGAACAGCCTCAGAGAGCTCTGGCACCATGCATGTATAGGGTTGAATGACCTGAAGTGAAGAAAACAAATACTCCATGGTCCCCACGCATAGGGCCTTATTTAGATCTCGTGGTGATCACAAACGTGACAGATATCCCATCCGCCGTATTATGATATCCATAGGATATAATGGGATCAAAATGTGGTAGACAGGATATTCGTCACTTTGTGATGGAGTTTTCCCCTCCACCAAGATTTAAAATAGGCTCTTAGTATGCGCGACTGCATATCACAGCTGCACCGTATTAGTGCAACCACTTTCCTGAACATGAAGTTCCTTGTCAAATAATCAAGTGTGAAATAGTGTCACATGTGATCTCATCAGTTAAGTCATCAATTATGTCATTTAAGATCATCTGTGAGACCATCATTAATGTAATTTCAGATGTTATTAGTGATATAATATCTGAGGTCATGCACAGCGCATGGTGGGGGCATGAATTCCTGTTTGCAAACTAAAATATTTGATGAATTTCAGGGGTTTTAAGAGTTTGTTTCATAACCATTACCTTCATGTTAACAGGGAATTTCTAGGCTCTTTTCAAAACACTTTAATATCTTATGAACAAAAGAAACCATAACTAACCTTTGGCATTATTTTTTGTATTTTTCTTTCATAACTTATTACACCCAACCAAATAATTTTATATTTTACCGTTCCCAACACTCTATGTGGTCCTCCGCCACCGTGGTCATGCTAATGATGCACCTTTCTCTGAAGGGGTTCACCGCAGGGCCTGAGGCCAGTGCACCATGTATCCAACCACTGTTGCTGAGATTGGCCACATGGCGTGGTGTGCTGCCATGCTCAAGCTGCCATGTGGCCCATCTCTGTGCATGGTCTGAATAGCTGTCTGTACTTTTAATTTTTCTGTATGGCATGTTTATCAGATTCTGGGTGTAGTGACTGATTGCTTAGAGCCCGAGCCATACATAAGCACAATGCCTCTAGACAAAATGCACCTGGCATTTGGCCATGCACTGCCAACACTTAATCACCTGCTTCATACAACTGATACATACACACGTTGGTTTTGAGAATATTTGATTGCTGATATTCATTTAATTTCTTCTTCCACTTATTCTTGATCTTGGTAATGTTTTGCAACCACAATACAAGGGAAATTTTCCAAATGAATACTTTTTATGCTCCCTGCTAACCACTGAAAATATATTAATTATTTTAGGGGATTATAACTACTGGGAAAATAACACACTAGACTATAAAGCTATGATGAACTTCTCTCACTTAATTTTCAGCAAAAAATGATATAATCTACTCTAGCAAGGACCATACACATAACAATGTTGGAACTTCTGCTATTTGAATTGAAAACATAATTACAGAGCACTGTACATGGTTAGACCACTCTATTACTATTCCAAATACAAATAATAGCATTGTGGGCCATATAATGTTGCACAGGTATAATTTTCTCATCAGTGTCTCAATTCACTATGCTCACACTTTTCCTGACCCCACTTCTTAGAAGTCACAGTTCATACATCTAATGATCAACAAAAAGTGTAAAGGAGCATATAAATGTATTATGTATGATTAAATTGTAAAAATTATACATTTCATAAATCCATCACATCTAGATATATTGATCGAGGATTCTTGTTCGTCTGTTTCGCAGTCCACTTTATTGAAGTTTTAAATACATGCGCACATCAGGCCAGCCAAAGCGTTTCGTCCAACAGGACTTCACCAGAGCTGTAAAAAAATATATAGATAAGCCTATGTGTCATTTACGAAAAGATATGCATTTCTTAACATTTATACAAAATCACCAAAGCCTCACAATATTGTAAACTTGCTATATACATTCTACGTACTGTCTAAAACATTAAAACCAATTGTTATCTTAATTGTAATCATGTTCGTTATTTTAGTTTAAAACCAATAATAACACAGATCGTTTATGCTACAAAAAGCTAGGTATTAGGTGTGTTTCACTTGGGAAAGATCTACAAATGCATAAATAAGTCATCATGTTAGGCAATATTCATAGCCAATCAATAGTTTATAGATTATCTAGGGTAGTCATTAGACCTATGTAAATACAGATCGTTCATGCTGTAAAGCTAAACATTCCAAAGTCCTCACTTGAAAATATTCTTCAAATGAAAAAAGGTCATCATGTTGAGCAACAATCATAACCACCCAATATCATTATCGATCATTCGGGTTGACCATATTAAAATGTAACTACTTGGATATGTTCCTCAAAGCATTAAATAACATGTCCTTGTATAGTGGAAATAAAAGGGTAAAGGGCACCCCCAAGCTGTTCTTGTTCCAAAGGGTTAAAAGGTATAATACCTTCTAGTGTGATCTAAAATATGAAATGGGCCAAAAATCAAACGTCTGCCACTTCTGTTCCTATCATGGTACAATAGGAATATATAAAATAAAATATGCATAAATGTCTTAGGATTGGTTCATGACATCAATGGCAAATACTTAACCCCTTCTGACAAAGGCCAGTGTAGGAGCCAATCTCAAGTGATCCGATCAAACTCTGTAACCAATCAGTCTATCCCCGTCCTCGTATTGGAGACCCACATTCATTTAAAATTAATGTTTTAAAAATTTCCTGGGTCATATTTCACCCTTCTCCTAGTATTACTAATTATCGGCCCAATTATCAGGATCGCCAAATCCGTAGTCTAATAATGCAACAACAATGTAGTAGCGCGGTCTAGTGGCTGCACGTCACGTAAGCGACGTGACGTGCCGGCGGCCATGTTTGGCTGCGCGCGCATCGTGCTTCATTGGCGCGAAGAGCTGGTACGAGCAGCAGAGGCTCGGCGCTCTTTAGGGACGCTATTTACTTAAATAAAGAAGTTAACTGGCACTGTGGCTGCAGCGTTTTCATTGGGGGCACAACCAACATTACAATGGCGACGAGGGTGGGATAGCAGACCCCCAACCCCCCCACAGCAAGAAAACCATGCCGAGGGACACAGCAACACACCGGTGAGCAGGAGAAATCAATGCCCAGCAGCACCACAGAGAACCAGAGAGCCAGGAAGACTGACGGCTACCACGCAGGTACCCTAAAGAGCGCAGCAGAGTCCAAGAGCACTCAAAGGGATAGGACAGCCACCACAGGAGGGGACAGACCCCGGGAAAGCACAAGAAGCGCGCCAGATCAAGCCACCACCCAGTAAACCAGGGGAACCGAGCTGGATACCTTACAAAAGAGCGAGGGGCTGACGCAGGAAGTCCCCAGAACCACGCAAGCATGGAAGAGCAAGACAACACGCCGGGGAGCCCCAGAGGCCAAGCAAGCGCACAGCCCACGATCAAGAGTGAGAAGATGAGTGCGCAGGCGGGATATGCGATGGCGCCGTTGCAGTTCCTACCCAGACCCAGAGAACCTCTGATGAAGTGGGAGGACTGGAGAGAGTATGTAGACAATTTCATAGGAGTCTTAGAAGACGAAAATGAAGAAGTGTTCAAACCTTCGAGAAAGAAACGCATCTTGTTACTGAACTTAGGCCCCGAAGGGCTGAGAGTTTACAAAAGCTTGGTACCAAAGCAGAGAGCAAGCACGGACGACGATGTATATGCCCATGCAATCGATGACCTCAATGAACATTTCAGGCCGGCAGTGTGTGTGTCAGTGGATAGATTCAACTTCCAACAAAGGAAGCAGCGCCCGGGAGAGACGGTAGAAGAATATGTGGCAGCACTGAAATGACTCGCGGCCACATGCAAATACGACAACTGGGAGGAAGAATTCATCAAGGACCAGGTGGTAATGCACACCACGTGCACGTCAGTACAAGACAAACTATGGGCCAGCGGAGACACCACCCTAAAAGATGTGATGGTCATCGTCAAAAGGGCAGAATTGGCAAGGTGGTGCGCAGATGCGACGAAGAAGGAGACTGCGTCCAGCACCATGGTAAACAGAGTGGACGACAAAGAGCCTCGTAAGGATCACCAGAATAAGAAGGCAACAGATAAGGGACATAACAGGTGGCAAAGCAACGTGGGTCCCCCGGTAAAACAGGCGGGAAGCAACCGGAAGTCATGCTACAGGTGCGGAAGCTGGTCACATGAAGCCCATGACAGAAAATGCCCGGCGTTTCGCGCCAAATGCATGTACTGTGGAATAATCGGACACTACGAGAAGGTGTGCAGAAAAAAGGCCTCCAAAGGCACGGTAAGATATGTGGGCCAAGACAACGACGACCAAGAGGAAGCGACGGAGGAAGACGTGGTTACGGTACTGTGTCTATACGACCAGGTATTGGGCGTAGATGGGCAAGTCCTAAGCATCGATGGCAAAAGAACAATGAAGCCCGTCCTTGAAATGACAATAGGCGGTATCACAATCAGCGTGGTGGCTGACACCGGCTCACCATACACCATCGTCCAGAGAGCAGTATGGGAGGAGGAATTTGCACCGCACCTAGGCCCGGAACTAGAAAAGCTAGACATCCGCCCAGTCACATACAATGGGGACCGCATACCAATGGCGGGGTTCAGACCGCTAAACTTTGAGTTCCGTGGCCGATCCGCCTACTGCAAACTCTACGTGTCGGAGAAGGGCCCCTCGGTCCTGGGATGGTTGGACCAAGGCGACCTAGGCATCAAGCTGGACCCAGGAGGCAAAGAACAGATATTACTGACGGAACCAGGAAACTGGTCAGACCTGGACAGGTGGAAGAGTGAATTCCCCAAGGTATTTGGAGGCACGGTGGGAAAGTTAGAAAAATTCTCACACAAGATAATTCTAAAGGATAATGCGGTGCCAGTAGCCCACAAGGCCAGGAATATCCCTTTGGCAGTACGTGAAGCAGTCCGGGAAGAACTCCAGGACCTGGAGAGGAAAGGGATCATCGAGCCCATCACATGCGCCGAGTGGCTGGCGCCCTTGGTAGTAGTCAAGAAACCCAGCGGCAAGGTCAGGCTGTGCGTCGACTTACGCGAACTAAACAAGAACATTGTGGTGGAAAGGTTCCCCCTACCCGGAATAGAGGAGATGCTGGCCAGCACCAGGGGTATCAAATGGTATTCCACCATCGATTTGACCTCTGCTTACACCAAATTGCCCTACACCCGGAAAGCCGCCACCTCACATCGTTCATCACCCCATTCGGATGTTATCAGTTCCGCCGCATGCCGTTCGGGCTGGCCTCGGCGGCAGCAGTCTTTCAGAAGTTGATGCACCAACTCTTCCAGAAGGCCACCGGAGTCCAATACTTCCAGGACGACATCCTAGTGATGGGTCGAGATAGGCCAGACCACGACGCGAAACTGGGAAAGGTGTTGCAGATTCTAGAAAAGAAAGGCCTCACAGCAGAATGGTCCAAGTGCCGGATAGGAATGGAATCGGTGACATACCTGGGGCACGAGATTGGAGTACGAGGAGTGACCCCAAAAGCAGAAAACGTGAAAGCAATATGCGAGGCACCCCCACCAGCCAACAAAGATGAAGTCGACAATTCTCGCTCCGGTGCCTACTCGATTCACGGGTTCACACTCTGCGACTCTGGGCAATAGCTTGCTTAATCTCCACAACGGCCCCTCGCGGCGGGATGCCTGGCTTTCACCTTGCGGATACCCTGCCGGGGTTATCTCACAGGGGAATACCAGGACGGGTTCCCTAAGCAAGCGCTTAGAAACCACTCGGTGATTTGCGCTATATAAGTTCCTGTACATTTACATTTACATTTTATCGGCATGGCAGAATATTACAGCAAATTTGTGGAGCACTTCGCCTCTAAGACACATCATATGAGGCAACTGACACGAGAAAACACGGAATTCCACTGGTCAGAGGAGGCACAAGGAGAATTCGAGGTGGTCAAGAAAGAAATAGCGGAAGCCATCCCACTCCAAGGCTACGACCCCCAAGGGAGGACAGTGCTGACCACGGACGCTAGCGACAAAGGGCTGGGTGCCGTCCTCATGCAGGACCGGGGACATGGACAGATGGATACGATAAGCTTCGCATCCCGCACGCTGAGCGACACGGAGAAGAAGTACAGCGTGATAGAAAAGGAGATGTTGGCGGTGGTGTGGGCCACAACCAGATTCAGGCAGTTCCTATGGGGCACACGGTTCCAATTAAGAACGGATCACAAGCCTTTGCTGAAAGTGCTGACGTCGAGCGGGCATGCCGACGCAACGCCCCGGATCTCCAAGATGTCACTGAAACTACTAGAGTTCAGGTACGACGTAGAGCACATCCCAGGAAGCAAGAATAGAGTGGCAGACTATCTTGGAACCGAGTGAGGAAGACAATGCAGGAACAGAAGAATGGGTGGCTTTTACAGAAGACCAAGAGACCACCATCAGCCTCCAAGAGTGGAGACAGGCATATGAGGATGACCAGACCCTAATGGAAGTGAAAGTGCACATCACCCAAGGTGGCCTGAAAAGAGGCTGATCAGCGGAGAACTCAGACCATATTTCGAAGTCAGAGAAGAGCTGTCGATGGACGACCGGGGAATATTTGTGCACAGGTGGGAGAAAGTGATTCCTCCAACGAACCTCATCAACAAGCTGTTGGACATGCTCCATGAGGGGCACCTCGGAATATGCAAACTGAGATTGAGGGCCAGACAAGATTATTGGTGGCCAGGATGGACATAAGAGCTGAGAGGCATGTTAGAAACTGCACTCGATGCCAGGGAGCCGACAAAGCCCTCAAGCCCCTGCGTCCAGCACTGGGACAATTTGACCAACCGAAGAACCCATGGGAGGAGTTGTCTGTGGACATCCTGGGTCAGATTCTGGACATACGGGGAATCCAAAAGTATGTTTGTGTTATGGTGGACAGGTACTCGAAGTGGCCAGAACTGAAGATAGAAGAAACCATGGACGCAGAAACCATCATAAAATTTCTGGCTGATACGTTTGTGAGGGAAGGAATTCCAAAAACGATCCTCAGCGATAATGGGCCCCAATTCAGATCGGAGAAATGGAACAACTTCATACATAGGAATGGCATCCTAGCAAAACACACATCCATATACCACCCCGCCGGGAACGGTCTAGTAGAGCGTTTTAATAGAGTGGTAATGGGGTCGATCCAAGCTGCCATATCCAACAATAAGGACTGGGAAGTAGAGATATGGCGCATGGTGTGGGCATACAGGATTACCCCCACCAGCACGGGATACAGCCCATTCCAGATACTGAGTGGACGTGAGCCATTCACCCAAGACAACAGAGTGTGGAAAGAGAAAACAGTAATGAGTGAGTAGTCCCCAGCAGTAGTGCGAGCCAACCTGGAGAAGGCCCAAGCAGTCTACACCAAACACTACGACAACAGGAGAAATGTGAAGAACACTGGACTAGAGAAAGGTGAATGGGTACAAGTAAAGTTGGCCACGATGCAGAGGAAAGGAGAAAGCAAATATAGCAAACCCATGCAGGTGAAGGAAGTTCTGGGCAGAGCGGCCTTGCTGAGCGACGGGAACGTATGGTCGCAGGACCGCATGGCGAGATGCAACAAGATTCTAAGTTGGGACCAAGGTGCAACAGACTTAGAAGATGAGGGAAACGAAACGGCCAAGCAGGAACATCCAGAGACAGTACCTGACGGGAACGGAGAAGACCGACAAAGACAAAAGACTGGAATGAGTGACCAGGAGCAGAAGGCTGGATAAGGTTTGAACGAAGGAGATGGAGGCGCGGCTGCGCCAGTGAGTAGAGGAAGAAGCAAAGGAGAGACCCCCAACACCCTGGTAAGACTGACCCGCAGGGGTAGAGTGGTGGTCAAGCCAGCCAGGTTCAGAGACTATTAGATGAACTGTGGACTATAGTTATATTGTTTATGTGTTGGGAAAAAAGGGAGATATGTAGTAGCGCGGTCTAGTGGCTGCACGTCACGTAAGCGACGTGACGTGCCGGCGGCCATGTTTGGCTGCGCGCGCATCGCGCTTCATTGGCGCGAAGAGCTGGTACGAGCAGCAGAGGCTGGGCGCTCTTTAGGGACGCTATTTACTTAAATAAAGAAGTTAACTGGCACTGTGGCTGCAGCGTTTTCATTGGGGGCACAACCAACATTACAAACAACATTCCTAATATGTAATAAAACTATGCCAATTGTAATTAATTAAGTTTACATATCAAGCAGGTCCATAATCCCTACTTCCTAGAATGGCCCGAGCTCCATTATACACTTGCCCGCCTTATCCACTTCCAAGTCTCAAATACCGAGCAGTCTATCTGTTTTAGTGTGTCCTAAATGAGACTTTTAATTTAAAACTAATTTCAACCAAGGTCTATGCATTTACCAACGCCGGTCTCACTAGATGTTTCGGGCTGGAAAGTCGCACTGTGCTCTTCCTTGTATCGAATGTGCAGCATGATCACTATGCAAATATTCCACGACTGTTCCCTCCTTGGTGCGTATGATATTTGGGCCAATCACAGATGTCAAACTACCAAGAATGTTTCACGGTCAATCACATTTAGTTTAATACATAGCTTACGGCTAAGTGCAACCTTTACATTACTCCAGTCCATTGCCTTTCATTTTGTAAATAATATCTCTGTATATTCATCCCGTGAGACCGCCAACCTGTATGAATTGGTATAAATATTAATATATGTATATCTTTTTGGTAATTTTTTTTTGTAAATGACACATAGGCTTATCTATATTTTAAAAAAAAATGTTTACAGCCCTGATGAAGTCATGTTGGACGAAATAAGTTGGCTGGGCTGATGTACGCCTGTAATTAAAACTTAAATAAAGTGGACTGTGAAACACACAAACAAGACTCCCTGAACAATATATCTGGATGTGATGGATTTATGAGATGTATTGTATTTACAAGTTAATCATACATAATACAATAAAATACTCCTTTTCACTTTTTGTTGATCACTAAATTACTACATTTTCTATTACTCTTCAACAAACCGAAAATGAAGTGGCTAAAGCTATCAACTGATGTATAATTGGAAACTGGTAAAACATACTGTTAAAACCCCTTTCAGAGGGCCAAGAGGCAGGTAGAATTTACTGGGTCCAACTGTTGCGGCTATGGCCTTTTACTTCTGCTGTCCCATAGCTTGACCTACTATGAGTCCTGAGTAACTGGGCCAGGTATTACCCCTTTCAGCACTTGACTCTCAGTGGCAGCGCAAGTCGAGAAGTCCAAGGGTCTTCGAGGGTGAAGAAGGTGTAATGCATACACCGGTGCTAGACTCAAAGTACAAGCAGTAACGGAAGTAAGCTGAATGTCCAGTAAATGTCTTGATTTTATTAAAAAGAGAGTATTTTATTGTAAATACACACAAAGCATAGAAGCAACAGACTAATTATTCCCCATAGTCTTTTAAGGTTGGTGCGCCAGCGTCATCCTGGGCAGAATTACGGAGTCCCTCTCTCTTCTCCCCATTCGATAACTGAGTTGACTTCCAATGTAGCCGAAGCTAGTCCTCTTGCAACAAAGTTTGACTTGGTCTTAAGACTCAATGTTAGCAACACTAGGTCATACGTTCATGCAAGTCCCCAGCAGGTCCTACATCCTAGAACAGTCTAACCCGACCCAATGGCAGCCGGCAAGCACTGGAGGAACAGAGTGCTTTTTTGTATGCTTCGATCACCCAATTTTGAGGCTTGCAACCTTTTGAAGTCTTTCCTCAATGATGTATCAGGCCTTCTCAATCTTCGGACACCTTGCATCTGTGTCTGACATAATCTCTCGGCTCCTGCAGCAATCTGCAAGTGTGCTTCACAGCATTCATGGAATGGTAATCCAGGGCAACAGCCCTGACTTCACAGTGCTCCTATTCAGGTACACAGGGGTCACTGACTTTGGCTTGCACACAGGCAATGGCCTTATCTTCACTGTGCCCCCCTTCCTGACACATGGAGGGGCCCTCAGACATTAGAGCACACATGGGTATGGGGCCTATCTTTACAATAGGCCCCTCCTGGAACACAGGGGCTGCTGACTTTAGCACTCACAAGGGCAACAGCCCTAACTTGGCCCCCATCTGGCAAACAGTGGTCGCCAATCTCAGCTACCGCTAGGTTTATAGCCCTAAGTTATGCAACAGTGGGCCGACAGCCAGCGCTCTTGCAACGGACTGGAATTCTCACACTTCGCTCACCAGGATCCGCTAGGCACAATCCCTGCTGGGCCTCGCTGCCTCCGTGTGCTCTCTTCCTCCTCACAGGAACTGCTGGTCTTGAACGGCAGACAGAAAGCTGATGCTCCAGGCTCAGGCCAAGTGGTCTTGACTTTCTGGGCGTTGACCCCTCACCCAGAAGAGAGACTTGTAGACCTTGGTTCCTAGTCCTAGTTACTGCAGCTAAAAGTCTTGGTGATCTTCTCTCTAGTTGAAACGAAGTGTAGAACAGGGCTGTTGAACAACTTGTGGGAATGGTGCTCCCACCTCTATATTTCAAAGACACAGATGCGATTTAGTGTCTGGGTCTTTGATATATCTGTTGTGTGTGCCAACTCCTTTGAACTGCTCCCTCGCCTTTGTCAAAGGGGCAGTTTGCCATAGGAATGGCTTCAATTTTGTTTGTGTCACAACAGAGGCCAGTTCAGTAGCCAGAGAGAACAAGAATGCATTACAAAGAGACTAGTCTAGGTCATAGCACACATGCATGATCCATGTTTGCCCATGACCACAAATCAATATGAGGGGTCCAGATATTAATGCAGCTGGGGCACTCAGGGCAGGGGTGCATGCCCATCACTGTCCTAGGGACTTTTCCCTTCCAATACCCTATATTTTCAAACTAATCTAGATTCAATTACCCCTTTACTGGATGACAATATGGAGGATAAATAAAAAAAAAAAAATTTAAGTGGATGACTAAAACATCAGCTCGGACATATTTATTTTCAAACATAATAACTCTTTACCCTGGTTTTCACAGAAGGCGAAACTAGATAAAATCCAATTATGTCAGGCAGAACCACAATGTAGGAAAACCTATGAAGGCGAATCTAAAGAACAAGTTACTTACCTTCGGTAACGATATATCTGTAAGAAACAGTAGTTAGTATTAGATTTCTTACATTAGAATATCCCCAGGCGTCAGACTGGATCCGGAAATTTTTGCGTAGCAGTACCCTTGCGCGTCGGTAGGCGTCGTCTGTGGCTCCGCGTCCGTCGTCGGCGTCGTGGGCGCCGTGATGACGTCGTCGGAGTACTTAGACGCCGCCTCCGCGTGCTGATGTTAGTTCTTAGACACAGCTTTTCCGCGCCAGAAACGCAGAGCCATGTTAAAAACCAACACTGGTGCCATTGAACCTAGGGCCCTTAAAGGGGATGACCTTAACCCTAGATATCGGTTCGCAGAACGGGGAGGATGGGTGGGGCGGTAAGGAATCTAATACTAATTACTGTTTCTTACAGATATATCGTTACCAAAGGTAAGTAACTTGTTCATCTAAAAGAAACAGGTTAGTATTAGATTCCTTACCTTAGAATAGATACCCAAGCAATACCAACCCCGGTGGTGGGTCTGCGAACCAATAATCACACCAGAAAGTCCTGGAGGACGGAACGGCCAAAGAAGCCATCCCTCCGGACTTGACTGTCCAGGCAGTAGTGTCTTGCGAACGGGTGCAGCGAGGCCCACGTAGCTGCCTGACAAATGTCCTGCAAGGGGACTTCCCGACCCAGGGAAGTAGTAGCCGCTGTGGCCCGAGTGGAATGGGCCCTCAGCCCAACAGGAGGCTCCTTCTTTGCCAAGGAGTAGCATGCCTTGATACACAACACGACCCACCAAGAGTTGGTCCGCTTGTGTACCGCCCGTCCCTTCTTAGCGCCTATGTAACCAACAAAGAATTGGTCATCCACCCGGAACTGGCGAGTGCGATCAAGATAAAACGAGAGTGCACATTTTGGGTCCAGACGGTGGAGCCGCTCTTCCTCTTTTGAGGGATGCGGAGGCGGAAAGAAGGTTGGCAAGGTGATAGTCTGCCCGAAGTGGAAGGCCGTGACGACTTTGGGCAGGAAAGAGGGTCTAGTCCGCAAAACAACTTTGTCCGTTTGGACACAAAGGAAAGGAGATTTAGAGGAAAGAGCCTGGAGCTCACTCACTCTCCTGGCAGAGGTGATGGCAACCAGGAAAGCAGTCTTCTGAGTAAGAAGGCGGAGAGGACAGTTGTGAAGTGGCTCAAAGGGAGCGCACATCAGATAGGTAAGAACCAGGTTCAAGTCCCACTGAGGCATCACAAACGGAACAGCTGGAAACGTGTGTGTGATGCCTTTCAGGAAATGAGTTACAATAGGGGACTTGAACAAAGAAGGTTGATCAGGCAGCCTTCGAAAGGCTGAAAGGGCAGAAAGGTAGCCCTTGACAGTGCCCAGAGCAGAGCCCTGCTGGGCAAGAGAAAGAAGGAAGAGAAGAACTCCAGAAATACGGGCAGAGAGAGGATCCACAGCCTTTGCTGTGCACCACGCCACAAATCTGTTCCACCTGCAGGCGTATACCAACTTTGTGGAGGGACGCCTGGCTGCCAGAATGATGTTATAGACTTCAGGAGGCAAGTCAAATGGCCTCAACTGTCGCCGCTCAATCTCCAAGGATTTAGGTGGGGACTGGACAGGTTCGGGTGGAGGACCGTCCCCTGCTGCTGCGACAGAAGGTCCTCCTGAAGAGGCAGACGAACCGGGGGATCGACTGACATACTGAGTAGCTCGGGATACCAGTACCTTTGTGCCCAGTTCGGAGCCACAAGGATGACTTGGGCCCGGTCGCGCTTGATCTTCTTCAGCACTCTGGGCAGAAGTGGTATAGGCGGAAAGGAGTACAACAGACCGCAACTCCACTCGCGACGAAAAGCGTCTCCGAGCGAGTGCCGCCTTGGAAATTCCAACGCGCAGAACTGATGACATTGCGCGTTCTCTTCTGTGGCGAATAGATCTAACCAAGGCTCTCCCCACTACAGAAAGAGACCTTTCGCCACGTCCGAGTTCAGACGCCATTCGTGATCAATCAAGCACCGGCGGCTGAGTTCGTCCGCCCTGGCGTTCAGAGAACCTGCCAGGTGTTGAACCACCAGGGTCACACCCTGATGTTCCAGCCACTGCTAAAGGTGATGAGCCTCCTGGCAGAGGGTCCATGACCCCACCCCGCCCTGTTTGTTGCAGTACCACATGGCGGTGGTGTTGTCCGTGAACATCTGCACTACACTCCCCCGGACAGAGGGGACGAATGCCTTCAGTGCAAGACGAATCGCCCGGAGCTCCAAAAGGTTGATATGGAGCCGGGACTCCGCCGGAGACCAGAGGTCTCTGATCTCCGCCTCTCCCATGTGGCCCCCCCAGCCCTGGAGCGACGCGTCCGGCACAACTACGTGCTCCGGTTGGGGAAGGGAGAGGACATGGTCGTACAGGTTGCCCTGATGCTGGGCCCACTGAAACTTCAGGTCCCACTGCAGAGCCCACATCCGCCAATGGGCATGATGCACCAGAATGAGGCCGGAAGCCATCAGCCCCAGAACCCGCAGCGTCAACCTGACTGAGACTCGGGATAAAGGCTGAAAGATCGGAATCAGAGCCTGAATATCCCCTGCCCGCTGCTTGGGGGGAAAAACCCGAAACTGCGCCGAGTCGAGAACCGCTCCGATGAAGAGGAGCTTTTGAGAGGGACACAGGTGTGACTTCTGCACGTTGATGGAGAACCCCAGCAGGTGCAGGAGATCTGCCGTCGTCTGGAGGTGGCTGACGACTGTCTGGGGCGAACCCGCCTTCAACAAACAGTCGTCGAGGTAGGGGAAGACTGAAACTCCTAACCTGCGCAGATGAGCTGCGACCACCGCCATCACTTTCATGAACACCCGTGGGGCCCTTGTAAGGCCAAAGGGGAGCACGGTAAACTGAAAGTGCTCGTGGCCTACCGTGAACCGCAGGTAGCACCGGTGGGCCGGCAGGACGGGGATGTGGAAATAAGCATCCTGCAAGTCCAACGCTACCATCCAGTCTCCTGGGTCCAGGGCAGCTAAGACCTGAGCCAGTGTCAGCATTTTGAACTTCTCTTTCTGGAGGAAGCCGTTGACGTTCCGTAGGTCCAAGATAGGGCGTAGGCCCCCTTTGCCCTTCTTGGGTACCAGAAAGTAGTGGGAGTAGCAACCACACCCTACTTCGGGCCCAGGAACACGCTCAATGGCCCCCTTGGCCAAGATGGCCGTAACTTCCTCCTGCAGAAGCCGCAAATGATCCCCCAATACGCGGTGGTATTGCGGTGGCATGGCTGGAGGGGTCGTCTCGAAGGGGTGGGAGTAGCCCCTTCGGACGATTTGCAGCACCCACCTGTCCGATGTGACAGTGCGCCAGTGGGAGTGGTGATGGGGAACCCTGCTCCCACTGGTGTCACATGGGCCTGAAAGCACGGGCTAGGAAGGTTTTGAGGCGGATGCTGCGGCGGAGGGTGTGGACTGGCCTCGCCATTGTCCCTGACCGCCTCCACAGCGGTTTCCACGGCCGCCACCGCGTTGGATGTTAGTCTGTGGTGCGTGGCTGGCAGCACGTGTGGGGGCGACCCTTCCTTGGCCATGAAAGGAGCGAAAGGCACCTGTTTGCTGGCGCGGGGCCGAGAGGCCCAATGACTTGGCCGTTGCCCTGGAGTCCTTAAAGCGCTCAAGCGCATGGTCTGCCTTGTCGCCAAAAAGGCGACGGCCATCAAACGGCATGTCCATGAGGGTATTCTGGGCATCCGCTGAAAATTTGGCGGACCTCAACTAGGCGTGGCGATGAATTGCCGCTGTCGTTGCCATCGCTCTACCCAGTGAGTCGGTGGTATCCAGCCCACACCGGATGGAAAAACGTGCCGCATCTCGACCCTCCGCAAGGGCTTTGGCGAGTTTAGCCTTGACCTCCGCTGGGCATTGTGGCAGCACGTCCGCAACCGTGTCCCACATGGAGTGGGTGTTGTGGCCCAAGAGGCATGCGGTGTTGGAAGACCGCAGTCCCAGACTAAGGGAGGAGAATATCTTCTTTCCGTAATTCTCATACCTTTTGGATTCCCAATTAGGCGGCGCTGACGGGAATGCGGTCTGGGAGTTCGCGCCTGGATGACCAGGCACTCGGGGGTGGAGTGGGTGGACAGGAAACAAGGGTCACCCGGGGCCAGGCGGTGGCGTCTGGCCACGTTCCTATCTACAGGCTGTCCTGTAGCGGGCCTGGACCAAGTGCCCAAAAGAACGTCAGTCAAGGCCTCATTAAACGGCAGAAGAGGCTCAGCTAAGCTTGACTGCGGTTTAAGGACCTCAGTGAGGAGGTTAGTCCTCACGGCTGCGACGGGGAGCTCCAGGCCCAAGGCCTTGGCCGCCCATGTCAACACCACGCTGAAGGTTGCCCGCTCCTCCGAAGCCACGGTAGGAGGTGAGACAAAACCAGTGTCTGGCGAAGTGTCCAGACCACTGGCATCCCCAAGTCCACCTGTCCAGTCCTCCTAGAACTGACACTCACTTGTCAGAGGGTCCTCAGACCCCTCCCAATACTCCTCATCACCCATCTCCTGATACTCAGGGTTGTCAAATGATGGGGCCGGTTCATTGAAGTAAAACTCCCCAAGCGGCGTCGAGAGTGGCGCCCAGTGGCGCAGCTCCGGTACCGGAACCGGAGCGAGGGAGGTATCGGGGACAGCGCTGCCCGAGGACGGCTCCGGAGGTGACACCTGTGGGTCCGGCGCCGGTGAGGTCGTCAGGTCGACCGGCGACGATCCGGATCCAGAGGCGGATCCAGTGGGGCCCTGCGGCGCAGGGCCCAAAGGCTCCGGCGGCGGCGGGGCCGAAGCACCCGCCGGCGTCGAGGCTGAAGCACCCGACCCGCTAGGGCCACCAGACGGGTCCGCTGGGCCCGAAGGCGTCGCTTGCTGCCCAGGGACCGGAGGGTATGGGGCAGGTCGTGACGCCTGCAACTCCGACGGAGCCGCGTGGGCAGTGTCACCCGAACCCCCGGCCGCATCGTGCGAGCGTCTGGTGGAGTCGGAAGAGCGATGACGTCTCTTCGACTTCTTGTGCTTACCTGACGACTTTGACCCTGAGGAGTGATGGCGACTCCCAGAGCTATGATGTCTCCGCCCCGCGACCTGTCCCTCGACCTCCGTCCGGACCGGGACCTCTCGCGGCGCGGGGCCGACTGCTTGAGCTCGAGCCGCTTGCAGGACCGCTCCCGCCCAGCTTTCAAAGTTAAGGCCCGACAGTCAGAGCAGGTCTTGTCGTCATGATCGACGCCGAGACAGTGGCGGCACCGTCGGTGAGGGTCGGTGACCGACATCAGCCGGTCGCAGCCCCCACAAGGTTTAAAACCTGGCATCCCTACCGGCACCGATCGGAGTCGAAGACTCGTAAAAGGATCAAAAAGATCTCAAAAAAGTTTAGTCAAAAAATTACTAACAGCCAGATTCATGAAGGTACCATTCTGCGATTAGCAAATTGCGAAAATTTGCGATTCGCAGTTTGAGAATCGCAGAACGGAATTCATGTACAAATGCAATCAAAAAATGCGAATCGCAATTGCCGGTTGCGATCTTGCCGCAATCGCAAAATAATCGCAGAATCGGCAATTTTCTATGTAGAAATTGCGATATCGTAAATTGCGATATCGCTATTTGCGATCTCGCTAACTGCGAGATCACAAAAACGGGAAGTCGCATTTCGAACCCACTGATGACATCACAACCAGGAAGTAGGCTCACCACACCCACAAACAGAACACAGAGCCAGGGAGTGGCAGCAGGAAACTGAGGAGCACCAAAACCAACACTGTGCAGCACCCCAGCCAGAAAAAAAGTATCCCAAGATATCCCAGGATGCAGCAGGGAGCAGTGGGCAGGAGAGAAAGAGGAAAATTAAGTTTTCCGAATTAGAACTGGAGCACCTAATTGAGGGGGTCTGCAAGGATCATGCCCGGCTCTTTGGAAAAGACTCCCGAGGGTGCCAGAGGCAGAGAAGCGCAGGATCTGGCAGCGCATCCGCGCTAAGGTCAATTCTGTTGGTGTGACCCAGCGCTCAATTGACGACCTAAAAAAGCGCTGGTATGACCTGAGAGGTCGTTCTAAGGAGCGGATTGCTGAGAGGCTTGGGGAGCGACTGGCCACCGGAGGAGGGGAACCTGTAGCCACACCGAACACCCCATTGGAGGACCTGATTGAGGACACCATTGCGCCAGAAGCCTGCGTGGGGGTCCTTCAGCTGGACTCATCTCGACCCAACCAACAACCTGAAGGTAAGTGCCATGCGACTGCGACCCAGTCCCCCAACAATGCCCTTAACTCCTGAGCTAGCAACATGACATCCCCAACAATGCAGCCCATGCTCACCAAAAAAGCCCCATTGCATTGTGGAAGTTGTAGTGTAATCATGTACCCGCAGTTAGCCCAACACTGCCAGAGCAGTCAATACAAAGTAAATCCAAAAGCCAGTCAGGGAAAGCAAGGCTGCATGCATGTATCAACATTGCCTGCGCAAGATACATAACTTTAATCATGCACCCTTTCACATTACAGGTGCAGGTGAGCAAGCCAGCACAGACAGCGAGGCGCTGCACATCGCCGAGAGCCAGGAGGACACTGAGGGTGAGGGCCAGTCCTCTCAACGACCCGGCCCATCGCAGCCACCAGCAGTGCTCCCACCACCACCACCACCACCCCGTGCGGAAAGGGCTACCCCTGCAGCCCCAGCCGTGCAGCCAACACCCCAGCAAACAGCCCCAGCAGTGGTACAGGCTCCACCACCAGCGCCTCAGAGGCAGATGACGCGCACAGCTGGTGCCAGGTCACACACCAGCGCACTGAGGCGCCAGCAGCGCCAGGGCCCAGCAGGCACCTGCAGGGCACTTGAAACACCAGATCCAGGCCTTGGCATCGAACGCCGCATGCTGGCAGTGCATCGCACACAGGCGCGTCACATGGCAGCAATGCTCACGCAGATGCAGGCGAACGGCCAACACATAGCCCAGATGACCGCTGCAGTCCGTGAAAACAACCAGCTGCTTGTAGCCCAGCAGGACATGACCCGCCGACGCCACCGCCAACTACTGGCCCGCCTATCGGCCTACACTAGGTCCAATAATGTAGTTGGTAATGCTACATCACAGCTGGCACGAAGATCACTCGCCATGCAGACCCAGATGGTGCAGTGTTGCCAGGATGTGGCCAGGTCACTAGACCTGCTCACCGGAGCAGTGCTCGGCCACCAGGCCACTGCCCATGAAGAAGCAGAGGGGGATGACGACGCAAGTGAGGCTGCGTCAACCAACAGCAGTGCATCCTTGCCACCGATGCCTGCACGTCGCCGCAGCAGCAGGCCAACATCAGCAACTAGGGCCAACACCGTCCCTCAGGATGCGGAGAGACGACGTGGGGCGTCTCGTCGTCACCGACCGTGAGGACTCAGACACTCTGAGGGAGGCCATGCAGTCAACCCCTGCTAACCCCCTACCCCAGCATGGGGAGGTATGGAGCAATACTCTCTCCATCAGACAGTTGAAAATTAAAGGCCAATTTTTTGTGCATAAACAATAAAGAGTAATGGTCAAACTTGATTCACACTCATGTCATTATTACATTTGTCATGCATGGGTGCAGTGTTGTGATAGGGGAATGGGTGCACTAGAAACAGTTAATAGTGATGTGGTTGCGGCACCTGTGTCCTGCAGCAGGATCTTCTCCGCGTGCATGACGTACATGTGGAGGCGGCCGGTTGTCACCTTCAGACTCACTGCCAGATATCTCCACTGGTATCCTACGCTTGGTAGCAATGTTGTGGAGTATTGCACACACGGCCACGATGCGGCAGCAGACCTCAGGTGTGTATTTGATGGCCCCGCCAGTCTTGTGCAGTGTGCGGAAACGGCTCTTCAATAGGCCAAATGTCCTCTCTATGCAATTTCTTGTCCGTATGTGTGCAGCATTGTAACGCCGTTGCTGTGGTGTGGCAGGGTTGAGGTATGGGGTGAGGAGGTACTCACGTAGACCGTAGGCGCTGTCACCTGCGGGTAATGAGCACAGGGTGAGTGCCTATTCTGCGCAGATACATGCTCAAAGTGTATTATTTGGGGACATGTGTACTTACCCAGTAGGTGTCCTTCGCCAAAGTCTCCCCTTGCCAGTCGTGTGTGAATGCCGCTGTGCCAGAAGATGAAGGAGTCATGTGTGCTGCCCGGATATTGTGCCACTATGTCCGTGATGTAATTCTTTGCATTGCACACCATCTGGATATTGAGGGAGTGGTAGGACTTGCGGTTGCGGTACGTGTATTCCGTTTGTGCTGGTGGGCAGATGTGAATATGGGTACAGTCAATACATCCAATAACATGCGGAAAATGTGCAATGATGTAGAATTTCAGCTTGGTGTCATTTAGGTCCTGTTGGGTGGTGGGGAATGAAATGTAGTGGTGTAGCCGGGTCAGCATTGCATCCAGGAAACTCCTTAGGCAGCGGGACATGGTGGGCTGGGATATACCCCTAGCGACAGCAACTATCCCCTGGAAGCTTCCGGAGGCCAGTAGGTGCAGGCTGCACAATACCTGTACATGGGTGGTAACGGCATTGGTTCTCCTTGTTGGATGCTGCAGCAGGGGGTCTAGGTCCTGGATCAGCTTAATGATCATTGGGCCACTTAGGCGGTACTTGGCATAGATTTGCTCCCTGGTTTGGCCCAGAAGGGTGACCCGCTGCCGGAATATCCGCTCCTGGATCCTACGCCTGTTCTGTGCTGCTCTCTGCAGCCTACGCCGCCTGACCACCATGTAGAGTCCTGGCATTGTGAGAGTCCTCAGTCTCCAGCTGCATGTCCTTTAGTGTGTTTGGTCAGGCCAGCACCTGTATGCAGTTAACTTTAATCAACTTTTTTTTTTTCTTTGCTCGTTACCACCTGGTTTGGGTTCTCCTTAAATTGCGCGCCGCTAATAGCGAATGGCAATAGCGATTATTTCGCGATTTTGCTAATGAATTCGCAGAATCCTTGGTTTCTCGCTATTTCTTAATCGCAAATGGGCAGGTTTCAGGATTCTGCGAATTGATTTGCGAATTCGCTATTTTTTTTGCGCTTCCGCACTTTTGCGACTTTCAATGTCATGAATTGCTTTTACTCAATTTGCGATCGCAATTGCTAATGCGCAGCAATTGCGATCGCAAATTAGCTTCATGAATCTATCTGTAAGGTACCACTTTTTCCGGATCTGCACTGCTGGCGCGGAAAAAAGAAGAACTGACGTCAGCATGCGGAGGCGGCGTCTAAGTACTCCGACAACATCATCAAAACGCCCACGACGCCGACGACGGACGCGGAGCCACTGACAACGCCTACCGACGCGCAAGGGTACTGCTACGCAAAAATGTCCGGATCCATTCTGACGCCTGGGGATATTCTAAGGTAAGGAATCTAATACTAACCTGTTTCTTTCAGATACATAATATAAAATAGCTATGAGGCACTATAAAATCATTAATAAACTGTTTAAAGAAGATTTGTATTCAAATAAGGAGTAAAACAAGTTTCACGCTACACTGACTTAATGAAGGTCAGGCTTCCCCCATGAATGTAGTATTGTTACATTATTTATTTATATTTATATAAAGTGTGCAAATATCCCAAAAGGGGTACCCTAGCACTATTTCATGACAAGAACGAAGTCAACTCACAGGGAGATCAAGATTGTAGGAGTTTTCTAAATGATAGGTAATCAGATTCTCACTGAAGCTTTAGAAGAAGAGAATTCCAAGCTTTGATTGGATGGTGAAGAACAAATGCCCTCCCATTCTTTTTTTCCAAAATGTATGCTTTTTTGTGAGTAGTTTTGAAGACATCAGAGCAGGAGAGTAGGACAGTATACTATGTTGTCTTATAGTCTAGGATCAATGCTACACAGACTTACAGCAAATGCACTATGGTATGAGCATGACTCTCTTATGAACAGGGAGTCAGTGCAGTTGTCTAAACTACTTTTGAATGGTGCGATGTGTAGGGTTGGTTAGCAAAATGTTAATGCAGTATTCTGAAGCACCTGCAGTCTACCGATGATAGGCTTGAGTAATCCCTCATGCAGTCCAGTGCAATAGTCCAGGTGAGAATAAATCCACCTGGATCACCATTTTTCAGTCACCTATTGGAAAGAAAGGATTTAATGCAGGAAGTGGATGTGGGGAAAAAGGACAAGGTCACTTTGTTAATCTGTGGCTGAAAAGAGAGCTTATCACCCACATACATTACTAGGCATTTAGTTGACTCCATCTGAGATGGCAATTGTCCTAATGCATCTGGCCAACAACAGGATGTCCAGGTGGAGGGTAAGACCCAAGGATTATTACCTCGATCTTTTCACTGTTCAGTTTCAACAAACTGTCATTCATCCATTTAGCTACCTCTGAAAGGTATAGCTGAAGTTTTTGGTCACCGAATACGGTACACCCCTAAAGGAGGTCACAATCTGGGTGTTGGCTGCATATAATAATAATTCAAAGCCATAAGATTTAATCAAGGCTGCCAAAGGGGTCTTGTACACACTAAAAAGATTTAATCAAAGCAGCTATAGGGCTCATGTACACATTAAATCTGTTTCAGCCCAAAAAAGAGCCCCAAGGCACACACCCTTTTTAATTGACGGGGAGTGGACGGAAATGTGCCTAGTTTCACTATTTGAAAACGATGTTCCAGAAAAGAGAACCACTCCCAAGTTTTCCCGTGAATCCCAATCCTGTGCAAACAAGGTAACGGAATATCAAGGGACACTAAATCACATGACGCTCTGAGACCTAACAAGATATGGATTATTCATGTATTTCAAAAGGAGCCAATAGGGAAAAAGAGAAAACCAGGGTTGCCCTCCACTCATAAACCATCAATGCCACAAAACCCTGTCTCTTAGACGAAAAATCTGTCGGTATTCTTTTTTGCAGCAAGGATGTCAACCATCAGTTTCTACTGCCACACTACCCCTTCCACTAATATTTCATCTATGGGGGTGTTTTACCGCACCTCGTCAAATTTTCTTAAACAACTTTTTTAATCTTCAATTGACAGTCACACAGAACAAAAAGGATGTCTGGACCAACAATTTGCACAGTACATCAACAAGAAAATGAAGTGAAAAAATGGGTAGAGAACAAAATAACCCCTCACGGGTGCACCACCATCGGGGTAACTGGCAGGTACTCACCAGACTGGGCCCCTTTTCTCATCATAGGTAGTCATTTTGTTCACAAAAAGAAAAGTGTCCCAACATAACAAAAAAGTGTAAATAGTGCAGTAGAGCGATAACTTTCACTCCACTCGTGACAATAAGTGATTAAAATCAACAGAATCCTGGAGTGGAGAAAGAAGGGAAGATCCTATGTAAAAGGACAGGCGACCACAGACAAGGACTCCAAAGCTGCATTACCCTATTATAGACAAAGCCCCAGAAGGAAAAAAACTCTTGAAGCCAATAAAGGTGACTTCAAAACTAATACTGGTATCTGTGAGTTCCTCAGGCCCGCTTACAGTGGTGGAGAATGCGGGCATAAAAACATCCATCTGTCCAAAAAAGATGGAAGACATTCTGCAGCACCTAGTGAAAGGTCAAGAGCAGTTAGGGTGGGCTGTCGAGCATCAGCTAAACTCCGCCCAAGCTGACAGAGAGACATTTAAAACTACCATTGCCGCACATATTGAAGGATTGCAGAAATTGATAGGAGAGACTCCAACCAGTGCTTACCGGGAACCTCGAGGCCACCCTCCAAATCCCTCTGGAGTATCGCTTCAGAAATACATACCGGGAGAGGACCCCGATGGGTTTTTATTAAACTTTTAGAGGGCTGCCCATGCGTGCGGCTGGCCCCTGGAGAAGTGGCCATTTTTTCTTGCACCCCTATCATCTGCTGATGCTCAGGCGGCGTATCAGGTAGCCAACGCATCGGGGAACGTCCCCTACGCCACTATCAAAACCATTATCCTAGACCATCTTGGTCTCGATTCGGAGGCTTATCGAGTAAGGTTTACGAAAGAGCGAGCAACACCAGAGGACAACCCAAAGACTCTGTTTTTTCGTTTAAAAATGGCGGCTAACAAATGGCTCACCCCTAGAGTGTCCTCCAAGGAAGAGACAATGGACAAAATCTATTTGGCGCATTTCTTGGAGGCACTCCCATATAACACCCAGAAATGTCAGCGGCAACATCCCGGTCTCACCACAGACAAAGCAGTAGAGATGGCAGTAACATTCGCGAGAGCTCAACCACGCTTACCCCCGTGGGAACCAGAGAAACCTAACAAAGGGGTAGCAATTAGAACAGACAAGAAAGCCAGACCGAGCATTGAGGCATACCAGCCCCGTCCTAACAAACCAGAGATACCCAGCTTCAGGGGGCCACAATGTTTCGAATGCGGAACATGGAGCTACATCGCCCGTCTGTGCCCTCGGAGAAAGACGCCGGAGGAACCCATGGACGTGGGATTTCTCCCCAAGACTGTTCTATATTCAGCGGAATTGGGAGGAGCATATCATGTGAGCGTAAGGGTGAATGGGGAAAAGGTTAGGGCGCTGCTGGATTCAGGCTGCAAACAATCTGTCATTAAAGGGGTATTCGTCAAGGCAAACCAGGTCCAATACATGGGTGTATATTAAGTGTGTCCATGGGGATATAAGGGAGTATCCAGTGGCCCACATAACACTAGAAATGACAGGGGGAAAGGCCTATACCGTGAAGGTGGGGGTGCTTGAGACTCTCCCAGAAGAGATAATAATAGGGACAGACAACCCCAACTTTCTAGAATTGTTCACGCATGCCCTCAAACTAAGGGGTCGATTAGGATGGCGGACGGACTTGCGTCCGTCCGCCACCCCTGAGTAGGAGGGACCGTCCGCATGGGCAGCGGCGGTCCCTCCATGGCAATTAGGATGTGACCGCCACCCTGGCGGTCACATCCTGTATGTTTTACATTGCGGCGGGTGCTGCTTGAAGCAGCACCCGCCGCAATGTAAAAAATGAAAGCAGTGCATTTGCATGCACAAAGCGGCAGGCACCGCGCGGTGCCTGCCGCTTCGTGCACGCAAAGGCAGGGGGGTACCATAGGTACCCCCCATGTGCACCCCCTACGCAACCTTCACCCAGGGGGCCCACAACGGGCCCCCAAAGTGAATGTCTGTATGCTTTTCCACGGCGGAAAAGCCGCTGTGGAAAAGCATTACTTTCCCTACATCCTAATATGGCTGGCGGTGTCTGATAGACACCGCCAGCCATGTTAGTGCTTTTCCGCCGTGGTCGCCTTCCGACCGCGGCGGAAAAGTGGAGGACAGATTTTGAGACCCACCAGCCATCCTAATTTGGCGGTGGGTCTTTCAGGCCTCCTCGGCGGATTCCCCGCATACCCCGGGCCGGCGGTGGCTTCCGCCGGCCCGGAGTATGCGGGGAATCCGCCATCATAATGACCCCCTTACTTCGCACCACAACCAAAAGAAACCCCCTACTGCCCCCTCTGTGCTATCTCTACTGTCCCCAGAACCCTGGGCCACTGATCGAAGTTTTACGTTAGCGCAGGCTAACAACACCTCACTTTTTAATGCTTGGGAACAGGCCCATGTGACCCAGGATACTCCGGACCCCAGATTTCCCCGTTTTCTGATTAAAGAAGGGCTACTATACAGGCAAGGGGATAAAGAGGCCCCACATCAGCTTCTCATCCCTGTATGTTTTAGAGAACAGATCATGTTTTATGCACATATGCATTTATTGGCTGGACATATAGGGAGCGAAAAAGCAACCTAAAATACAGTGAAGTATTTCTACTGGCCTGGAATTTACAAGGACATTAAGATCCATTGTCAAACCTGTGAGGTCTGTCAAAGACATGCACATCGTCCACCCGCTGTGCCTCTGCAACCCCTTCCGATCATAGGCACCCCATTTGAGAGGGTGGGGATGGACTTGATAGGGCCTCTACCCAGAACCCGGAGGGGTAACCTATACGCATTGGTCATTGTAGATTACGCCACCCGGTTCCCCGAAGCCTTCCCCCTGAAAGCCACAACCTCCCGAGCCATAGCTGAGAAGCTGAGCGAACTATTCTCAAGGGTAGGGTTCCCGCTGGAAATTCTAACTGACCAGGGACCACCCTTCGTCTCCCGGCTGATGCGGGAAGTGTGCAAGATGCTCGACCTCCGTCACATTAAAACATCAGCCTACCACCCGCAAACAGACGGACTGGTTGAGCGCTATAATGGCACCCTCAAGTCCATCCTCAAGAAGATGCTTTCAGTAAACGGCCCTTTATGTCATCAGGGAACAAATCCAAAGTAGTCTGAGGTGTTCTTCATTTGAATTATTGTATGGCCGACAACCAAGGACACTTCTTGAAATGACTAAGGAGGCCTGGAAAACCGAAGAAGCCGGAGAAGAACGCACGATCTTGGAATACAGCCAGTCCTTAAAAAAACAGCTAACCAAGATAAGAGAACTGGCCTACTCCAGCCTGATGCTACTCCAGCCTGATGAAGAACCAAGAGAAACAAAAGAAACTATACGACAAAGGGAAATGATGGAGGAGACTAGTAGTGGGGGATTGGGCTCTAGTTTTATTGCCCTCCAGTACAAAAAAATTCCAATCCGAATGGATGGGACCCTACAAAGTGACGGGAACAGTGGGAAAAACGAGCTATAAAATCCAGCTATCCACACTGAAAACCCAGATTTACCTCATCTCGTCCTACCCACAAAATCTCCCTCTATTCTCCGATCTGCCAGGGAAAACCACTGTAGTGGAACATCGAATAGAAACACCGGCGAGGGCTGTGATAAAACAGAAGCCATATCGGATACCAGCTACCAAGAGAGCGGACGTGCATAGAGAGGTACAGGAGATGTTGCATCTGGGGGTGATCAGACCATCCAGGAGCGAATGGTCCTCGCCAATAGTGATGGTTCCTAAACCCGATGGTAGCACCAGGTTTTGCATGGACTTTAGGGCACTGAACCATATCTCCTCTTTTGATGCTTACCCGATACCCCGCATCGATGAGCTCATAGAAAAACTGGGAGAAGCCATATATATCAGCACATTAGATTTGACGAAAGGCTACTGGCAAGTGCCTTTAAGAGAAGAGGACAGGAAAAAGACTGCCTTTGTAACACCCAACAGGCTCTATGAGTTCAACTTACTCCCTTTTTGGCCTGCACGGAGCGCCTGCAACATTTCAGCACCTAATGAACGAGGTACTGCGGGATCATCAATTGTTTAGTTCAGCCTACATTGATGACATCATAATCTTTAGTCCAACCTGGGAGAGCCATATGAAGCACATCCAAACCGTCCTCAATTCACTGGAAGAAGCAGGCCTACACATCAACTCAAAAAAATCGAGCATTGGCTATTGGAAGGTGAAATATGTTGGGTATATTCTGGGACATGGCGTCATTGAACCCCAAATAGAGAAGGTACGAGCGATTGCTGAAACTCCCTTCCCCCAGAACAAAAAGGAAATGAGAGCCTTCCTGGGCCTAATCGGCTATTATCGCCGATTCATTCCAGCTTTCTCAGAAGTAGCAGCCCCTCTAACAGACACCCTGAAAAAATAGTCCAAAAATACCACCTACCACTCCCCTAACCCGGCCATGTGGAATGCTTTCAATAACTTAAAACGAGCCATCACCACAAGTCCGGTATTAACACCGCCAGACTTTACACGTCCCTTCCTTCTACATACGGATGAATCAGAGTATGGGGTGGGGGCGGTCCTTTCCCAGCTAACAACTGACGGGGTGGAGCACCCTATACTGTGCATAAGTAGGAAGTTATTTCCACGAGAGTTAAAATACCCCACTGTGGAGAAAGAGTGTCTCGCAATAAAGTGGGCAGTGGATAAGTTGAGATATTATTTGGAAGGACATCCCTTTACACTCTACACAGACCACGCTCCCCTCAATTGGATGAGCCAGAACATCTCCTAGAACCCCGGGTCATGAGATGGTTCTTATCCTTGCAACCCTTTTCATTCACTGTATGTCATCGGAAAGGAACGAGCAATGCCAATGCCGACTACCTTTCTCAGTTTCCTCTCCCCAATCCGGAGAATCCAGGGGGTTGGTATGTCCCGGGGGCATTCAGTCCGGAGCATTGGAACACAATGACTGTATTGATGGGACTATGCCGGTCTTACCTCTCCCCTCACAGCAACCCGAAACCTGGAACACAGCAGGAGTGACCCTCTTTAGACAGCCAGAGGAATCGGGACCGTGTTACTTTAACTGGGCTGAGTTCGCGGAAGACCACGCCCCCCTGGGACGTCACAGTGGGTGAGGCTGAAAACCCCGGAAGAACAGAGGAGGAGAGATACTCGGCGCGAACGAGAGTAGGAGAGAGCGAAGAAGCTGTGGAAGGAGTCGAAGAAGGTCGGACTGAGGACCCCAGAAGAGACGGGACCCTGCAACAGAAGGCAAAGCCAGGCGGCCAACGTTTCCACTCTTCGCCCAGCCACTCGTCAGGAGACGCATGGCTCACCCAGGTACGGGCATGAGGAAGGGATTCAAACTCCCGTAATTTTCACTCCCATCACCTCCCCTTTCTCTGAGCACTTCTCGGCATGCGACAGCTTGTATCAGTTGCTCTTATTTCACCTGCTTGAAATCGTTTGTGCACCGTGGGCTCCCTCACTCCTTTTTCCCTCGTAGCAATAGAGCAAAACCCCGGACTGAATCCAAGTCCTTGTTTCTTTTATTTTTTATTGCTTTCTGGACCGGCGGCTGACTCAGGAGGAATCCTGGAGTGGAGAAAGAAGGGAAGATCCTATCTAAAAGGACAGGCGACCACAGACAAAGACTCCGAAGCTGCATTACCCTATTATAGACAAAGCCCCAGAAGGAAAAAAACTCTTGAAGACAAGAAAGGCGACTTCAAAACCAATACCGGTATCTGTGAGTTCCTCAGGCCCGCTTACACATTTCCAATGCCAATAGCTCAAACTCGCGTAAATGCGAGACCTACTGCATTGCAAATGCCTGTTTTGTTAATCTTGAGTTTGTTCTACTGATGGAGCCCTGCCTGCTTACCCAACTCTTTGATTGGCTTGTTTCTTTGCTCACATTTAGGAAACTTCTTTTCATGCTACACTTTAAACCAATCTTTTACACTACTTTATTTATTAATTTGGCGATCCATTTTCGATGAATAAATTAAAAAGAACAAAAAGACACAATGTGGCAGGGCCACATCATTCCACTGATTTCATCTGTAGTGCACTGCATACTGCAAGGCCACAGCCTCCAACTCAGGTGACCTGCATGCTAAATGTGGTGGCCATGCTGGGATTCTAAAGCATGCAACGCTATTTACCACAAGGCATCTACCCTTTGCTATGTTTAATTTATTTTTTATTAAATTTGTATGCCTGTCCTGTTTTGATAGTAGTATGTTTTATGTTTTTTCCCCTTCATTCCATTAGTGTATCTTCAACATGGTGTTTAGTTTGTGTGTGTGTGTTATTGTAATTGTGTAAGTGAATGGATGCAAAAATCAGTTAGCAGGTGACTGGAAGGATGCTTGAGTGCATTGTGATAAAGTTGCATGTATGACGACTTACTTAATGCTTACACTCATTAATGACAGAAGAGGCCCTTTCATTTAAAAGCCAGACCTACTGGCATTGCCAATTCTAGTTTCTTTGTAGTTTTTACTCCTTTTAAGAAGAGACGTTGAGCACAAACCTTAGCTGTACTGAAAGAAAGTACACCCAGAGTATTCATTCAACTATTAGTAAGGGTGGCCAAGGCCGTGTACGTGGATGCAGAATTGAAGTTGATATTTTTCCTTTAAGCGTGTCATATCCCAGTTGGACATTATAACCTATGTTTTCCTTGGAATAAGACCTTGTGTCGATATTAGCTTCTGTGTGTGAGCAGGGCAGAGAATTATCGCTTGCCATTGTTTGCCCGGGTGCTCTTTAGGACGAATTGCCACTTGGCATCAGTGTTTTTCCGCCTGCTCTGCAGAAGGCACTGGTACCTTTCCCCCAGATCCGGGAGAGGACACCAGTGGCACAGCGCTTTCTCGTCTCCTGTGTTTCAGTGACGTGATTTAGTGAGTCTGAACTGAAGCTCTGCATGTTTATCCTCTCTCCGCACTATCAGTGCTCTCAGGAAGTGCGCTTCCCAGCAGGGTCATGCCGTCGTGTTTATTACAAAGCTCTGTGTACAGGATCTAACAAGCCGACTCTGAGACTGCTGATGCCATGCAGGGTCCCCAGGAGCTTCAGAGAGGATCTGGAGTCGACGAGGAAGCGTCCTGAGTGAAAGTGAAAGTGCGCCAGCCCTACGGGGGGACAGGAGATGTGCACACGTACAGAGTGCACATCTCCTGTCTGTACGCGTGCACATCTCCTGTCCCCCTTCGTTCACCAAACCGACAACAATAGGTCTCGCCAAGATGGGCAGCGCATGCGCTGCATCGCTAGGCGAAACCTAAAAACAATTGCACCAAGCCGCCATTTTAGGGGCTGAATTCGACCACGATTGTGTGAATAATTTGTGAATTCATTATGATTCACGATTTTCGCACAGTTGAAAAAAAAAACAAAGATAAGAAGAGACAACATAATGAGTGCTGACACCAAAGCACAGGTGGTAATGGCCTAGAAGTGTGCAAAACACAAGGATGATGGCAGGAGGTTGAGAGTAGTGTCTGGCCGCAGCAATTCCCTTCACCCAACCTCCACTGCGCGTGGCGGAAGCTGTGCACAACAGGAAATGGGGCAACAACAGGGATTTGGCACAGGGCCTGGCAATGGCCCTAACCCCTTTTGCGCACTGCCAAAGAATATGCGCTGGGAGGGTTGGTAAGCTGCAGGGGGTTGAGCGCAAGCTCTAGTCAACCCCTCCCCTAGTCCTCACAAGGAAAAGGCATTTACTCCAAATTTTCATGCAGGAATCAAGCCAACTCTGAAATGAGCACCCACCAAAGCAGTGGATAAACAGCAAATCAATGTGTTTCAACCAGATAAGGCTACTGAACAGGGTAAAGTGGTATGTTTACATATGTTAGTATGTATGCATGTGTACATAAACATAGTAGACAGAGTCTATGTGCACAAACAGATTCAACTCCTGCTTAACATTGCCTAGAGTTTGTTTTGGGGTTTGCACTTTTAATTTGGCTTTCTTAGCAAGTATGCATGTGAGGCAGCACCTTTGTGGTGTTAACCTGGGATGATATTTGGTTTTAACCCGTTTATGGGCTTGTAGTTGAGCTCCAAATCAGTGCTCGGCACCCTTTTGAGACGCAGCCGGCCCTCAATGTGTTGTAGGCGACATGCTGTGTATCCCTATGTAATGGTACGCACTAACAGGTAGCTTGGTACGCTTGACAGACTGGATTTGTTTTTGTGGCCGGCCCAACTGGGCTGTAGGCGGCATGCTGTGTATTGATTTTGCTATTTGCTTCGCCAATAAGAAATAAAAAAAGAGATTTAATTCTAACATTGCCTAGAGAAAATTTGATTCAATATAATCTCATGTTATATATTTAAATTGATGTTTTCGATTTCCTGTGGCCCCAGTGGGCTAATAAATAAATATCTCTCATACTCATCACTGAAAAAGATGTTGACTTAAAATGGGAACAATTAATGTCCAAGTCGATCTCCATGTAGCCCCAAACTAAAAGCAAATAGATGTCAAAGTGGGTTAAAACACTATTCAGCCAAGCACTTAAAGGCAATAACATGTAAAGTAGGCTTATAATTCCAATATTAAAAGTTAGAAATATTGTAAATATAAAAATAACTATTCATCTTAGTTGAGTCCCTGTAGGTGGCAACATCTTAAATTAATGATGTATTTGGATTCCAGATGTCTGAATTTAAGTCTCATATCACCCCTTCTCTGATGTTTTGGAACCAGTCAATGCTAAAGCATTTTAGATCTAACCGTTGACTAACCATTGACTACTATGGGCCTCTACAAAATGTGTAGCTGTGCTATAATTCATGTCTTTTTTGTTGATGGCTCTGAGGAGCTCCAGCATCGTGTTCTTACTCAATTCAATTCAATTCAATTCAAATTAAGCTTTATTTCGATTTAAGTTGCAAATCATAAAAGCATACAATAAACAGTTATATGCAATAAAAAAGAAAACGTACATTGTGATAAAAAACAGAATATTTACAAGTTAAAAATATAAGACCAGGGGGCGTGGCTACGCAAGCGGAGATGGCGGTCGCAGCTTGCTAGAGCTCCCGCCGGCCCGCCATTAATCCGGCGATTTATCCTGGTCCCCAAGCCCACAAACCGCAACCAGAACGAGACTGATATTACCGGAGGCGCCGGGGACCATCCGGTGTGCTCAATAGCGATCCCGCGCCCCTGGACGGAGCTGAGCGATGAAGTGAGAGGTGCGGCCCAGTGGACAGTGGAGCAGCCGGGGCCTCGATTTTGGTAGAGCTGTGGAGTGCGCTGCTTGGCCCGGGGACGGCCGCGGTGTCCGCTTGTCCTGAGGCCGAGAAACTGCTGGCGATTCTTCTCCCGGGGCCAGGCTGGGCCGGGGAGAGGTGCAGGTGCAACGAGTGGACCGGAGCAGCGGAGGCGGCCTGGTGGCCCAGGCGCAACCGGGATCTCGATTTTCGTGGCCCCGTGTCTGCCGGGGGCCGGCGGCCTGGGAGAGAGGCGGACGTACTGGTGATCCTGACCGGGAGCGAGCGGACTGAGGTCGATCTGCGGACCAGCTGGCAGCAACAGTGAGTAGTGGCCCTCCCCCCGGGCCCCCCCCCCCAGGCCCGCAGACCAGAGGAGACACCGGCGCGGTGGCGCGGGACGCAGTGGGTCCCCACGCCTTCTGAAAGAGCAACACCGGTCACAGAGGGCCCTGATCATCGGCGGCTGAGGGGACAGCTCCTGGGGGTAGTGGCTGAAGTCCGCCCTACTTTCTATCTGACACTGGGCCATACCAGAGAGGCTTTCCCGAGACTCCCCTTCAAAGGGCCGGCGACTCTAGTGGCCCTAATAGACGATCATGACCAGGGGAGGTAGCGGATCCACTAAGCAAGTGACAATCGACAAATTTAAGGGGCCCGGTGGGGGCCCTGGATCGTCGGGGGTGGTCCATCTGGAGGAGGGCCGGACAATGCAGCCCTTATGGCGGCCATAACCCAGTCAAGAGACATGCTGGATGCCAAGATAGGGGGGGTTGGCGCAGATGTGACCCTGTTGCGCCAAGACCTATGAAATGCGGTGGCGCGAATCACGGAAGCCGAGTCCAGGGTGTCGGTGGAGGAAGAGGACGTAAGTGCCCTAAAAAAGAAAATGGCGGCGATGGAAACCGCACAGCGGACCACTGCGCTCCGTGTGGAAGATGCAGAAGGGCGGGCACGGCGTAATAACCTCTGCTTCCTTGGATTTCCGGAACGCTGTGCAAAAGGCAACATGGAACAATTCCTCACACAGTGGCTGGAGTCATGGATGCCCCCAGGGTCACTATCTGCCTGCTTTATTATCGAAAGAGCACACCGCGCCCTGACGCAAAGGCCGCCTGAGGGCGAGCGGCCTAGGGCGGTAATCGCTCGGCTGTTGAATTATCACGAAAGGGATTCCATACTGAGGGAAGCTAGAACTAAGGAAACCCTCCTGTATGACAACCAAAAGATCATGATTTTCCCTGACTATACTAAACTCGTACAGCAACAGCGCCATTCTTTCGTGGCCGCCAAAGCTAAGTTGAGAGGCCTTAAGCTACAATATTCCCTGCTGTACCCGGCGCGCCTGAGGGTGATCTTCCAATCACGGACACTGTTCTTTGATACACCGGAGGACCTTTTCAGGTGGACAGATGAAACAGTGCAGGTCAGACCGAATTCTCAACCAGGACTTCATCCAGGCACTCCTGAGAGTTCACCACGGGCGCAGAGAGACCAGACGACAAAGAACAGGCGAAACAAACGCTCCAAATCACGCAAGCGCGCGGCCTCGGTCGATGGCACACAGGACACTGGTAGAACCGAAGATTCGGATTAGTCTGGAACAGATCACTGAGGACTCCGGAGCCTTGGCTCCCTTTCCTGCTAGTAATGCCGTAAATCCTGGCTGAGTGCGCCGAGTCGACTGAGACCTTTGAATCGCTAACTGTATTGCAGCCCTGAGACAGTACTGCTTCTGTCTCCTGATCGTAGATAGAGTTGTGGTGGGGGTGGTGGGCTTGGGGGCTTCATGATAGGGGCTACCACTCTCCCAGTTGTGAGAGGGACTCTGAGGGGAGGGGGGTGAGTTCACGTTTTTTTCTTTTTTGGGATGTTGGGATCCATTGGTATGGGCGGGCCCGGGCCCTCTGTTTTGGTCTCGGGACTACCCATGCTGCGACAGGTACTTCATGGTTCATTGAGGTATAGGGTGGGGGGAGGCGGGGGATGGGCAGTCGGAGGTGCGGCTGCTAAGTTGGGGATGGGAACTGTTGGGGATTGTGAGACGGAAGGGTTCGTGGTTTTTCTTGGGGTAGATAGTAAAATGCATGTGTGTATCGTGATGATGTTCCATGTGGTGTGCGGTGGGTGGCGCTGGAATGAAGAGCTTTTATGGTGGATTCCAATTGACTATGGCTGAGTCGACTCATAGACTCCCTGAAGACTCTATGCGGGTGATTACTTGGAATGTCAGGGGATTACTAGACAAGATTAAACGTGGGGCAGTGTTACGCTGGGGGAAAAAAGAAGCTGCAGATGTATTATTGCTTCAAGAAACTCACATGATGGGCACAAAGGCACTGGGACTGCAGAGGTTTGGTTATCAGCAGGTTTTCCATGCGGGGTTTTCCAGGGGATCCAGGGGAGTGGCCATATTGATACACCGCAGGGTGGCATACGTTCACGAGAAGCAGTGGGTGGATCCTCAGGGTCGCTACCTGTTTGTTAAGGGCATGGTGGGCACGGAACCCGTGGTGTTTGGGAGTATATATGCCCCCCCCCCTGCAGTGGGCCCTGGCCGAGAGGCTGTTTGCAGTGTGGGAAGACGTCTCCGGGTCACTGGCAGTGATTGGGGGAGATTGGAATGACGTGATGGACGTATGTGTGGATTGCCGGAGGCGTCAGGAGGTGACCGTGACCAACCCCCCTTCCCTTCCGCCCACCAGATTGCATGCAATGAGTGAGGGGCTGGGCTGGGTGGATGCCTGGCGACATATGCACCCTGCAACCCGTGAGTATACATATCTATCAGCGGTGCATGGCTCATTCTCACGGTTAGATTGTGTATTTGTACCTAGAGAATACTTGTGTAGGGTGAAGGGCGCTGATATCTTGCCGAGGGGCCTGTCCGACCACTCCCCAGTTTCAGTTAGAGTAGACCTACTTCAGAAACGGCAGCCGTTTAGATGGAGAATGTCCTCGTGGCATCTCCTGAAACCGGCATATACTAAACACCTGTGAGAAACCATAGATCACTATTGGCGGGAAAACCTAATAGAGGGTGCTGACATAGGTGTGGTGTGGGAGGCTATGAAACCTACCATACGGGGGGTAGATATCGCATGGTGCTCAGCGGCCCGTCGGCAGCGTCAAGAACAAACTGCAGAGGCGGCTGCGCGAGTGGCGACCCTAGAACAGGAACACTGCGCTGGAGGTGACGAAGTCGGGCTACGGCTGCTTCTGCAGGCACAGCAATCGTACGCGTCCCTATTGCTAGATGAATCCAAACTTGCGAGGCTGGCCACAAGAAGTAGGGTATACCAATGGGGGGACAAGTCGTGCTCAATGCTCCATAGATTGTGCCAACACAACTTTCAACCCCTCATATTACCGGGTCTCACGAACGACAATGGGGAAGTCCTGACCGACCCAAACGAGTTGGCAGCGAGCTTCGCCGCGTACTTTACAGCTCAGTACGCCCCATGCAACCAATTGCCTGAGGGCGACTTGGCCCGATATCTCGCAGAGTTGCCGCCCATACCAGTGTCAGACAAGACCAAGAAGGCCCTGGATGCGCCCCTCACAGCGGAGGAGCTAGGACACGCTCTGGGGCAACTCAATGCCGGTAAGGCCCCTGGCCCGAATGGCTACCCGTGTGAATTTTTTTAAAAATTTCATGTCCAGCTGGGGCCACACTATCGCCGAGTGCTGGAGGCAGCACGTGCACGGGGTATACTGCCCCCAGACTGGCGCCATGCTGAAATTGTGGTCTTTCAGAAGCCTGGTAGACCCCCAGATAGCCATGATTCGTATAGACCCATCTCTTTAATCAATATTGAGGCTAAGATTTTGGCCAAGGCTCTGGCGAACCGCCTGGCTCCACATATCACGGACTTAGTCCATTCGGACCAAGCAGGTTTTATGCCCCACAGGGCAACGCGACATAATATCCGACGCGCACAGGCGGCGATCGACGCTATTGGGGCCTTGGGGGACCAGGCGGCGTTGTTGCTGGCCGATATCAACAAGGCCTTCGACTCGGTTAGCTGGTCGTACCTCTTTACGTTACTGTCTTGGCTCAACCTGGGCCCAGTCTTCCTGTCATATGTCAAGCTCCTCTATACAGACATCACAGCCTCGGTGCGGGTCGCCGGGGCGGTGTCAGAGACATTCCATATTGGCCGAGGGACCAGGCAGGGTTGCCCTCTTTCCCCCTACCTTATTTGCACTGGCCATGGAGCCCCTGGCTGCAAGAGTGCGCCGTGATGCGCTGATACAAGGCTTTGTGTGGAATACTACCCTGTCGGATAAGATTGCGTTATACGCGGACGATGTCCTCTTTTTCCTTACCGATTTGCAGCGCTCGGGCCCACGTGTCCTAGAGGTCATGCACCTATTTGGGGAGGCTTCGGGCTTATATCTAAACCTACATAAATCCACCTTATGGGTACTAGCAGGAGGCACGGTGACGGATCCCTGGGCTTCGGGATTACGAGTGGCCACAAATGGTCTGAAATACCTTGGGGTGTTTCTCTCGGACTCAGCTGACACTGCCTGGGAGCGTAACCTGCTGCCCGTCTGGGAGCGGGTTCAGACGGATGTCAAAACTTGGTCTCGAATGCCCCTGTCAATCTTTGGCCGATCTGCTATTTTCAAGATGGTTGCGCTCCCGCGCCTACTCTACCAACTACAGAATCATCCGTATCCAATCCCACCCCAGTGGTTTAAACAGGTTAACTCAGCACTGGGTCGCTTTCTTTGGGCTGGAGGTGCCGCCAGAGTGGCACTGCGTACATGCTTTTTGTCCACCTACTGTGGGGGATTGGCCACCTCAGATCTGCAGTCGTATTATCAAGCCGCTCATCTCCTCATTCTAAATGAATGGTGGTACGGTGACGGTGGGGATCCAGCCTATGCCCTGGAACGTACTTTGATGGGCGATAACTCGCTCCACACCATCCTATACTCACCCCGACTGCGTCGTTCGCTGCCGAGGGTTACTAAACTTGTCTTTGATGTATGGCGACAGGCCTTGCGTCGCATGGGCTGGTGGGGCAGACTGACCGCAGAAACGCCACTATGGCGGAACGGTATACTACCCGAACTCTCTAAATTATCAGGTTTCGATGGCTGGGACGCAATAGGCATCTCGCAGCTGGGCCAGGTGATGTCTGGGACGACGCTCAAGTCCTTTCAGACCCTTAGTACCGAATTCGATATGCCCCAATCTCAATTTTTTTCGATACCTACAATTCCGACATGCACTGACGCCCAGTATTACCAACCTTGACTCACTCCCTGAATTTAGCCCGATTGAAGCGAAGGTCTTCATGGGTGACCTTGGGGAAAAAAAAGTATCACGCATTTACCAAACAATGGTCACCCACTGCTCCTCCACCCTTCTCCCGCTGAAGACGACCTGGGAGGCGGATATCGGTCCGTTGGATGAAGATGACTGGCGAGAGGCCTTAGAATCCCCGAGGGGAGCGGCTATCGCGATACGATTTCGACTCATACAGTTCAAGATTCTTCATAGAGCCTACTATACCCGAGAGCGTCTGTGGAAGGCGGGCCTGATCGGGTCCCCAGAGTGTCTGCGGTGGGTACGTTGCTCCACACAGTATAGTCGTGCTCTAAGCTGGTTGGCTTCTGGAGGGGTGTTTGGGGATGCCTGTCTGAGGTGTTGGGCTGGACCCTCCCCCGTACTCACCGTCTGGGTCTATTGCACATCCTGGAAGGGGTAGGTGGTAATATCTATAAGCGACATCTGCTCCTCCTGGGGCTAGTAGTAGCCAAAAGAGACCTGGCCCGAGCATGGAAAAACGTGAGGCCCCCCCCCCCCGAGTGCATGGAAGGCTGGTATGGACTTCTGTATGGGCCTGGAGAGACCAATATTTGAAGCACGGGGATGCCCCCGCAAACATTTTAAAATATGGAAGAGGTGGGCAGACTACAGAGGCTTGACACTGGACCCCCCGGCGGAACAAGAAGAAGACCTTTAGCCCCATATGGTCTGGCGAAACCCAATATCCACGCAAACACTAGCCACGTCAAGAGCTTACATCAACACAGTTAGTACACACATGCATGGGGTTAGGGTGGGTTCCAGGGAGGGTTCTGGGAGTTGGGTGGGTAGATAACTGAACAAGATGAAGGTAGGGTAAATGTTTCCTTGTATCCTTGATTGCATTGCTTCTTTGCTTGGACACTCAGTTCTATATTGCGATTGTACCAAAATGCCTGGTGGTATCGTCCTGACTGTGGGATGCCGCCCTATTTCATATGCTCATCTTTATCAATAAAATTGTTGTGAGAAAAAAAAATATAAGACCAACCTCGTGGGTTTTAGACCAGTAATTTGATAACATTCTATTTAAAAAATGGAGAATAAAACCTTTTCCATTGCAACTTATTATCGCTTAATTAAGACGATTTAGCAGCATACAAAAGAAATAAGTTAAAAGCTTTCCATATTTATATTATTATAAGTCAAAACTGACTTTTGTGCAATATTCAGTCTAGATTCATTCGATGACGGGCAATACACTTTAGAAAACTAACTATTATGAGGACCATCTTCTCTCCCTCCAACAGCTGCAAAAAAAGTAATGCCGGGCGACATTGTCTATAGCCAATTAGCCGTAGTATTGGAACGAGACATTTTTTCCTAAAATCCTTGTAGAATTTACAGAAAAGAATGGTGTGCGGAGTAGATTGCAAAGAGGTGTCGTCGCAAGGACAAAACGGAAGATCTTTAGCCCAGTTGTTTCGAATAGGGAATGCAACCAGTCGGTGGAAAAGATTCATCCTGAACCTTACCAAAAGATAACACTCATAACTCGCGATGTTATATGTAAGGTACGGCTGTATAGTGGCTACCGTTTGTATCATCAGGCTGTGCGCAACTGATGGTTTCATAGCATCATTCATCAGTCTCAGTTCTTCGAGATGAGCAAGACATTTCGCCTTTAGTGCCTTCCTCGGTACCTCACGAATTAAGGAGGGGTTATAATAATATTTGTCCCAACCCAAATCGTGAAATAACCTTCTAATATACCACAAAAACCTTGATTTGTGAACGTTATCCATGGTCAGGCAATCGGAGAGAATGGACTGTGTAAGAGTTGCTTTGTCTGATGTCCAAATTCTGCGCCATAATAAGAGGGGTTCAACTTTCGCTAAGTCCGTCACATATGAAAGTCCCAGCTCTGTGTGACAGGCAAAGGTACCCCTACTCCTAGGAACCGCAAGAAGGTACCTCAGAAAGAAGTTTTCCACCCTCTGTATGCTGTCCGTGGCCACAAAACCCCAGAGACCCGCCCCGTACAGGGCCACAGAGAGGCATTTAGCTTTATAGATCATGATAATTTCAGGGGGAGCTCTCTTACCCAACTTCCTGGAAAAGTTAACAGGGGCTGTAGTAGTTCTTATAAAGAGGAGTTTTCTAGTTTCTACTGCCGGTTTCCAGGATAGTTTGTGATCTATCATTATGCCCGAATACGGGTATTTCTGTGTGGTCGCTAGTTTTTCCTGCTTCAGATAGATGTCCCTCATTTTACATTTATGACCGGTACCTGCCCTCATGACAAAGGTTTTACTGATATTAATATTTAGGTCAAGGCCTGCCATAAATGTGGAATATCTATTCAAACTCTTTTGGAGTTCAAGGGGGGTACGGGCTAGTATAACGGTGTCGACTGCGTAGAGTAACGCGGGTATCGGGCGGGTATTCACCACTGGAAGGTCCTGGCACCCCTTAATCATCTCTCTTTCCAGTCCGTTGGTATATAATGTAAAGAGGAAGGGGGCCAGGACACAACCTTGCCTAACCCCTTTTTCTACTGCGAACTCCACCGTTAACTCTCCTGCCACCCCGTAATGGACCCTTGCTGTAGCATCTGAATAGAGTTCCCTCAGAAACTTGACCAGGTTCGATGGTGCCCCCATATCCACCAGTAGTGTCCAAAGTTTGGAATGGGAGACACAATCGAACGCAGATGATAGGTACACATAAACCATGTACAGGTCTCATCTTTTGATGTGATTGTCATGCAAGTTTTTTACATAAAGGGTCATGTCGTCTGCATAAAGTGAGACCAAGAGTTGCCTATTCGGGTAGGCCAGGATGCTGTTTTTGTGGTGCTGACGTAATTTTGCCGTAAGCGGCTCAATTGCCAAGACAAATAACATGGGGGAGAACGGACAGCCCTGTCTGGTGCCTCTCGAAATGGGGAAGGGCCGTGACCTGGTACCATTCAATAGCACTGTGGCCTTTGGCTGTGCATATAGTAATTGCACCCAACCCAGGAATGGTGGTGGTATCCCTATATATGCCAGTGTCTCCATCAGGTAGTCCCACTCCAGTGAATCGAATGCCTTAGTGGCATCTAAGAAAACAGCCACAGCAGAACACTTAGGGTCAATGTCCTACAGGACAGCCATCAAGGTCCGTAGGTTGTGGGATGTGGCCCGGTTGGGGACAAATCCTTCCTGGTCAGGCAACACAAGGCGTTCCATTAACAAATTAAGTCTAGTGGCTAAGACTTTCGCTAGTATTTTAGTATCGCAGTTGAGTAACGACGACAGGGGTCGGTAGGACTCACACTGGGACGGGGGCTGGCCTGGCTTCAATAAGGAAACAATGTGGGCTTCTCGCGTAGTCTGGGGTAGGCTGCCTTCTTGCAACGCTTCATAAAAAACCTCCTTTAGTGTGGGGGCCAGCGTGCGTACATACGTCTTGTAAAATTCTACTGGCAGCCCATCTGAGCCCGGTGCCCTCCCTGTTTGCATGTGCATGATTGCCTCAGTGATCTCATCGATTTCAAGATCCAAGCTTAAGAACTTACTTGTGTATCACCCAGCCACGCTAGTGCAGTGTCCCCGAAGTACTGTTGCAAATTCAGGGGGGAGCCCCTCTGGGAGGTGTATAATTAAGCATAGTAATCAATGAATATTTGCAGTTGTTACGGGATGTTTCTGTGCATCATGTCTTGGTCATCCTGCACCTCAGCAATATAGTTAGAGAATTTGGGACCCCGGACCACGTTCGCTAGGACCTTCCCTGGCCTGTCCCCCTCGCCATAGATCCTGGCCCTATGATACTTCCCCCTGAATCTGCATTCTCGGCCCACCTCAGTCTCATATGCTGTCATTTTGCTACGAAGCTCCGCTTTCAGCTCCCCGTTCCCTGGATCCAGTGCTATCTGCTGCTCTAGGTCCTTTATGCTTGCCTCTATTTTATGTAATTTATTACGAATGTCCCCCAAGATGCCACCCCCCTTAGGGATACACCAGCCGCGCACGGTGACCTTAAAGGCCTCCCACACCCTTGTGAAGCTCGAGAATGAGTCCTTGGTTCTTTCAAAGAAAGCTTGGCTCTCTTCCTCCATCTCTGTCCTAAAAACTGAGTCATTAAGGTGCATAGGGTTAAGCCACCAGCTTAGGTAGGGGAACTGAGCGACCGGGGCATGGAGTGAAACCACCATTGGCGAGTGGTCAGAATATGTCCTGGGCAGGTGTGCCCCTACTAGTGACGAGTGTGCCATGCCTATAGAGACAAGTAGGTAATCCAGTCTAGCCCAGGTCCCATGCACGGCGGAGTGATGCGTCCCCACCTGTAACTTAGGGTGCGTGTACCTCCACATATCTAGCAGGAAGTGGGATTCCAATAAACTTTTCAGTGTGCGTTGTGTGTCTGTGTAGTGTACTGGGGCTGCCCATGAGTGATCCAGCTGCGGATTCACCACTGTATTGGAGTCGCCCCCCCAAATGAGGTATGTTGTGCTTATCGCATGAATTTTGCCCCACACCTGGAGCATGGCGTGAGTATCTGTATTGGGGCCGTAATAATTAGAAATAGTTACATCGTTCTGATTCAGTTTCCCCCACATTAGACAATATCTCCCTTCAGCCTCGGACTCCACGCCACCTAGTTGGAAATGCACTCCTCGTTTAATCAGTATGGCTACTCCCCTGGAGTATCCCGAATATGACACAAAGCATCTGTGAGATGCCCACATCGCCGTGAACTGAAGGGTTGTTCTGGGGTCTAGGTGCGTCTCTTGCCGCATGGCCACTCCCACATTGTGTCTATCTAAGTATCCCAAACCTGCCTCTTTTTTCTGGGATCGTTGAGCCCCCTGATATTCCATGTCATAACTGTAAGTTTGTCCGTGCCGCCTACAGTATCTGCCATATCTGAAATGTGTGGGTATTGTCTTGACGCCTCTGTGCCTCCGGATGTCGCCCGCCGAGCTCTCTTAAGATATTCCTCCGCTTGGTGCGGTGATGTGAAGAAGTGCTGTTTTCCAAGGTGTGCTGGATATAACATGGCATACGGTATGGTCTGTGTTTGAAGCTTCTTTTTTGCAGCCGCAAAATTTCGCCGGGCCTCCTGGACAGCCTGCATAAAATCGGTAAAGAATGTCAATGTGGTGTTCTTGTAGCAGACAGTTTGCCTCTCTCAGGCCAGGCACAGCACCGTATCTCTGTCCCGGTAATTGAGGAAACGCATTATGATTTGCCTCGGTGGTGCTCCCGGTGGTGGACGCGCCGCCAATGATCTATGGGCCCGCTCAATTATTAGGTGCGCAGAAAAGGCTTCCCTGCCAAAAAGGTCTATTATCAACTTCTCCATAAAATCCTCCAGTCGACCCGTGTTGGTGGACTCCGCAAGGCCAAGGACGGGTACATTGTTCCTCCTCGAGCGGGCCTCTGAATCCTCGTTCTTGTCCGCGATTATCTTGAGGAGTTTATCCATCTGCAGCACATGTTTCTTATTTGCCTTTGCTCCATCTTCCAGCTCCGACACTCTGCTTTCAGCCTCCGTAATCCTATGGTTGTGCTGTTCGAGTTTATTCACCACGGTATCCATCCCGGCGTTCATGGTGTCAATTTTAGCGTCTATGGAGGATAGACTTTGCTTCATTCCCAACAGGAGACTTTTTCCAGTCGTCCACCATCCCATCCGGCGGCAGCGCGTCCTCCTGGCTCGCTGACTGGGCTCCAGTTGTTCTGCGGGATTCGAATGTTAATTTTGCTTGCTTGGCGTTGTTGCGACCCATGGTGGTCAGTTGGGAGGGCGCACGGGGCAGGCCACACGCAATCTCGATTCCCACTCGACTCTGTCCACACTTCCCTCTTAGGTTCCTCAACGTCTGTGGGAGGCACAGTCTCTGGATGGGGTGGAAGGCCACAAAGCAGTGTGTCCTCTGCAAGTGTCAAATCCATCAGTTGGCTCCCACCTCCGTGACCAGCAGAGATGATGTGGCCGCCAATAGTTCTCAACGTAGCATGGCCGTGCAGAAGACCTGTTCACATGTCTTGCGGCTCCCTCCTCGAGTTACACTCAGGAGCCACGTGTAACTGTCTCGCAGCCGCAGGCGCGGAAAGCACAGATAATGATGCCCCGAATGTAGAACACGCGGGGCCCTGCCAGCGCCGTGCTCGTCGTCGCTTCTATCGCTGCTCTCCACCTACTTTAGGCCAGCTCATTCTGCAGATGGCTAGTCCTCAGCCTCTTCACCACGTCCCGCCGTACTGCAATGCAGGCTCCTCACCTCCGCCACAGGCCCTTGCCTCGCAGAATGTTCAGGGTTGTGCCAGTCAAAATGGCGGCTTGCAGTTGTCCACACCAGGGGGGTGCACAGCAGAAGGTTCTAAGACGTGAGGGCAAAAGTCCTGGATATGCGCTTATGCACCGGCCTCCAGGTCTCCAGCACTATCTTCGCCCCTCCCGGGCTCCGGGTGACCTCGTCAACCCGCCCGTCACTGGCAGTGCACAGCGAGCGCGGGGGACCCCTCAGCACTCGCGCTACCCCGGCTGTACTCACAATGTCTGCCCTCGCTCTTCGGGGCTAAAGCTAGGATGGTCCGTCGCTCCTTCTCCGCGCCTGCGGCCTCCTACAGGCCGTCTGCCACCTCCGCGACAGCGCTCCAGCACTCAGTCCCAGCGCGGCAGCGGCCTAGCACGCCTCGGGCTTTCCTGTCTACCGTCGCCGCCTCAGCCTTCTAATCTCACCCAGCGGCCGCCTGTGCACTATTCCGGCTGCTCTTTCCGATGGTTCCCGACACAGTTACAGCTTGGTAGCTACATCGTGTGCTCGTTAGGCTGTCAGCTCTTCCTCGGTATGCATTTGGGATCGTTTTAGCGATGTAGGATGGGGTGTATGAAGGCTATTCAGCCCGGTTCGGCGGGAGCCTCAAAGGCGTTATTATGTCCGACTTTACGTCAAACTAGGCACCTTCCAGGTATAAATATGCCTACACTTGCCGTAGCAAACACACAGTGGTTCGGAGCAGCTCGACTATCTACTTGCCCGACGCAGCTCGCTACAGCAAGTGTCGAAGGAAGCCGACCCTCCAGCTGACACACTGATCAAGAGGCTGCATTTCTCCCGGCGAGAATCCAGCTCCAGTGTTTCCAAGCTCCCCTCGCGTGGTGTTGGGAAATGGAGTCCAAGACAGAGATACCAGACCTCCTTCATTCTAAAACCAAGGTACGGAGCTGATTAGACCCTAAGAGAAATCTTGGTTAGATTCTTGGCAAAGAAAAACTAAATCTATGCTACACCACACTTACTTCTTCCCTCGTACTAAGACTTAGGTTAGGTACATTGGGGTAGGCGTATTTTAGAAGCACCATTTGAGTACTTTTAGTCTTTGTTAATTATGTATGTATTTATCTATGGTTTAGAAACCATACAATGCTTTTACAGTATTATTTTATAATACTCTTCTTACTGTACGCATTATACATTGCAACCAGTATTACGATTGGAGCAGTTCACTTTACTTGCATGAGAAAGAAGACTGTTCAATAAATCCTTTTATTGAAAACACCTGTCTCTCTATTTCTCTGCACCTCTGATGAAACGAAGCATGCACGAGTGACCAAGTAAAATATCTATCTATTGTTTCCATGTCTCTGAAGATACGTTTTATTCTTGGGGAAACAAAGTTGTCATGCTTATGCAGTTGTCAGAAACTAATCTCTTATTGTTTATTCGAGAAAGTGTCTAGTGACCTCTGAGCTAGCTGGCACTCTCAATTAAGTCTAATATATTCGATGGAGACCTGGTCGACCTAAGTCCTACGTCAAATCTTTAGGATATATTATTCCAATGCGCAGAGCCTATTGGGAATATAGGAACTACACTACAGTTTCCACATGTACAGAGAAGACCCTGTAGGTTATGGAAACCATGCGGAGGAAGTATGTTGCCGGGGGAGAGGGGATGCTTGTCATTTATTCTTTGGGATCCAGATGTTTCAGGATTCTGTTTGAAAACCAATGACAATTGAAATCTGCTGTACTGCATTGTTATTATTATTTATAATGTGCAGAAAAATACCACAGGCATAGCTTGTAGGAGCAGAAAACTAAAAATTAAACATGAATGAGAAAATTGACAAGGCTGTAATGATAACATAGGGTATAGAGCTTAACATTCAGTAATAAACGCTAAATATACAGTCAGTCGGCAACCGTGGCGATAGGCAACACAGAATGTAGTGTTATACAGAAAAAAAGAAAGTTGAAAGTATAGGATGAGAAGTGAATTGATGTTTAAGGCTTTGGAATAAGGAGAACCCAAGTCAGAATGAATATGATTGGATATTTTATTCAACCCATTCCCCAAGCTCTGGAAAAAGGTAAATGATGGCAGAGTTATATTTCACTACTAGCAATTGCTATTTAACCACATGGCTGCTAGGCGTTTTCCCGTCCTGCGCTAAAAAAAACAAAATCCCATAAATCATGACGAGCTGGCCTTGTCATCCGCGCACGGCAGGTAAGCGCCATGACGAGCCCAGCTCGTCATTAGCTTCGAAGGGGTTAAAGAATTTGTTATTATTTGCAGTAGTATGGAACGTTATTTATGGTTGTTTACTGTATTAAGCACATAGGTTACAACGCACCTTCTCCCTTGCAGATCGCTTGTCCAGATTTATGCTCTACTGTCCTAGTCCATCTCTCACTGTGGCCTGCAGCCACAGGGAGAGGAACACTTCCATCCTTAGTGTTAGACCTGTCTGCCCTTTGCGTAGCCCCTTCTATTCATTATTTATTTTGTCCCCTTTTTGCCCCTCAAAACCTTTTTAATCTTTTTGTGTCCACTGGATTTTTGTGGTGTTGAATTGGGGTTAGATGCTCTTTGGCCTCATAGTCCCTTTTTACCTGAGGCCTAGGTGCCCGAAGGCGCGCCAAAGGTAAGCCCGTCTGCGCCCGTCCGCGCCAGGACCCCTGGCCCACGAGGGCCCCGACCGACCCGCCTGACCTACACCGCCGCCACCCTCATCGCACTCAACAACGGCCAAACCCCAGGATGCTACCGAGCCACCCCACGACGCTCCCACGGACCCTTCAGCTGCCACGCCTGCAAGTTCACCTGCATCCGGACCTGCCCGACACCAGCACCTGCCAAGCCGAACACCAGCAGCAGCAGCAACCACCTCAAGTGCATCCTCCTCAACACCCGATCCGTCCACAGACACGCCATCGAACTCTGGAACCTCCTAGACGCCACAGCCCCTGACGTTGCCTTCATCACGGAGACCTGGATGAACGCCTCCTCAGCGCCCGACATCGCCATCGCCATCCCAGAGGGCTACAAGATCACCCGGAGGGACCGCACCACCAACCAGATGGGAGGATATATTTACAACAAGGGGTGGTGAGGGACAGAGTCTCTGAATTAAGCAGAAAGCTCTCACCCAGTCAAGAGATCAGGGCTAGATCCAACACCGTTTTTTAGCTCACTGCACCATCCCAGTTTCAGAACCTGGCTGTATGCAAATTAGTCTGTTCCTGTTCCAGTGCATGATGGGAACAGGGCAAACCAAACTACAAAAGCCAATTCTTACACTGGGAAGGAAACAAGCTCCCGGGGACCGGTTTCTGGCATTACAGCCGTCTTTGGCCCGGTTTGCTTGAATCCTGATGGTGCAATGAGCAAGGGTCTCACATCTGAGAATACCCTTCCACGCTTAGGGTGGACAAAAATATTTACAACAAGGGGTGGTGAGGGACAGAGTCTCTGAATTAAGCAGAAAGCTCTCACCCAGTCAAGAGATCAGGGCTAGATCCAACACCGTTTTTTAGCTCACTGCACCATCCCAGTTTCAGAACCTGGCTGTATGCAAATTAGTCTGTTCCTGTCCCAGTGCATGATGGGAACAGGGCAAACCAAACTACAAAAGCCAATTCTTACACTGGGAAGGAAACAAGCTCCCGGGGACCGGTTTCTGGCATTACAGCCGTCTTCGGCCCGGTTTGCTTGAATCCTGATGGTGCAATGAGCAAGGGTCTCACATCTGAGAATACCCTTCCACGCTTAGGGTGGACAAAAATATTTGCAACAAGGGGTGGTGAGGGACAGAGTCACTGAATTAAGCAGAAAGCTCTCACCCAGTCAAGAGATCAGGGCTAGATCCAACACCGTTTTTTAGCTCACTGCACCATCCCAGTTTCAGAACCTGGCTGTATGCAAATTAGTCTGTTCCTGTCCCAGTGCATGATGGGAACAGGGCAAACCAAACTACAAAAGCCAATTCTTACACTGGGAAGGAAACAAGCTCCCGGGGACCGGTTTCTGGCATTACAGCCGTCTTCGGCCCGGTTTGCTTGAATCCTGATGGTGCAATGAGCAAGGGTCTCACATCTGAGAATACCCTTCCACGCTTAGGGTGGACAAAAATATTTACAACAAGGGGTGGTGAGGGACAGAGTCTCTGAATTAAGCAGAAAGCTCTCACCCAGTCAAGAGATCAGGGCTAGATCCAACACCGTTTTTTAGCTCACTGCACCATCCCAGTTTCAGAACCTGGCTGTATGCAAATTAGTCTGTTCCTGTCCCAGTGCATGATGGGAACAGGGCAAACCAAACTACAAAAGCCAATTCTTACACTGGGAAGGAAACAAGCTCCCGGGGACCGGTTTCTGGCATTACAGCCGTCTTCGGCCCGGTTTGCTTGAATCCTGATGGTGCAATGAGCAAGGGTCTCACATCTGAGAATACCCTTTCACGTTTAGGGTGGACAAAAATATTTGCAACAAGGGGTGGTGAGGGACAGAGTCACTGAATGAAGCAGAAAGCTCTCACCCAGTCAAGAGATCAGGGCTAGATCCAACACCGTTTTTTAGCTCACTGCACCATCCCAGTTTCAGAACCTGGCTGTATGCAAATTAGTCTGTTCCTGTCCCAGTGCATGATGGGAACAGGGCAAACCAAACTACAAAAGCCAATTCTTACACTGGGATGGAAACAAGCTCCCGGGGACCGGTTTCTGGCATTACAGCCGTCTTCGGCCCGGTTTGCTTGAATCCTGATGGTGCAATGAGCAAGGGTCTCACATCTGCGAATACCCTTCCACGCTTAGGGTGGACAAAAATATTTACAACAAGGGGTGGTGAGGGACAGTGTCTCTGAATTAAGCAGAAAGCTCTCACCCAGTCAGGAGATCAGGGCTAGATCCAACACCGTTTTTTAGCTCACTGCACCATCCCAGTTTCAGAACCTGGCTGTATGCAAATTAGTCTGTTCCTGTCCCAGTGCATGATGGGAACAGGGCAAACCAAACTACAAAAGCCAATTCTTACACTGGGAAGGAAACAAGCTCCCGGGGACCGGTTTCTGGCATTACAGCCGTCTTCGGCCCGGTTTGCTTGAATCCTGATGGTGCAATGAGCAAGGGTCTCACATCTGAGAATACCCTTCCACGCTTAGGGTGGACAAAAATATTTGCAACAAGGGGTGGTGAGGGACAGAGTCTCTGAATTAAGCAGAAAGCTCTCACCCAGTCAAGAGATCAGGGCTAGATCCAACACCGTTTTTTAGCTCACTGCACCATCCCAGTTTCAGAACCTGGCTGTATGCAAATTAGTCTGTTCCTGTCCCAGTGCATGATGGGAACAGGGCAAACCAAACTACAAAAGCCAATTCTTACACTGGGAAGGAAACAAGCTCCCGGGGACCGGTTTCTGGCATTACAGCCGCCTTCGGCCCGGTTTGCTTGAATCCTGATGGTGCAATGAGCAAGGGTCTCAAATCTGAGAATACCCTTCCACGCTTAGGGTGGACAAAAATATTTACAACACGGGGTGGTGAGGGACAGAGTCTCTGAATTAAGCAGAAAGCTCTCACCCAGTCAAGAGATCAGGGCTAGATCCAACACCGTTTTTTAGCTCACTGCACCATCCCAGTTTCAGAACCTGGCTGTATGCAAATTAGTCTGTTCCTGTCCCAGTGCATGATGGGAACAGGGCAAACCAAACTACAAAAGCCAATTCTTACACTGGGAAGGAAACAAGCTCCCGGGGACCGGTTTCTGGCATTACAGCCGTCTTCGGCCCGGTTTGCTTGAATCCTGATGGTGCAATGAGCAAGGGTCTCACATCTGAGAATACCCTTCCACGCTTAGGGTGGACAAAAATATTTACAACAAGGGGTGGTGAGGGACAGAGTCTCTGAATTAAGCAGAAAGCTCTCACCCAGTCAAGAGATCAGGGCTAGATCCAACACCGTTTTTTAGCTCACTGCACCATCCCAGTTTCAGAACCTGGCTGTATGCAAATTAGTCTGTTCCTGTCCCAGTGCATGATGGGAACAGGGCAAACCAAACTACAAAAGCCAATTCTTACACTGGGAAGGAAACAAGCTCCCGGGGACCAGTTTCTGGCATTACAGCCGTCTTCGGCCCGGTTTGCTTGAATCCTGATGGTGCAATGAGCAAGGGTCTCACATCTGAGAATACCCTTCCACGCTGTATCGAACCAGATGGGAGGAGGCATCGCCATCATCCACAGGAACACCATCCGAATCACGACTACCACCGACAACACCCTAACCACCGCCGAACACCTGTATTTCCAGATCCACACCGATCCGAAGACCACCCTCAGAGGCACCCTGATCTACCGACCCCTGGGACCACGCACTCAATTCAGCGAGGACATCGCCGACTTCGTGAGCCCGCATGCCCTCCCCTCCGCTGACTACATCCTCCTGGGGGACCTCAACTTCCACCTGGAGAACAACAACGACCGCAACACCAGCACCCTGCTCGACAACCTCGCCAACCTCGGACTCAAGCAACTGGTGAACACCCCCACCCACCTCGCCGGACACACACTCGACGCCGTCTTCTCATCCAGCAAAGACATCGCCTTCAGCCACGCCACAGAACTCCGCTGGACGGACCACAGCTGCGTACACTTCACCTTCAAAAGAACGACGATCCACTACCACCAGCAACAGGTTGCCCACAGAAGCTGGAACAAGATCACAGCCGACCAGCTCGCCACCTCCCTGAGCCAGCGCCCTCCTGCCAGCTCAGCGAACCCCAGCCAGGCCGCCGACAACCTCACAAAGTGGATCAGCAACTGCGCGGATGAACTCGCCCCTCTGAGGACCCCGCCCAGCAGACCCGGCAGCAAGAAAGCCCCATGGTTCACCGACGAACTCAAGAGCTCCAAGAAGAACTGCCGAGCCCTCGAAAAAGTCTGGAGAAAGGAACGTACACCGGACAACATGACCACCCTCAAACTCGCCACCCGGAAGCACCACCAACTGATCCGCGCCGCCAAGAAAACTGCATTCAAGGACCGGCTGGACAACAACGCACACAACTGCAAGGAACTCTTCAACATCGTCAAGGAGCTCTCCAACCCCAACGCCGGAAACAACGACATCACCCCCTCGCAAGACCTTTGCAACTCCCTCGCCTCCTACTTCCACAACAAGATCGCGGACATACACAACAGCTTCAGCACCAACCGACGCACGCCACGACCCCAGCAACGCCGCCCACCACCACCCTCCGAGCCTGGACTCCGATCAGCACCGAAGACACCGTCCGCATGATGAACTCCGTCCACTCCGGATCTCCGACCGACCCCTGCCCTCACCACGTCTTCAACAAGGCCGACGCTGTCATCGCACCCCACCTGCGGGACATCATCAACACCTCCTTCGACACCGCCACCTTTCCCGAGAGCTGGAAGCACGCCGAACTCAGCGCTCTTCTCAAGAAACCCACAGCAGACCCCACCGAACTCAAGAATTACCGCCCAATCTTGCTACTCCCGTTTCCAGCCAAAGTCATCGAGAAGACCGTCAACAAACAGCTGGCCGCCTTCCTCGAGACGAACGGATCCCTCGACCCCTCGCAGTCCGGCTTCCGAGCCAACCACAGCACCGAGACCGCCCTCATCGCCGCCACCGACGACATCCGAGCCCTGATGGACAACGGAGAAACAGCGGCCCTCATCCTCCTAGACCTCTCCGCGGCCTTCGACACTGTCTGCCACCGCACCCTAGTGCAACGCCTCTGCAACGTCGGAATCCAGGAGAAGGCACTGGAATGGATCGTCTCCTTCCTCGGCGGAAGAACACAGAGAGTCCGCCTACCACCGTACAAGTCAGAGGCCACCAAAGTCATCTGCGGCGTCCCCCAAGGATCCTCGCTGAACCCCACCCTCTTCAACGTCTACATGAGCCCCCTCGCGGCCATCGCACGCCAACACGACCTCAACATAATCTCCTACGCCGACGACACCCAGCTGATCCTCTCCCTGACCAACGACCCCGCCGCCGCCAGAGCCAACCTGCACGAAGGGATGAAGGAGGTAGCCGAGTGGATGACGACCAGCCGCCTGAAACTGAACTCAGACAAGACGGAGGTCCTCATCCTGGGCTCCTCGCCCTCCGCCTGGGACGACTCCTGGTGGCCCCCCGCCCTGGGCACCGCACCCAAACCAACGAACCACGCACGCAACCTGGGCTTCATCCTGGACTCCTCCCTCTCCATGACCAGACAAGTCAACGCCGTCTCCTCGGCGTGCTTCAACATCCTGCGCATGCTACGGAAGATCTTCTGGTGGATCCCCACGGAGACCAGGAAGACCGTCACCCAGGCCCTCGTCACCAGCCGTCTGGACTACGGCAACGCCCTCTACGCCGGAACCACCGCCAAGCTCCAGAAGGACTTCAGCGGATCCAGAACGCGTCAGCCAGGCTCATCCTCGACATCCCACGAAACAGCCATCTCCGGACACCTGAGAGACCTGCATTGGCTGACCTGCATTGGCTCCCCGTCAACAAAAGAATCACCTTCCGTCTCCTCACCCACGCACACAAAGCCCTACACAATCAAGGCCCGAGCTACCTCAACAACCGAATCAACTTCTACGCTCCCAAACGCCACCTCCGATCAACCAGCCACGCCCTCACCGCCGTCTTACGCATCCGTAGAGCGACAACAGGAGGAAGGTCCTTCTCCTACCTGGCCGCCAAGACCTGGAACTCCCTCCCGACCGACCTGCGCCTGACCCAAGACCACCTCTCCTTCAGCAAGAAGCTCAAGACCTGGCTGTTCGAGCAGTAACGGCACCCCCCCCCCCCCCCCTCCCCTAAGCGCCTTGAGACCCTACGGGTAAGTAGTGCGCTCTATAAATGTCTTGATTGATTGATTGATTGATTGAGAAGTGAGGGTCACACAAAATGGTGGTTTTCAACTGCCATAAGAAGCTGACTGATCTCTTCGCCAAGGTCTCCCTGTGCAAGGATCCGGTGAGCTCGTGGGCGCCTTGGCTGGCGCTGATACCCGCCGTGAGTTGACAAGGGAGGCGGAGCAGCGTCAGAGGAAGCTGGTCAGAGGAGGCGGGACCGTCGGCGTGTGTAGACAGCGAGGAAGGGGCCGCCTGCGTGAGAGCGCCGGGAGCAGTGTCTCTTCATCGTTTACTGCGCAGGCCCAGCAGCCGTGTGAGGGAGCCGGGAGCAGTGCCTCAACGTTGTGAAGTGCGCAGGTCCATTGGTGCCGGTCCGCTAGGAGTGCATCGGGCGGCGGTGAATTGCTTCTGCCTCAGAAGGAGGAAGTGCGGGGTGATTCCAGCATCGGCAACCGTTCCGTGTGCCCACGCCAGGTCAGAGGGCTCTTTAGTACAAGAGCGCTGCGGTGAGTGGAGAGAGTGGAGCGGTGGGACTAGGACGACACGAAGCCCCTGGTAAGACTGTGGGTAGCGTGGCCGAGTCTGAATGGGTGCTGCTAGTGCCTAACAGAGCTTGGTGAGGGAGAGCCTGTGTCCGTACCAGCTACCAGCGCGGACCCAAGAAAAGAATAGAGCGCTGAGGTTGACTGAAAACAAGCCTGGTGGTAAACGTTAGACAGTGCTTCTAGTGAAAGTGAGGAAGTGGAGTAGGGGTATAGATATTGCTAAAATCCCTATCAGGAAAAGAGAACAACTTTGAGACGTTAATTGGGCTTTGGACTGAATCTAACTGGGTGAGCCATAGGTGGAACTGAGCAGGCATCCTGCGGGGGCTATGTACATGTGAAAACTGAACCATCTCATGCTGGGCTGCTACTAAGAGAATTAAATGTATGGCTCAATCTGGATGTCAGAGAGATTAATGCTTGCTAGTCTCTAGAATTTATAATGCCTGTTTCATCTGCTTAAGGAGGAGGTGGTAGAGAACCCTTTCTTCGAGGTGAAGGTCTCTTAGAAAATACCAGTAACGATTTATCTTTTATAAAACCTGTCTAGTTGCCAACTTCTTTTAGGCAAGGTGAAGTTAATGCGGTACTCTTATGTAATTGACGAAGAAAGTATAAAATGACTTTGTAATGTGATATCAAATTCTAAAAGTGAAAATGAGTATAAGGAAAAATAATGGTGTGAAGAAGAAAAAGTGAATCAAACTATTTTTATAAACCAGTCCATATTTTTCCACTAATTTGGTGTAGTGTCATTTTTGTGTGGAAGTTCATTGAGTTACTGCTGGGTGGAGTGCAAACTTTACACGTGTGCTTCTAGGAACTGACTGTCTTACCCTAGGCCAGGCTACCCTATGTGACTTGGTAACTCTAGGTCTAACATGTTTGGTGTCTAGCGGTGGGATGAGAACTGTGGTTGCGACTACTCTGCAGTAACTAAGTGTATTCCACTGACCTACACCAGGAGTTTTCTCCTGGCGGACTTCCCAATTACTACTTTTGCTTTTTCAAAATTCATTCCTGGTGGTGGGTGGAGGTAGCTTCAAATTGCCTCTTGTGAATCTATTCTTTTTGTGTGCTTGTCCCTACATTGCTCTTCAGCAAAATGGAATTTGCTCTGGAAGAACTGCAAACTTTTTCTGCAGCCCAGCTTAGAGACTTTTGCCCAAAAATGGGGGCCAAGGACAGTGAGGAGCTTACCTCACCACCGCCAGAACCAACACCGGTCACCGCGCCAGCTCCTGGGTTGGGAACGCTGCAGTCTCGCCGCCTCAGCGCCATCAAGCGGCTGGAGACTACAGCTCCCAGCGAGCATAGCGCCAACTTCCGGGTACACGGAGCAAGCGCGCCTGGTGGCGCTACAAAACAGCAGACGCTCCCTCGGTGGAGCGGGGGGCCAAGGACAGTGAGGAGCTTACCTCACCACCGCCAGAACCAACACCGGTCACCGCGCCAGCTCCTGGGTTGGGAACGCTGCAGTCTCGCCGCCTCAGCGCCATCAAGCGGCTGGAGACTACAGCTCCCAGCGAGCATAGCGCCAACTTCCGGGTACACGGAGCAAGCGCGCCTGGTGGCGCTACAAAACAGCAGACGCTCCCGCCGCGTCGCGGGACGCGCGCGGGCGACGCCCGGGCAGAGGGCGGGCCGTCTGTGGCCGTCCGGGGCCGAAGGAGGCCGGGCAGGGCCACGTCGCTAACATCCACCAGCCAAGATGGGTAAGAGAAAGAAACAGACGAATGCGGAGGAGGGGGGTAAAAATGCCAAAATTCCTAAGCACTCCAACACCATTATGTCATACCTCTCCTCGGCTGTGGGGGCTCTAACAAAGGAGATAGCGGATGTGGAGCAAGAGCTGGCCACCGCATTAATTGCTCCGAACACTTCACCCACCTCGCTGGCAGAGGTTGTAACAGCCCACTCTCCCGGCGCCCCTGCCAGCGTTCCACTAGAACCGCATGTGGTAATAGCTAACTGCCCCCCCAGTGTACAACCATCCTTGGATTCTCAACCGGGCCCATCTGTCCCATCTCCCAGTGCTTTAAACCAGTTAGCCACCAGACCTAGCTCACGCAAAAGAGGGAAAAAAGTAAATAGTCTGCCCCCCCCTGAAGACAGATCAACTATGCTGGAGGATAAACTAGAAGAATTATTTGTGGCGAGGATTGAACCCTTGCTGGTAGGGATCGCAAAGGACATTGTCGAAACTCTCAATACCTGTCTGGAAGGTCTCCTGAAGAAATGCTCACTTCTGGACAGAATTATGCAAGCACTTCCCACTAACCACATTCCAAGGAATGGGGGTAGTCCTGAACAGACGAGCACAATCAGGGTCACTGAGGGGCCAATAGCGCTGACGGACCATGCAGGCGGTAATCTAACCAACGACAACAGGACATGTGAACACAATATACCCCCCCCAGTCAGCACTGATGAGCAACCCAAGCGGGGCCTCAGCCACACTAGCCCCATCAGATAACGGCCAATCAAGCAGAAAAAAGGCAGTGCCAAGTACATATAAACTCCACCTCCCACCAGAAGCATCACCTTTGGTTGCATTGTTTATTGGAGTAGACCCACTTGGAGAAGGGGATAGGGAATCTACGGAGGATCTGATCACCAAAGTTAAGAAATGGAGTGGTAACACATGCAGTGGTGAGAACATAGCGGAGTTGATCATCCACGCAAGAAGGGTGGGATGGATTGAGAAACAACCCAAATCAACGTATGGCGACTGTGTGGTCGTTAACTTCTGCAGGGCGGACGTGGCTGACAGACTCTTTTGGGACGGCTCAAAAATTTCTTGTAGGGATCGTCTAAGACCGGTCCCTTTGGGTTTTTTCTACCAACCTCCGTCTCTACGCAAACTCAATATCAATTACCAGGCCAGATGGCAGGGTAAAAGGTTAGCAATGGCCCGCATAAACACACACGCCCCTCTCTCAAGCCACTCAGCAGCGCCCTTTCCCATCCCTCCCACCTTGTCTCAACAGGCCACCCAGGCAGTATCTCTGGTCGAGGGGACAAGTATAAGCCTAACAAACCAGTTCTCTCCCCTGTCGGGCCTGGATGATATGGACTGACTATCATCAGATGAAGCCACCACATCTAGTGAGGTCGCAAGGGCCTCCATGGCAGTACCGAATGATGAAAATGGTTGCAAAATTATTAGCTGGAACATTGCCGGAATCAGCTAAAAAATGAGCGACTTCGAATGGGTCACCTTTGTATCAGAACACGACGTCATCGCTCTGCAAGAAACATGGGACTTGTCATCTAGTCTGTGGTTGGACGGTTTTGTAGGCTTCTCAGTCGCGGCCTGTCCCAGCACTGCAGGCAGAGCGAGGGGAGGCCTCTTGACCCTTTTTTCCCTTGACCTCACTGGTCCACTAAAACAAATTGACTACGACTCCCAAAACTGTCTAATTGTAGAAAGGCAAATCTGCTCATCTAAAAGTATTCTGTTTATCGATTTCTACAACTCTGTCAACAAGGAATTTGGGGGCAATAACATCACCCAACTGGACACATTTCTAAACATATTCACCCAAAATTCCCCTACCAGTTATGAAATAGTGTTAATGGGAGATTTTAACATTCAACCCTGTAACTTTGGTTGTCCCAGGCCGGGAGCTGTGGAGACTTGGGACCAGGAGGGCCCACACTTCGAACACACCAGGCCTGGAGAGGAACTGGAGGACCTCCTGGCCAACTATAACCTCCATGAATTTACAGTGGGAGAGGGGGTATCTAGAGCACCGACGTTCAAGGGCTCTCCCATGGGTTCTGGTATTGATTATATTTTTGTGACCCCTGGCATTCTTGATTGTATCATTTCCTATTGCACTGTGTTTTCCCCTTTTAGCGACCATAACCCTGTTTTTCTGTCGATCCGCTGGGGGGGAGCTTTGGGACCCATGCCAGGGCAGCCTAAACAGGGATATATTCTTCGCCCAACAGATCAAGGCAGGCGTTTGAAGTGGGGGAATATGGTGGCAGACGATTTCTATCGAAACATCGGTCAAGAGATTGAAGAGCAGATTAAAATCTGCCAAGATCCAACCTCCCTAGGCAATGATACCATGGCCGCATTTCAATCAATATGCCACACCGTGGCTGTGAACCTTACGGCTCCAAGGGGCAGGGGAGAACCAAAGTCACACAAATGGTTTGACTCTGCATGCAGCAAGGCCCTTAGAGCTCTAAAAGCTGCCCTTAAAGCTCAACCTAGGGACAGGGCTCTGGTCTCAATGTTGAGAAAAGAGTACAGGATTGCCACGAAATCTAGAAGGGATAGCATCAAGCAGGAGGCTTGGGAACAATTAACCGACATTAACATCTTGCGGGACAGCAGGCAATTCTGGGCTGTAGTAAACCACCCTTATTTCTCAGACTCTCCCAATGCAGACACTGACTGCGTAATACCAGATGAGAAGTGGCTAGCCCATTTCAGTTCTGTTTATGGTGAGTCGGGGGACCGGCCGCATTTACAAAACTGTGCAAGTTTGGTGGCCACACCTCTACAGTTTAGCAGCGGGGAAGTGGAAAAAGCAATCTGCGCCACAACTAGGAATAAAGCCCCTGGCCCAGATGGGGTGCCAGCTGACTTTTATTTACATTCCCCCAAACTCTGGGCTGGCATCCTGGCCAACGTGTTCACAGCCGCAAATACTTCGCCCCCCCCAAACACGTGGGCTACTTCCACCATAGTGCCTATATTTAAAAAGGGCCGAAGGGACGATCCAGGGTGCTACCGACCTATCTCCCTGCTGGACTCTGCTATTAAGATCCTGGGCAGAGTCCTTTTAGACAGACTAAGAGATAGCCTGGAGGAGTGTGGGGGCCTGGCTGATATACAGTATGGCTTCAGGGAAAAAGGGGGCACGATAGAACAGTGCTCAAATCTCCACCTCTTGATTGCCAAGTACACGGTGGCCAAGGAGGGGTCCTTGTATCTAGCATTAATGGACCTCTCCTCGGCCTTCACCTTGGTCAACAGGTCTAAGCTATGGGAAATTCTAATTAATATGGGAATTGATGCAGACCTGGTGGCGTTTATAGCATCTATGCATCAGGACTTATTTGCTGCTGTAAGAGTAACCAAAGAGGGAAGATGCACGTCACGTTTTAGATCCCTACGTGGCGTTAGGCAAGGATGCATACTGGCCCCCCTGTTGTTCACCATCTATATAAATGACCTAGGCAAACACTTAATTGGGGCAGCAAGTGACGTTCCGCGTGTAGGAGAAGTTAAGATCCCTGCTCTCCTATACTCGGACGACGCTGTACTAATAGCACGCACAGGGGTATGCCTTCAAAAACTGCTAGATGCATTTGGGACCTTTATGGACCGGTTGGACCTGAGGGTTAATGCCTCCAAATCGCACACTATGGTCATAGGTAGTCAAGGGAAAAGGGCCAAGAGAGGAATAAAAACCTTTTTTTGTAAAGGGGAGATAGTCTCGGGAGTCCCCGTGTTTCCCTATCTGGGAGTCCTTTTTGACAGCAGGGGTACCTGGGGCCCACAGATACGTGCAAAAAGCCTAGCGGTCACTAGAACATCCATGGCCATCTTAAGTTTCGCTAAAAGGCTGGGCCATAGACCTATGAAGGCCATTATCCAGGTTTATAACAGCAAATCCCTTCCCGTGGCCTCGTATGGTGCCTCCTTATGGGGCTACGTACGCCTAGACAAAATCCAGGTAGCTGAGAATAGTTTTTTACGTTCAGTCCTGTCCCTTCCCCAATCCTCCCCGGTTTTTTCCATTCATTCAGAACTTGGTATGGATTATATCCAGGACAAACTGAGACTGGCTCCACTAACATACTGGCTTAAGACCTGGTTAAACCCTGAATTATCGTTAAACCACATGATCATGAGGGATGTGATGAGTTTGGAATACAGCCACACGATACCATGGCTGGCGTATTTGCACAAATGTTTTAATGAACTAGGACGCCCAGATTTATTCACCTCTCCCTCGTGTATCACAAAGCAGGATGTGTGTTTCATAAAAAAACAGTTTATGTCTAGGGCATACATGTTGCGAGAAGAAGTTGAATTATCTAAACCCTCTGTCCGAACGCACTACTTAACTCTCCAGTCACTTGCAATTGAGCCTTATTTATGCTTTGTCACAAACCCCTTCCACAGATTTTTGTTAACAAGATTCAGATTCAACATCATTCATTTTTATTTGGGCAATTTTAACAAATGGACGAAACCTGAGTTAGCACCACCTTGCACCTGTGACAATTTTTCTGTTCAAGACAGTTTACATTTTGTTATGTTTTGTGATTTCTTCTCCGCCCAAAGAAAAAAATACCTGCTACCAGTCCTAAGAGAAGCTGGTTTCTCCCAGGTGAGACCAGCAATGCTATATTTACAATCATTGGGCAACATTTGTATTACTTTTGCCATGGCCAATTTCCTGGTGGCAGCAACCAGAGCCAGAAGGAGCATGAATTTGGAAAACTGATGTACATAACGGGTCTTTTAAATATTTTAAATGCATTTATTCAACCAAATTAACTTGCTGATAAATGAAATTGTTTAATTCTTTTTTAACTGTAAATAATACTGTTTTTATGTACTTTGTATGATTTTATCAAATCGAAAAAAGTTAATTTGACTGACTGACTGACTGACTGGGAGTGTTTTTTAAGCGTGGTGCCAAGAAGGGGGAACTCCAGACCAGTTTGAGGGCTTGGGTGGCAGCACATGGAGACGGGAAGGAGGAGGAAGAGGGGATGGACCGGGACACAGTCATAGGGGTAGAGGGATTGTTCCATCCTGAGATGGGAAACCTACTTCCAGGACCGATGACCTACTCAAGGAGGGGCAGTAGTGTCTCCGGAGGAAGCTTGACCGAAGCTGAACTAATGGACAGGAGGGAAAAAAGGCAGCTGAAGTGGGAGTTAGCCAGGTTAGAACAGGAGAGGGAGGAACAGAGGATGGCTCATGAGCTTAAATTAAGAAAGCTAGAACTCAAGGCCCTACAGTTAGGACCCTCCAACTCTCCGAATGGTGGCAGCGAAACAAGAGAACCAACCAGGGAATCCAGACCCTACCTATCTAAAGACATAGTTGCCAGCTATAGCCAAGGGGATGACATTGCCGTCTTCAGCAGCAGTTGGGAGGACCATTTGCATCACTTGCAAGCAGTTCTCCAGGTCCTGAAACAAGCTGGCTTGACAATCAAGGCCACCAAATGTCAGATTGGGCAGAGGTCAGTTGTGTACCTAGGTCACTTGGTGGGTAGGGGAACAGTGCAGCTCCTGCAGGCAAAGATTGAGGCAATCATGACCAGGGAACCCCCCAAGACCCAGACTGAGGTCCGAGCTTTCCTGGGCCTCACAGGTTACTACTGTCGCTTTGAGAAGGGGTATGGCACTATTGTAGCGCCCCTCACAGAGCTTACCTCTAAGAAACAACCTCGACGGGTCGTCTGGACAGAGGCTTGTCAGCAAGCCTTTGAGAAATTGAAGCAGGCAATGTGCGCAGCACCGGTCCTGAGGGCCCCAGGCTTCTCCAAGGAGTTCATTGTCCAGACAGACGCATCAGAACATGGCATTGGGGCAGTGTTATCGCAACTCAATGAAGAGGGTCTGGATCAGCCAGTAGTCTTCCTGTCTAGGAGACTGCTTCTCCGGGAACAGAAGTGGAGTGCAATTGAGCAGGAAGCTTTTGCGTTGGTATGGGCTCTGAAGAAGCTGCGGCCATACCTGTTTGGCTCGCACTTCCTGGTTCAGACTGACCACCGACCCCTTTGTTGGCTGATGCAAATGAAGGGGGAAAATCCCAAGTTGTTGAGATGGTCTATCTCCCTACTGAGAATGGACTTCCGGGTGGAACATCGGCCTGGAGTGGACCACGCCAATGCAGACGGTCTCTCTAGGTATTTCCGCCTTAGTGATGAGGACTCCCAAGGGGTTAGGTAGCTCTCCCCACTTTCAGCTGGGGGGGACGCGTGTTAGACCTGTCTGCCCTTTGCGTAGCCCCTTCTATTAATTATTTATTTTGTCCCCTTTTTGCCCCTCAAAACCTTTTTAATCTTTTTGTGTCCACTGGATTTTTGTGGTGTTGACTAGGGGTTAGATGCTCTTTGGCCTCATAGTCCCTTTTTACCTGAGGCCTAGGTGCCTTTCCTGACTAGAAGTGAGGGTCACACAAAATGGTGGTTTTCAACTGCCATAACTGTCACCCCTGAGACCTGACCCATAGGATAGAATAGGGCATTCCAGAACCTTCTGGTCCCTTCTGGACCTCCTAAGGGCAGCCTATAAAAGGCGGAATACTGGGCAGCCATTTTAGAGGTGACCAGTGAAATCACAGGGTGGAACTGGTGAGGAGAGAGGCAACTCTGAGGAGGAGGATAGTGCTTACTAGGAGTGGGATTGACCTGTGGGCCAGCCGTTCTCCTGTATTGACCCGTCCCCCCCTTGGTGCTGAACAAACCCTGCCGTGATGGTCCACACCTAGAAGCTCTTGAACAACCCATGAGTATTCCCAAAAAGGCTCGGGCGTCTGTGTGTGTGGAGTCGCTACTGGAGGGGTGAAAAACCCCAATGCTGCCGGACCATACCCAGAAACTGCGGAGCTTAATTCACACCCACCTTTCTGTGAGAAGCTGACTGATCTTTTCGCCAAGGTCTCCCTGTGCAAGGATCCGGTGAGCTCGTGGGCGCCTTGGCTGGTGCTGATACCCTCCGTGAGTTGACAGGGGAGGCAGAGCAGCGTCAGAGAAAGCTGGTCGGAGGAGGCGGGACTGTCGGCGTGTGTAGACAGCGAGGAAGGGGCCGCATGCGTGAGAGGGCCGGGAGCAGTGTCTCTTCATCGTTTACTGCGCAGGCCCAGCAGCCGTGTGTGGGCGCCGGGAGCAGTGCCTCAACGTTGTGAAGTGCGCAGGTCCATTGGTGCCGGTCCGCTAGGAGTGCATCGGGTGGCGGTGAATTGCTTCTGCCTCAGAAGGAGGAAGTGCGGGGTGATTCCAGCATCGGCAACCGTTCCATGTGCCCAGGCCAGGTCAGAGGGCTCTTTAGTACAAGAGCGCTGCGGTGAGTGGAGAGAGTGGAGCAGTGGGACCAGGACGACACAAAGCCCCTGGTAAGACTGTGGGTAGCGTGGCCGAGTCTGAATGGGTGCTGCTAGTGCCTAACAGAGCTTGGTGAGGGAGAGCCTGTGTCCGTACCAGCTACCAGCGCAGACCCAAGAAAAGAATAGAGCGCTGAGGTTGACTGAAAACAAGCCTGGGGGTAAACGTTAAACAGTGCTTCTAGTGAAAGTGAGGAAGTGGAGTAGGGGTATAGATATTGCTAAAATCCCTATCAAGAAAAGAGAACAACTTCGAGACATTAATTGGGCATTTGACTAAATCTAACTGGGTGAGCCATAGGTGGAACTGAGCAGGCATCCTGCGGGGGCTATGTACATGTGAAAACTGAACCATCTCATGCGGGGCTGCTACTAAGAGAATTAAATGTATGGCTCAATCTGGATGTCAGAGAGATTAATGCTTGCTAGTCTCTAGAATTTATAATGCCTGTTTCATCTGCTTAAGGAGGAGGTGGTAGAGAACCCTTTCTTCGAGGTGAAGGTCTCTTAGAAAATACCAGTAACGATTTATCTTTTATAAAACCTGTCTAGTTGCCAACTTCTTTTAGGCAAGGTGAAGTTAATCCTGAACTCTTATGTAATTGACGAAGAAAGTATAAAATGACTTTGTAATGTGATATCAAATTCTAAAAGTGAAAAGGAGTATAAGGAAAAATAATGGTGTGAAGAAGAAAAAGTGAATCAAACTATTTTTATAAACCAGTCCATATTTTTCCACCAATTTGGTGTAGTGTCATTTTTGTGTGGAAGTTCATTGAGTTACTGCTGGGTGGAGTGCAAACTTTACACGTGTGCTTCTAGGAACTGACTGTCTTACCCTAGGCCAGGCTACCCTATGTGACTTGGTAACTCTAGGTCCAACACTTAGAAACACCTAAGGGTAGAGTAAGGTCTTGTCTCTGGGATCTGGGGCATGGTTCTTAACAAGTATCTGTAAATGATGTACTGCTGTTTACCACTTTTGTCCCTTGGCTTCAAGTACAGTTGAGTAACCAAGTTACTCTATTTGTACCTATTGACTCTCAAATGGAAGCAAGGGTTTACAGGCAAAATATAATCGAGGAGAATTTAGTGTCAGGAACATTAACACCTCAGGCCTATTACAAGCTGCATTTGCCAAAAGCGCTGGAAGTTGGGGTGCTGGGGAAGATGAAGCATCCCCAAACTAACCATGTTGGAGCTCAGAAGGTGAATGAGCAATAACAATGCCTTTCAATTTAGTGTTTATCGTGTCACAGTTGCTATTCGTTTACAGACAAAGGTTAAACGTCATGCAATGAGATCTGACAAATTACTGTTTATTTGGAAAATGGTGCTAATTTTTATTTCTCTGACTGCAAACTGAGAGACTTTTGTAAAAGTGATCTATGTGACAAGCTTGAGGGTACAGAAAGTGAAAGGAAAGGCTGTAGGATGTCAGATTTTTTTCCTAACACACAGCAACATTTAAATACTTGTAAATGATCTTATGAAGCCCTTTTTTATAATTCTGCAGAGTGATGAAAACAAAGATTTTAACAGGATCAAAATTAATCGAAACACTTTACTTGGTAATGGGCAAATTATAAATATTTGCTGAAACCCGATTTCCAGACTGTACGTTTGTGCAAATTTAGTGGCCATTTCAATGGAAAATGTGGGGTCTGTAAATGACAGTGTGCAGCCACAACAGTGCTCCAAAATCCACCACCGACTGCATATCGCACCGTTACCACTCTCCTGCTGAATCTGCTTCATACATTTGCTACCCTTGTTTTTGGGATGTTGCTTGAGTTTTTCACAATCGCTATGTCTTTAGTGATGTAACATTAATGGCAGCACCCCAAATATGGAAATTGTTCTAGCACCACTGATTTTGTAGTATATTTAGTAGTACTACAATAGTGCTACTAATGCATTTCAAAATACTATTCACTAACCCACATGCCACATGCGGATGTCTACGCCTCTGCCGCTCCTGTCTTTCATGTAAGGAGATCTTCCTATAACTGCGGAGGTCTCTGCAAACGTAGGACTACATTTTAGTAGTTAATTTGGGAGGGACAAAGAAGAGTGGCAGGAAAATGGGGAATATTTGTGAATACGTGGGAGGAGGGTTTTGGGCAGAAGTAGGAATTAAGGAAAGGTCAGGGAAGTGTTTGGGAAGAAAAATGCACCTACCCACAAATACAAATGCCCATTCAATTCCCAACTGCACTTCGGTAGTTACTACAGCCAAAAATAACTAAAAAACAGATGCAACTGTATTCCAGCTCAGAGCTGAAGTCCAGCAACACATTTGGCCCACCACTGTGACTGCAATCCCCTCCCACAGAAAAGAATGGAGGCAGAGTCTTAAAATAAACTCCCATAGATACTAATGTCAAATTAAATTTACTTATTTTAACTTTTTTTTAAAAATATTACCAAAATCATTTAATGTTAAAAACATACTTAAGGTGGGACTTTAAATATAAATCTAACGAAAATTTACTTCAATTAAATATTATACTGTTGAATTTTCATTTTTTTTTCTAATTAAAACAAATTACATTAATTGACAATAATATGTAATGGTAAAATATTTTTACTAATAAGTTTAGTGAAAGATCTAACTTTTCCTATACTTTACCATAGGGAGAACTTGGCCTCGGTGGCAATGACCTCTGCATACATGTAAAAACTTACAATTAGTAAATTTACACTCAGATATTAGGCTCCACACCCTTAATTCCGGGGCCAGGGACATTTTAGTCCACACCTTTGAGTAACTTTACACTTTGGTGAATGGTGAATATCCAAAAGTAATAAAGTTACCCAAACATTTGAGTACACTTACACATGTAGATTTCTTAATGTACCTTCATGTTTGTGAATTGCCCCCGTCCCCCTACCTTGTGTTTCACCTGCTTTTAGTCCAAGAGAAGGCTTGTTATTGAGTTTAATTAAAGTAGATTGGAAATTACTCACTGGAACATGGTCACAATAAACACCTGTTCCTCCTCGTGGAATTTCTACTTTGAGACAGATTTCATGAACTATCCTCATAGATATTAAACACAACGAGAGTTGGAGTTCTATTAATCCATAGTGCGATGTAGGACTTTATGCACTAAAACATGTGCAGTGAGTTTGTTATTTCCCAGTCAAAGATGGTGGCCGATTACGCACGTAATCAGAATTTTCGAGGGTTCAGTATATTATGATGTGTACCATAAAAAATTTTGCTTCCCAATTGATGTTCCAGACTGTTGGAAAACGAGTCAGCATCTGTGAGGCCTGCACTGGACTACATTTGTCCTTCACTGGGAACCAAACATCCAATTGTAGCGTCTGACTCTCAGAGGGTAGCGTTGCAGAGCGGTCTAAGGCTTACTCAAGGGAGGTTGTGTGGACTAGTAATCGCCATTTGCAGGTGCACAGAAATAACACTCATTAATTGATTGTCCAGTCTGTCCTTTGCTTTATAAAAGTAAAAGTACTTTTTAAATACACACACTACTCAATACTATGCACCAATTTACAAATATACATAAGCTGTTGGAATTACTTTGTGACATTGCATAACATCTCCACACCTCCCAAAGGGGGGTGGGGTCTAGTACTATCACTCCCATGTATGCAGATCATCTTGCCCCCTAATGCAGGTAGTTGAACATAACCTGTACTGAGAGCCCTGCGCACTGGCACCATCCCAGTGGTGACCCACCCCATTACCTCAATACGCATTAAAAATGGGTACACCTGCCTTGGTGACACATAACCCTGACTGAGCATCTCCTACTGACCATAAAGCATGCACCTCTAAATCTTCGGGGTTAACAGTCTGCGTTGTTCCTCACCTAATAGCAGCAGCAAGAATATATGTTTAAGGATCACTTAAAATGACAGTACTTATCACATTTATGGATCCTTAGAATGCATTGCAAATACAGACCCTAAAGGCAACACAGATGAAATCACAGGATTATGCATATACAGCCAGACACCCTAGCAGGAATTTCTGGCAACATAACCCCATGTTGCTTATGACATCACTTTACACAGACACTTTCCATTTCAAATGTGACCTTCAGTCCCTCTAAAAGAAATAACCGTTAGTAAATGCATTTATGGTGCAGTTACACCTCTTCACCTCCAGGGGATGCCCTTCTCCAGACATCCCCAACTCAGCCCTTCACTCTGTGATGCACTTCTCAATACACCCTTAGCTGTAGAACAAAAGTTCGAGCTTAGAAGGTGTTTCAATGCTGACTGAGCCCTTGAGGGGTTATTCTTTCTAAGTCCCCATGTGACTTAAGGAGGGACTCCTCTTTGCGCTGGGGGGAGACTGCCCTTTTCCAGCAGCTCCCCCAGCACCCTTTTCACACATATGGTGGTGACCCTGTCCTCCTGGGGCCACCACGAATAGCGAAAATGCTGTTTTGACCTTGCAAGCCGGTCCTGGCCTGCAAGGCATTATGGGAAGGCTTGCATGCTAGAGCAGCGGCTCCCCCACTGCTCCACGGAGAGCCGCGTGGCACTTTTTCCTGGTGCTTTGCCGCATTTCCACTCCTCGTTGGGGGGCCCGATCACACCCGGACACCCAGGTCTGGTTCCTGGCTCCTGCCCTTCCCTGGAGGGCACTTTCACAGGAAGTATGCCAGCACTCCCCGGCTTCCCTTATTCTAGGGGCAGCCCCTGGGGACCTGACCCACCCCGGGGCATCTCTGAGACCGGCAGCAGATCTCCACGTGCTTCGTAGTCGGTTTTCTTAGGGGTCAAAGGTTGCCTACCTTCTGGGGGCTATATCTCAGCCCCCAGGGGTCTGATCTTCTCCATGTTTGCATCCTCTTGCTCCTGGTGGCGCCCCCCCCAGCTACTGGGAGCACTCTCCTTCGCCCTCTGGGTCTCTCTGAGGGGGTATCAGCAGGGAGCTGTCTTCACGGGCTCCATGCACCAGCCTTTTGCCTGTCTCTCCCCCTGCACCTCTCTTCTGCCTGCGCAGAGCCACAGGCTGCTGCTCATTGATCCTGGACTCTTCTCCTGGCGCTATCCTGCCTTCTGGGACAATCGGGGGTTTCCTCCTTCCAACTGCCCATAGCGCCAGCTCCAGCACCTTCTGCCTTAGCAGACCACACCCCAGAGAGGGCTTATCTTCCTGTGCAAGCACTTTTTAAAAACTGAGTAGAGGGCTGGCAGGAAGTCTCTGTTTGACCTATCAATCAGCTACACATCACTTGCCTGCCCCTGCTCCCTCCTTCTTGTCCAGCCTCTGGGTTTGTTCAAAATGGCATTGTCCAGGGTCTCTGGCCACATGGTCTCTGAAAAAGCTCCTTCCCCCTCGCTGCCTTCCCTCCTTGGTGCAGCCTCGTGCCTGGCATCCAGTGATAGCTGCTGATGGATGAGCCTGTAGCCCCACCTATCTCTCTTCGTGGAGAGAAGGCCTTAGCTTGTGGAAGAAAGGTTATCAATCCATCCTGCTGAGCTCAGCCCTTAGCCAGAGTCTGGTCATGGCTGGCTCAGAGAAATATGACAGTTCCGGATGACCCAAAAGCAGAACAAATATGACTTTGGACTCTGCAGAATACTCTTTCTCACATCTGTTACAGTAGACTTTCATGCTTGTCTGGAACCTGTAGGCCTTATGAAAGTTACTCTAGCCCATGTGCTTCACACCCCCATTGGGGAATAATGAAGTGAAAAACAGTAAAACACACTGACTTTCCCTGGCATGTTCCTTCCCTGTGTATAAAGCCTATTCCATGTCACTACCCAATTTCGCATAAGTCCTGCCACCCCATTCCCTCTGTAGCTGCTCCTGGACTGTCCACGCTAGTAATCTCCCCTGCGCAGCCCCTACACGTGCGCACACGCATGTACACCTGTGTCTGCATGTAACCAGCCCGGTGTCCCTTACTCCAGCTGCTGCGCAGTGGCCTGGTCAAGCCAGGGGGACACCAGTAAAATCCCCATGCAGTCTCTTGCATCCTAAGTTCACAGTGGGTGAGTCCCAACGTATGAGGCTCCCCCACAGTAAAAGCTCAACAATTAGGTGCTCAAAAAGCGAAAAATCTGGGCGGCTCATAGTGTCAGAACCACCTTCTAACACAGTCTGATTGCATCTCTTTATATTTGAAGCCATGAGTTTATTTGAATCCCTTTTACTATTTGTTTCCCACGGTCCTCACTACGCTTACCCCGAACTTCTTTGCCGACCCTGCCGTACAATCAAGATTTTAGTTTTTCTGAGCTTTGATGAACTCTTGAACTCAGATATAGCTGTGGCTTAATCTTAGAATGCTGCAGTCTGTATTCACTATCCTTTTTCATTATCAAGTAGTAAATGTACCTGCATACTTGTATACAGTGCACACAGCTAAGTGACAGAGTTCTAAAGCGTATACTAATTGCTGCATTATGTATTAGAGGAGAAACATAGCTATATATACAATGCACAAGTAATAGGACAATGATTGCCCAATTCATTAATCATATCATTATGAATAATAATTCTCAAGATAATGTATAAAATAGAATACTGAGTTAATCTTGCTATGTTTTCCTTGTAGGACTGCGGGTTATTTAATCACAGTTCAGGCAAAGATTCCATACTAGGTCCAGTTGACAGCATGTGTGTATTTTTCTAATTCCCCTTTTTTACTTGTCATTGAGTGGTGCTATCGTTAGTCTCCCAGAGCACAAGGTGGATTAAAAGAACCAGCATTGGAGTCAAAACATCCATGCAAAGAAACAGTGAGAGTTATAATTAGAGAGTTTGGAACTTAGTCGCTGTTCGAACAAGTGCTTATACACACAATCAATGTTCAAAGCTATATCTTTACAAACGAAAAGTTTTTCAATGTTCACATGGCACTTTCTGGAGCTGAGATGTGGCCCAAACACAATTGCAGTGATTGGGCTGTGAAATGCCAACAAACTAATAACAGAGGGCTCTATAGCAAATGCTATTCCGCAGTATAAGTTTGGGAGTCATTGGGTAACCTGAAGTACGCTGGGGTACAATGTTTTTGCTGAGAGAAATTTACAAATTTCAGTCAATGTGACAAGGGTGATAGGCAGAATGCTACAATGTCTCCCGTGAAACGGAGTCCTGTGCACACGCTATAAAGTAAGAGGTTCTGATGTCAGAACCGAGTATATAAAACAAGATCCTTGGATAAATGATGGAATCAACAATCAATTTTCATGTGAAAAGAAGTATGTATTTCAATCAGGTCAGTACAAGCCAACAAACCAGCCGACACGTGTTTCGTCACACCGTGTTTAAAGATGTGACTCTTCAGGGCTGTTGGTTTGTGGAAAGTCAAGCCTGCTGCTATAGGTGAAAGTATATATAAGGAAAGCCCGGTAATCAGCCAAATATTAAGTATGGAAGGTAATAAAGGAGTGCTCTCCTGGTGTCCAAAAGTGGACACGTTTGCAAAATTTGGATCGGATAAATCCAAGTGTGGGGAGACCTGTTCTCCCAGTGTCCTGTGAGGCCAATACGTCGATGTGTTTCCGGATGTGCTTACCATCTACTTTAATTGTATCAAGCTTACCCTTTTGGTATTTTTCTCACTAAGGTAGCAACACATATATATATATATATATATATATATATATATATATATATATCCAAGTTTACTGCTACGATAAGCAAAGACACGCTCTCAGAAAGGTACAGCTAGTGGGAGTTTATTCACAAGGTAACGCTACGCGTTTCAGCACAAGGGTGCCTTGATCACAACGTGTGATCAAGGCACCCTTGTGCTGAAACGCGTAGCGTTACCTTGTGAATAAACTCCCACTAGCTGTACCTTTCTGAGAGCGTGTCTTTGCTTATCGTAGCAGTAAACTTGGATATTGACTAAACTCGGCGGTGGGATTGGCCGAGTGCAACACGCCACCTGACAATGGGATATGGATCCCGGAAACGAATCCTCTTGTAAAGTGATTGAATATATATATATATATATATATATATATATATATTCAGCTCCACGGGGTGTCCATATTTCAAGCAGCACTCAGACGCGGTTCAGCTCTTTCCCCTTAAAGCTTTATTGGTATGCAGGCAGCTTTCCTCGGTATTTCAAAGCACTCGACCAGAGCCTGACGCGTTTCGTTTTCCAACTTCCTCAGAGGCACAGTCGAAGGAAGCATAGCGGGGCCACACCCCCCTCCCTCCTTTTCACCATGTCATGCGCTGATATGCAGCAGATGAGCAGACATGTAGGTTTTGTGGGAGGTGTAGTCCATTACAGTCCACAAATGGATGCCTCGTGTGATGGTGCCAAATCAAGCTCACCAGGAGCCCCAAGGAAAGGAGCACCGCTAATCCAGGAACCGCCCTCCACACATTGAGTCCCAGGTAGGACCCGTGGCCCCCTCAGGTTCGGGGGTGGTGCCCGCTTCGCGGCTGGACCGCCGCGTCTTACATTCAGCTCCACGGGGTGTCCATATTTCAAGCAGCACTCAGACGCGGTTCAGCTCTTTCCCCTTAAAGCTTTATTGGTATGCAGGCAGCTTTCCTCGGTATTTCAAAGCACTCGACCAGAGCCTGACGCGTTTCGTTTTCCAACTTCCTCAGAGGCACGGTCGAAGGAAGCATAGCGGGGCCACACCCCCCTCCCTCCTTTTCACCATGTCATGCGCTGATATGCAGCAGATGAGCAGACATGTAGGTTTTGTGGGAGGTGTAGTCCATTACAGTCCACAAATGGATGCCTCGTGTGATGGTGCCAAATCAAGCTCACCAGGAGCCCCAAGGAAAGGAGCACCGCTAATCCAGGAACCGCCCTCCACACATTGAGTCCCAGGTAGGACCCGTGGCCCCCTCAGGTTCGGGGGTGGTGCCCGCTTCGCGGCTGGACCGCCGCGTCTTACATTCAGCTCCACGGGGTGTCCATATTTCAAGCAGCACTCAGACGCGGTTCAGCTCTTTCCCCTTAAAGCTTTATTTATTATTATTCATTTATAAGGGTGCCTTGATCACAACGTGTGATCAAGGCACCCTTGTGCTGAAACGCGTAGCGTTACCTTGTGAATAAACTCCCACTAGCTGTACCTTTCTGAGAGCGTGTCTTTGCTTATCGTAGCAGTAAACTTGGATATTGACTAAACTCGGCGGTGGGATTGGCCGAGTGCAACACGCCACCTGACAATGGGATATGGATCCCGGAAACGAATCCTCTTGTAAAGTGATTGAATATATATATATATATATATATATATATATATATATATATATATATATATATATATATATATATATATATATATATATATATATATATATATATATATATATATATATATATATATATAAATATATATACCAGGAACACACTCCACATTCCACCTCCAATCTTACAGATCGGCGAAGCAAGAGAGAGACGGACCACAGAACTGGCTTTAGTTGATTTAATAGTGCAGGTGAGAAAGCAGCAGCACAACGCGTTTCGGGCCCGTGGGCCCTTGATCACATGCAAAGTTATAATAGTTTTTTTACATTTTTAAATGCTAGTGTGGTATAGACACGCCCCCTGAATACTCCAGTTTTTTTACAATCCCCTGAACATAGACATAGAAAAGGGAATTCAAGCGTACTCTAACTGATCAGTGTTAACTATTTACAATTTAAGGTGCACAAATGCAGACACACAAAAAATTAAACATACGAGTAAGCAATACAAATGAAAATACAAATACAGAGTTTTGCGTATGACAGCATAAATGCCGTTTCATAGTAGCAGCGCCACAGCCAACATACAATATGGAAGCTGGGGATAGTCTCACAGAAAGGAGGGTGCCGTAGCCTTCCAGGATAAATCCCTATTGGCTCCCATTCCTCCTGCAATACATTACAAAACAGTGTCTTAATATTACATTAAAAAAACAAACATCACATCTCAGGAAATTAGTGTCAATCTAAGATAACCCAAGCACGTTGCTAAAGATATGTCTAAAACAACCCATACACCTGTTGTAGTAACAGGATACAACTTGACCATTTGTGCAAACAGAGCTATAAATTTAGTGCAAAAAATAGATATATTAAAGTGCCACGTGCATGATGAAAAAGGTCTAAAAACATTCATAATGTATAGACATGCCATAACAATAAAGAATCGGTTGTAGCCAAAAAATTCATAGTTAAAAACATATAAATAGCATTTATGTTAAAAATACCCGATCACATCATAATACATAAACAGTGAACACAAATTGTTAAAATGAGCTGTTCTAAGGGTCTTAAATATTCAATATGTACAAAGCGAAGTGAAGACAGATTAGAGGTAACAGGGAACCTGACTACCTCTATATATTTAAACAAACTTGGTGTACTTGAGCCCCCAGAAAACAACACTGATGTTCTACAGAGGATTCTGGGTGATAGGGAACTTAACTGTTTAGAGTGTGTACTGACAGGTCATAGACAAAGAATCAAAATAGGGACAACCATAGCAACATTGAAAGCAGCATACTAAAAGCAAGTTTAGAGATGAGTATACATGTCTTCAGAATTATTGAGCCCATTTGGCCATTTACTGTCGAATTGTAAAATCATAGTAGTCTCCAACTACCTGAGTAATAATTCTCTATTGCCACCTCTGCGGAGTTTTGGGATAGATCCTACCACATAATATGACAGACAAGCAAAGTCATTGTTATGTTTAATCATAAAATGACGTGCTACTGCATAGGCAGGATCATTGTGCAGGATGGCCCTCAAATGCTGTAGGATCCTGACGTGCACCTGTAGTTTTGTGCTGCCAATGTAATTCAGGCCACAGGTGCACGTCAGGACATAAACGGCAAACTCAGTTTTGCAATTGAAGTACCGCGAATAGGAAACTCCTATTGTCCAAAAGGTGTTTGATAATGGGTCTTGTTTATCTCGAATTTGCATGCCCTACAAGAGGAGCATTTGCGAAAACCAGACACTGGTTTTAACCATTCATTTTTGTGTCTGGTTTCGGGACTGGTCGTGTCAAGCACAGACCCCATGTTCCTGACCCTACAAAATGTGACTAACGGGCTATTAGGTAGCTGGACACCTAGAACAGAGTCAGTGAGTAAAATAGGCCAATTTTTTTTAACAATGGTTACGATTTTATTTTCCTCATTGCTAAAAGCCGTAATCAGTCTAGGGCACCCGTTATCTCTAGTGGTGGGATCTACATCATAACTCGATTCATCGCCCGATGCTTTAGATGTAAGCAAGCCTTCTCTCGGGTGCATTTCTGCCTTTGCTAATGCCTGCTTTAATAAAGCATCAGAATAACCCCATGCTTTGAATCTTGCATTCATTTGTGTTAAACAAACATCAAAATCGTCAGAAGTGCTGCACACTCGTTTCAAACGCAGGATCTCCCCCAGAGGTATGCTATGATAGTGTGGTTGGGATGCAAGCTGGTAGCGTGCAAAGTAGTATTCCCTGCCGTGGGCTTTCTAAAAAGTGTGGTCTCAATTCTACTGTTTTTAATGTAGACTTTTACATCCAAAAACTCGATTTCCTGCTTGTTCATGTTGGCAGTGAACTTCAAGTTAAGGGAATTTTCATTAATTTCTTGGACAAACAATGAAGCTTCCTGTTCATCTCCCTGCCATAAGATGAACACATCGTCTATATAGCATAGATATTTGACTATCTTCTCATTGACCCAAGTGCGATGTTGGATGTTCAGGACCTGTTCCTCCCACCAGCCCACGTGTAAACACGCGTAGCTGGGGGAGAAACAGGATCCCATCGCTACTCCCCTGAGCTGTCTCCATATGTTCTTCCCATATAAAAAAAAATATTATTGAGGCACCAATCAATAAGGCTGATGATAACCTTATTGTGTTCATGATATTCAGCTGGGCGTTTACTCAGGAAATATTCAATAGCATGAAGGCCAATGTTGTGGGCAATACTGGTGTAGAGAGATTCTACATCTAAGGCAATCAATAGCATGTCGTTATTCCACTCCAAGTTATTGATTTTACACAAAAAGTCACTGGTGTCTTTCACAAAACTTGGAAGTGACTGTACCATATCTTGCAGGAAAAAAACAATATACCGTCCCACCTGTTCACTGGCGCTTTTAATCGCCAAAATGATAGGTCTCCCAGGGGTAGGGTTTATACATTTATGCACCTTTGGGATAAGGTAAAACACAAGGAGTACAGGGAAATCAGTATGCATAAATTTGAATTCCTCCATGGATATTTTTTTTTTTTAAGGGTGAAAAAAATAAAAAACTTTATTTTTTCAGCAGAATAAACAATACTTTCCCCCCCCAACATTGGCATCAAGGCATAGAAAAAACATGTGTACGCAGTTCACACCCCCAGCACGGCTTCAACAGTTGCAGATAAAACAGGAGATGCAAGAATCAGATCCACGGGATACAGTGCAAGTACAGAAAAACTGACATAAGGAACATGTGCGTAGTCATCAGGGTAGTACCCCAGCCCCTACTCACCCTCCCCAGCCCCCGCCACCCCTTCCTCAGGTTCCGATTCCTCGGACGAGAACAATGCAGCACTAGTAGCATCAGAGTCGCTGGCAGTCGACCCCCCCGCACACATCATACGCCATGCAAGTAAGTCCTCCTGTAGCCGCTCATCCCTACGCGTATGTTGCATGTGCGTTTCTTCAGCCAATGTCCATTCCCCCACATCCCGAAGCCATAACGTCATATCTGGCGCCCTTTGTCCCATCCCGCCGTCGAGCCAGCACTAAGAGCAGCTGCAGCATTTTATATGATAGGTTCCTCTTCTTAGGTTTGGGGACTAGGGCTAACAAGCAATGGGTCGGGGACAGGTCAAGACGCAATCCCGTGACTCTCCGGATGTAGGCTACCACAACCCTCCAGAAGTCCCCGACTAGTGGGCACTCCCAAGCTAAATGGAGAAATCCGGCTCCTACTGAACCACACCGAGGACAGGCATCCGATTTGTCCGGCGCAATGCGGCGCAGAGCAACTGGGGTTACGTAAGTGCGGTGCATGAAATTAAAATGGATTAATTTGAACCGTGCGTTACACGAAACCTTCTTGGTGAGCGTCCCTATCCGCCCCCGCTGTCCCGGGTCCAAGGCAACCCCTAAGTCTGCCTCCCACGCCGCCCAGGAGGGAGACACCGGAGGCGCCGAGTCGCTTCTCATCGCTGTATATAAAAGCGTTATCAATCGCCGTCCCGCGCCGCACGATAGCACGATATTCAAAGTATGGGACACCCGGGGTGCCTCAGGGAACTGTGGCCACGTCGCTCTCGCCATGTCCCGCAGGCCTCCATAGTGAAGGTATTGGCCCCCAGTAAGACTGAAGGCCTCGATGGCTCTCTCCAGGGTCACAAAGGACTCGTCCCGGTATAAGTCTGCCAATGTGTCGCAACCGCCCTCACGCCATTCCCGAAACGACATGTGCTCCTCCATTAGAGTGACCGGTGCCAATATCCATACCGGCAGCTCCCTATGAAAAGGGGCCCGTTTCAGCACTCTCTCCACCACTCTCTGCCAGATCCCTGCAGTATGCCGAACAATGTACGGCAGGTTGCCATCCGCTCCTCTGCCACGCATCAGAGCCACTTGCAACGCCCTCTCATCTGCGCTCCCAGCCAAGAGTCGCAATTCCCAATTGTCCGCGCCCGCGAACCAGCGCGCAGCCGGTATAAGTTGGGCCGCGTAATAGTAGAGATCAAAGCGTGGGGCCTCCAAGCCCCCCTCCTCCCAGCGTCTGACCATCGTACGCAGCGCAACTCTGCTGCGTCTGCCTGCCCAGAGTAGGGAGGTAAGCATCGTATTAAGCTTGTTGAAAATTCGAGGAGGTAGATGACAGAGGGTATTCTGTAGGATATACAATATTCTAGGCAGCATCACCATCTTTGAGACGGCCAATCGTCCCATGAGTGAGAGTGGCAGCGTATTCCAAAAGGATACAGATTGTTGTATTGAACTGAGCACACGGTCGGCGTTGCGGGCCAGCAATTGTTCATCCGAGACAGCCACCTGAATGCCCAAATAGCGGAAGGCCTCCATCTCCCACCGCAGCCCCAGGGGCGGGAAACCCACACGAGGGTCTTCACCGCATCCCGCAAGGGGAAAGATCAGGGATTTCTCAGGATTAAGACGCAGCCCAGAAGCTGCACCAAAGCGTTCCAAGTGGTGTAACAGGATCGGTAGCGACTCCCGCGGGGAGGTCAGGTAGAACAACGCATCGTCCGCATAAAGCGAAACCAGGTGTACCACATCCCCCACTCGTATTCCCCAGGGCGCCATCTCCGTGCGCAGTGTCACTGCAAGGGGCTCAATCGCCAGAGCGAACAGGAGCGGTGACAGGGGGCACCCCTGACGGGTGCCCCTGCCCAACCGCCACTCCTCCGAGCGGGCCGCTCCGAGCCTGACCCTGGCCATAGGCGCACTGTAAAGGATACAAATCCATTTGCAGAAAAGGGGTCCCATCCCCGCTAACCGAAGCACCTCCAACAAGTACCCCCAGCTAACTGTATCGAAGGCTTTAGCCAGGTCTATCGAGACCAGGACCTGAGGACCCTCCCTATCGCGCACCTCATGTAGAACGTGGTTCAGACGCCGAAGATTCATGGCGGTGTTGCGGCCCGGAATGAACCCGCACTGATCATGGTGAACCAGGTGCGTCATATGTGGGGCCAGCCGGGTGGCCAAAATCTTAGTAAGAATTTTGGCGTCTGTATTGATTAAAGTGATCGGCCGGTAGGCCGCAGGATCACAGTCATCCCCACCCGGTTTCAGGAGCATGCAGACCTCACCCTGCTGCATGGTGGGCGGGAGCGCGGCTCGCACCATCGCTTCATGGTATACCTGCAAGAGATGGGGCGCGAGGGTATCAACAAACGCCTGGTAAAACTCTGGGGGAAAACCGTCTCCTCCCGGCGACTTAGCCTTCGGCAGGGCGGCCACCGCCACCTTGACTCTTGGAGCGTCACTGGGGTATCCATGTCCTCAGCGTCCTCTTTAGAGAGGGTCTGAAGGGGCAAATCCCGGAGGTATGACTGATAGGACGCCTCTGTCACCAGGGGGTCAGCAGTATAGACCTTCTGCAGATGTGTGCGGAGCACCGCAAGAAGGTCCCGTTCCGAGTGCACTAGGACCCCAGCGGGATTTCTCAACGCAACAATCCGCGCACGGGCCGATTCCCTTCGGAGAATCCAGGCCAGCAATCGGCCCGACTTGTCCCCCTCACGGTGAAGGCGTTGGCGATATCGACCGAGAGTGAATCTATCTAGCCGGTCTAGGATATCATGGACGCCTTCTCGGGCTGTCCGCTCAGAGTCCCCGTTCGACCCATCCGGGTCCGGTAAGGACTGATAGTGGCTGAGGCGCTCCTCAGCCCTCGCGAGGTCACGGAGCAGCTGTTTGCGAACTCCATATGTCAGCCCCATGCAAGCGCCCCACACGACTGCCTTAAGGGCATCCCATTTGGTCGCAAAAGGGATACCACCCACTTCCCAGTTCAGGTCCAGATAAGTACGCAGGGACGTCTCCACATGTTCCCGTCCCACCGGATCCTGCAGAAGATCCCCTGGCATCCGCCAGGTCCGTGGGCGGGAGGAGCGGTCCACCCACTGTACCGCACACGTCACGGGCGAATGGTCGGATAAGAACCGGGCCTGATGTGTGACCGATAAAACAAGGGATGCGCCAATGTTGGCCGCGAGGACCCTGTCGAGCCTGCTATGTGTGTTATGTGTGGGGGTATAGCAAGTGTAAAGCTTCAGGCCCGGATTGCCGAGTCGCCAGACATCCACAGCACCCAGATTCTCCATTACCTCCCGGAGCCGCGCCGTCATCCGAGGTTTTGTACCCGCCCGGGGGGGATGCCTGTCCAGCAGTGGATCCAGTACACAATTAAAATCTCCAAACCAGAGGAGGGGGGCATCTAGGTCTGTCGCTATAAGCTCCTGCAGGCCAGTAAAGAAACTCGGGTCATCTATGTTAGGTGCATAAGAGTTCACCAGCAGGAAGTCCCTCCCATCCAGTTTCACACGTATAAGAACATATCTGCCCTCTACATCAGCCTCAACATACTGGACCGCTAGGGGCACCCCCGGAGCCACCCAGATCAGGACCCCCCTAGCATAGGTAGAGAAGGAGGAATGAAACACCTGACCCCTCCATTTCCTTGCCAATTTAAGAGCACCCTCCTCATTCAAATGCGTTTCCTGTAGGCACGCCACTGACACTCCATGCCGACGAAGGAAGGATAGCACCCTATAACGCTTGGAGCAAGTACCCAGGCCACGCACGTTCCAAGTTAAAAATTTGAATCCCATAAGCGTTGGTCTTGCCCATCCGGGCATCCAAGTTTAACTTCTGCAAACAGCCCCCTAGGGGCACGAACAGTAGTACACACCATGCCAAAAACAAATACCCCCCACAACTCCCCCCAACCCCACAGTGCCCGCAACCACCCAACCCCAAAAACAACCCCCCCCCCCTCCCCCGCTCATAAGGAGGAATGACTCAACCGGAAAACACACCATCCCGGTCATCCCACACCAGCGCCATTCAAAAACAATGGGACCCAACACCCCATCAGAACCAGTCCCCCCCCCCCCCACCCGCGAGCAAAAGGACAGCAACAACCAAAAACGCTACCCTGCCCTTCCCCTGCCAGTGCCAGGACGTGCACAGCCACCCCATACACCACACGCACCCCACACTCATACACAACCAAACAAAACCACCCACCCTCCCCCCCAACTCCCCGAGGACCCAATGTTCCAGGACAGTCTCTGGGAATGTTCATGAAAGTCAATTCCAATGCTGGGCGACGGTACGCCATAAACTCTAGGACCTCGCACCACAACGCCTCGGCCAACATGGTGTCCATCCTCTGTTCAGCCCACCAACCAGGGCTCCCAGCACCAGGCAGAGACAGTACCGGGCATGTATAAACCAGGAGAGGCGACCCACCCAACCTCCCAGGGCAACAACATTTTAACAAGACAGTACCTCATATCAGAGTTCACTCAGGCCGTGTGTCGGAGAGGGCGGTTTCCGGTACCACCGGGGGCGCAGAGTGTATCTCCAGCAAGGTTTCCTGCAAGGTATCCGGGACCAGGATCGCACCAGGTGCAGGGGCCTCCTGTGACTCCGGATCGGCCCCCGCCGTTGATGGTCTCACGTGGAGCGCCCCATCCTCGCCAACAGTAATCCGGGGCTCGGGAGAACCCCGGGATCCAGACCTACGTCTCCCTCTGCCTCGTCGACGTCTCTGGGTCCGGGTCCCCCAGGTCTCGCGGGGGCCCCCCCGTTCACCAGGAGGTAGGTCGTCTCCCCGTATCTCGAGCCACTCCCACACTTCCGCCGGTGACTCAAAGAAGTGAGCGCGCCCTTGGGAGAGCACCTTGAGTTTGGCCGGGTACAGGAGCATATATTGTAGCTTCATGTCCCGAAGTTTCTGCTTGACGCCCAGGTAGGACTTCCGTTGCTCCTGCACCTGCTGAGTATAGTCGGGGTAGATGGAAACACGACTATTTTCAATGGTGATGGACTCCATTTCTCTCGCGGCCCGTAGGATACAATCGCGATCTTTATAATTGAGAATCTTTGCAATGATGGCTCTAGGTGACTCGCCCGGGCGTGGAGGGGGAACCAGGGCCCTGTGTGCCCTCTCAATAACAAAGACACTGGACAGTCCGGTCGGGCATAGCTGGGTACGGATCCACGTCTCCAAGAAGCGTTCAGCGTTGCCCGCCTCAAGGCGCTCCGGCACGCCTAGGACCCTGATGTTGCTCCGACGGGCCCTGCCTTCCGCATCCTCCGCCCTCCTCTCCAGTGCACGGGTAGTGGACGTCAGGTGCGCGACCGATTTCTGCAGGGAGGCCACTTCCGTTTGCAGTTGGGCAATATTGCCCTCCGCGTCTGAGACCTTGTCTGCCACCTTACGGAGGTCCGTCCGGAGGAGATTTACGTCTATCGACACCGTCTCGATCTGCCTCTCCAAGGCAGAATGGGATCCCTGGATCGCCTTCAGGATCTCTGCCCGGGAAGGTTCATGCGGTCCATCGCCCCCATCGTCCGGTCCCGTCTGCCGCGTGATCCTCTGCGATGGCAGTCTTGGGGTGGTATACTGCACGATGGTGTTGGGTTGGGAGGATTTCGCATTCCTATCCTTGCGGGTCGTCATCTTGGGGGGCAGATCGGGAGCCCCCACGGGGCGCCTCAGCTAGGATTCACCCGGTCCCACCGGGTAGGCACAGATCCCAACAGCAGGGCGAAGGCGGGAGGACCGGCGGAGAGGACAATTCAGCAGGGCGTACCGGGCAATCCGATCGAGGGCAGCCAACCAATCAGTTCCCCCGCCAACTAGTGCACCCGGGACGAGCCCCCTCACCATCCAGGAGCAACAGAACAATCTTCAAGCCTCTAGGGGCAAGGCGCAACGTGGGCCGGGGGTATCACAGTCTGTATCCCGCTGCTGCGTAGGAAGGAAGGCGCCCCGGCTCCCAGGCAATGTCGTGTATACCAGGGGGGCTCCGAGCCACCCACGTCCCCCGGAGCCCAACCCCTCAGGCCGCCGCAGGTCCCAGCGCCGCCACCGGCTCCACGTGGAAGGGCCGCCGTAGTTCACTGTCCCGGGGAAGGGACGGAGGCCGCAACCCCCACAGCTGCAGAAAAACCAGGAGGGGCAGCCTGTGCAGGTCGCACCGGCACTCAGTGCGGGGACGGGCTCCAAAGGCCAACAGTTGCGGTAATATCAGCGATAAGCCCTTGGTGGCCGCACCGCCTCAGCCCTCCAACAGTCCTGCAGAGCCCCAGGGACCAGGGAAGCACTCACCCGGGGCTGCGCTCCTCAGCCGGGAGCTCCGGTACAGCAGAGGATCGGAGGGGGGAGGGGCGGGTGCTGCAACCCCTCACACGGGTCAGCGGGGATCACCGGACCCCAGATCAGCCCTCCACTAGCCGCCCTGGACGCTCGCCACCTTCTCCAGCAATCGAGGGGTCAGCAGCGGACGCGGTCAGCCCCGGAGCAGGGAGACGCCTTCACCGCTAGTCTCACACGCAGGCCCAGTCCGCGGTCTCGCGTAGAACCAGGCGGAGCCCTCAGAGCGCCGCTTCGATCTCCGGCGGTGTTTGCCGGGGCACCGGAGGCTCTCACGGCAATGTGGGGGTCCCCAACGTGGCAGGAGAGGATCCGGACCGTCAGCTCCCCTTCGGAAGGGTCCAGCAAGGATCTTTTAGGCAGGATTAGTGGGTCCTCGGACGGAGCTGGTGAAGCTCACGTCCTGTCGGCCATGCTGCTTGGCCACCCCTCCATGGATATTAAACCTTCCCTGCGCCATTTGTGGAGTAATTTAAGAAGGGTCTCTTTAGCCTTGTCATACTTTTGGTGAGTGGTCTTCTCATAACAGGTTACATCATGTAACTGTCTACATTCTTCCACATTGTAGTCCTTCTTGGGCCATAAAACGATGTTGCCACCTTTGTCTTAATTACAATCTCTGTGTTCTTGCTCAATTTGGTCATTAAGGTGGCATATTCTCTTTGTTGTCAATTGCACTTAGTGCCTTTACCCACAATAGACTTGTGTAATTGCTTAATTTCATTGGCCACACAATCATGAAATGTATCTATAGCATATTTTGTGGCCAGTGGTACAAAGCTAGATTTGCTTTTGAAGGGGGATAAACCTGCTCCTTTCTGTAGTTTGCAGATTTTATTTAGTCTTGCTTGTGTACTCAAATTAATGTCCGGGCCGCAAGGCTGAGAATCAGTAGCATCATGTAAGTCATGTAGGGTTACCAAGAGAGGGACATCCCCAGAGGTTATCCCAGCCCCATCCACTATAGCTCTGGAAGGAGCGACTTCAGACACTGTACTTTCTTTGAGTTTCTGGATGGAAAATAATTTCTTCAATTTCAATTTTCTAATGAAACTAAAGACATCTATTCTAGTCGCCGCATAGTTAAAGGACTGTTTGGGGCAGAAATGTAGGCCTAATGACAATAGCTGCTGTTCTGCCAAGGTTAAAGTCACATCAGATAGATTAATGACGGAGTTGTCACTTACTTGTGTTTCTTCTGCCACTTTGTTTGTGGCTTCTTTTTTTGTTGCGGCTTTTTTGATACATTTGCGTCTTCTTTCGTGCCTCCTTTTGTTTCTGCGATTTTCGTTTGCTTTTTTAATCGCTGCCTCAATGTATCCAGTCTTTCTCTCACTAAAATATATATATATATATATATATATATATATATATATATATATATATATATATATATATATATATATATATATATATATATTTCATCAGCTTTAAACCAAGGTGGGTGATAATCTGAAAATCTGCTTCCCCGAAAGAAATCAAGTCCCCAAAAACACAAAGAACAAAATGAGCAAGGGTCAGTCAAAGACCTTTTTCAAAGTGCCAAGACTGTTTTCAAAAGTGAAAAGAGTCTTTGTGTTAATTAACATGATTACTGGTATTCCGACTGTCAGTGTCTTGTGGTATATACACACGTCCGGGGGGACAGGCTCAACTGATCTCACAATCAATGTACAATGCGTGGGAGACTGGTGATGCAGAGCATAGGCTTGCAGCTGTACCAAACCTCCCAGGCCAGTATCTCAAAGGTAGTCAGTCAATATTTTCAGGTGGTAGGGGCGCTCATGTGGCCTGGGACACCACTAGACCCACATGTTCACTAGCTGGAACTGGACTTCAGGGTAAGGATCAAACTGCAACTGCAGTATCAATGTAAGGGCACAGTGATGATTCAAACAATTCAGGAATTAGAATGAGAGACCTCCTACAACAAGACACTGGGGAGATGACAAAATGCCTCTCTGTCCACCTTGGACTGGAAAATAGCACTGCCTCCCAGTGTCTGGGATAGTGGGGGGTAGTTGGAAATAAAGTGTGATTATCACAATCCCAGTCATAAATGACATCTGCAGGCCCTCTACTCTTTTTCTGATGTTGTCGTGGTCAGTTGGCTCTGACCAGCTTGGTAGCAAAGTCATGTTCGACTTAATTCATGAGACAACTTCCTTAAATAATCAGCCAGCTGGGCCATGCTGGTTATCCTCCTGGCAACATTCAGTGCACATTCCACTTCTGCTGAAGACTGGTACTGGCAGTCAGGAAAAACAGCAACATGCAAATGTCTTGCTGGCTGGCTGGAGCACTTAGCTCTTCTCAAATCCAAAGTATGAGTTATTGGGTCAAAGTAGGTCTCCTGCTTTTTGAACAATGATGGTGCTATATGGCCGACACACAGTGCAAGTTTTTTTTTGCAAATATGAAATCTCAGCCGAGTATATATTTGTGGGCTTTCCTTGCAGACTTTTGCGATGGCCAAGGGCCAAGCATCGCATCTTAGAAGTCTCAGGTATGCCCCACTGCACCCAGAACTGGTAACTCTTGTTGGAAGGTGAACCCACCCAAACAATGATATTTCATTCTTAAATGAAATGGACATATATTTCTTTGTCTGCAGGCTGTCATGTCCAGAAAAGTACAAAGAGGAGAAGTAGAAGTTTGTGCAGCACTCATTATGTACTCCATAGGACACCATGAGTACTGAACATGGTATAATCAGTCTTACAAGTGTAGTATGTCCCACACATACACCCAAACAAACATTTCTTGGTCCCAACTTTGAGGGAATCATGGAACTCCCCACCTCCGTATGGGGAACCAGTTTCATTGTACTGTACTGTGTCAGTAGGGCACCTCATTATGAGGAGTACAGGCAAAAGGGTCTGGGGCCCTAAATTAGAATCAAGAGACACCAACCAGCAGTCTCTTGTTGCTTGATATGAAAAAGCAGTAGCCCTCTTTAAATAGGATGGTGTATACTCTGGACACATCCCAGGGCCAATAGAGGCTGATGCTCTGTGGATGGAAAATAGTTAAAGAATGAAGCCACTCCAATGGCCTCACAAATAGTCGAGTCTAGTCAGGCAAACTCATATGGCGGACAAACAAAAGTACAAACAAGTTCATGGTAGAGCCGTTTTCTTGCCATGAAAGCACATTCATTGTTGAATTTATGTATGTGGTATTTCTATAGGACAAACCTAGCCAAAAGTAGCAGAGGTCTGTACAGGGTCAAACACAAGCAAGCAGTAAATGACTGATAGGACAGATCACTAGTTTGTAGATGATTAAAGCATTGTAATGCAGTGTTCTTTAAAGATGCACATCTTCAATGCTTTCCTAAATTGCAACTGTGTTGGGACGGTTCTGATGGGTACGCCGGAGAATGTTGCTCCACATTCTATGGTGCATAAATAAAAAAGATCTGCGCTTCTGTTTTTTCTTTTTTACTCTTCTTAGTCTGCAATCTGACAGGGTCCTGACTGTGGATGTGGAGATATCTACCAGATAGGGTGAGCTTGTCTACAAGATAAGAGGGGTGCTGGTTGTGATAGTTTGTAAATGATCCCACTGGTTTTAAAGATAGTGTGGGCAAGCAAAGGGAGCCAATGGAGTTTCATCAGGATCGGGGTGATGTGATAATATTTATTCAGGCCCTGGATGAGATGTGTACTAGTGTGGAGTTTAGGAGTCCATGGAGCAGGATATTACCACCTTCCAGAGACAAGAGAAAGAGGGCTTCTGGAAGAAAATGTTTCACTTTCTTCTTGAAAAGAGAACTTGTACTAGGCCACCTAGGATCTTTAGCAATGTGTTCATGAGGGTGAGGTTGGTGCCCAGGATGAATCCAAAGGACTTGGAATTTGGTGAAAGTTGGTGGTTGAAGCCGGCAAGGTTCAAGTCATTGGCTTGTACTGTTTCTTGTTTGCTGTTCTTGTCAAATAACAGGAATTCTATCTTGGATGGACTGAAGTTCAGGTAGGCGCTGAACATCCAGGTCTGGATGATGTGCAGGTAGTTTTGATGTGTTGGGTGTCTGAAACAAAGGAGACTTCTAAGTGCAGTTGTGTATCCTCAGCATATTGGTGAATCTTGATGCTGTTATCAGTGAGTAGAGCACCAAGCTGCTCCACATAGAGGTTGAAGATGACAGGGGACAGTATGGAACCCTGGGGGACTTTGCATGCGATGGGGATCTTTTGGGACCTGGAGGTGCCCCTGTGAACAGACTAATGGGAACTTGTATCACCAGTACACCCTAGGAGCTACCAACATTCAGCACTTCTAGTTATAAGTCCCTGTATTCAAGATAATTTGCGAGATTTTATTAGTTCATAGAAGAGTGTTAATCATCCACTATTACTGCAAAACTAAGCCTAGCTATGCACCCTCGTGCATAAGGATATGGTATGTAGGTCTACTAGTGAAATTCAAATTTCCACATTAGTAGCTTAAATTTTATTAGTAAATAGACAAATGTTCAACATTTTCGGAAAGATCTCATGATTCCATATGAGCCTCATGCTCAAGCAAACAGAATTCCAAGTTTTACTTGTCACACATAAAAAGGATTTATCTCTGGTTCTTACACAACTGATCCCTGGTAGAGTAATTAAATAAGCATTTACAATGCAATGGTCTCGCCTTTGCCAAAGTTAGAGCTATTGGCATTGTAAATGACAACATTTTTTATTTATGTGTTGGTTTTGAAAAAAGATAAATAAATGGCATTGTCATTTAATCTCTCGCAAATGCAAGACCTATTGCATTTGCACACACGCCCACACACACACACAGAGCCACACACACACAGAGCCACACACACAGAGCCACACACACACAGAGCCCCTCCACACAATGCCACACACACACAATGCCACACACACACAGAGCCCCCCACACACACAGAGCCCCCCTCACACACAGAGCCACCCCCACACACACAGAGCCCCCCACACACACAGCCCCCACACACACAGAGCCCCCCCCCACACACACACAGAGCCCCCCACACACACAGACTCACACACACAGAGCCCCCCCGACACACACAGAGCCACACACACACAGAGCCCCCCACACACACACAGAGCCCCACACACACAGAGCCCCCCCCCCACACACAGAGCCCCCCACACAGGGAACAGGGGCCAGAAAAAACGATCAAACACATACAGAGCCCTCTACACACACACACACACACAGAGCCCCCCCCCCCCACACACACACAGGGAACAAAGTTCTTGGTAAATTTGGAGACCAGGTGGAATCTAAGGTTTTAAGGGTAGCTGGTGAATGGGTAGAAAGGTTGTAGCTTATAGTCATCAGAGGGGGTTAAATTATGTTTCCATGTTTTTATGTTATTTTTGGTGCATGGGCAAAAACAAAACTGCAGGAAACCCCAACAAAATAGCTCGATCGTCCAAGTCTATTCATGTCACGTGTTCAAATCCCGGCAGATTGACTCCCCTCGTCTCTCTTTTTAGCTTGATAAAATGAGTATCAATCAGTTAAATACCAATTCGACCTATTATTTAAGTAGCAAAATATTCAGTTTTTTTCCCGTGAGCAAATAGAGACAAGCACAGCGAGGGGGCAGGGAAGCAAGCACAGCCAGGGGGCAGGGGAACCAGGGGGCGGGGGAGCAAGCACAACCAGGGGGCTGGGAAGCAAGCACAGCCATGTTTCCAGTGCTTGGCTATTCTGAACAAACCATTGGTATACGGCCTGCCACTCAAACGAAAACAACTTCCAGAATACCTTAAATAGCTAAATGAAACCTCAGAAGTAGAAACATTATGTCCTGACTACACGAGAGAGGCTGCAATTGTAACTGCGAGGGACAAATACCACTGAACTGGGAAGAAGATGGCATACAACTATAGTGGAGGAATAACAACCTCGTACACTACTGCATACCACTGTGCTTTGGATCCAGAAACACCACAGGCCCAGGTTTGGACGCTACTTAAGAAATGCCACAGCACAGAAAGAATAACATTAACTATTCGTTTTACATCAGTTATTAAAATCAAGAAGTCCACATTGTTTTCAATATCGGCATCATTTTCGGGGAGAGTAGTTTCCACGGTCATGGCTCGTCAAATCACGTGCCAAATCGAGAACAGTAATGACACTCCATTATGCCTCGGTACAAAGAGCATCCCGGTGCCCCCAGCAGACGACATCCCCTACCAGGCAGCATGCTCCTCCGCCCCCTTCGCTCACCTGGTGAACCTCTTCATGACTCCCACGCCCTCAGAATGGTGGTGCTCCGGGGCCCCCTTGGTGCTGCTAGCCAGCCACAGGTTATAGTTCAGGCGGCAGTCCTTGTCCAGAGGGCTGAAGCTCTCATGCCCCACGGGGCTTCGGCGGCTGGTGACTGCGGCAGGCTCCTGCCTCCTTTTCATCACTGTCCCAGTCAAAACACACAGAAAAACACAAAAGACAGGCAGCTCAAGTCAGGGTAATCAGGGGCATTTGGAAACCTGCGGGTCCGGGGAGCGACGGAGGAGAGCTGCGGCAGAGGGAGGGGCGGGGAGGGGGGGAAGCGAGAGCGCGACGAAGGAGGGCAGAGCGAAGGGGGGAGGCGAGCGGAGCCGAGCAGCTCCTGAAAGCAGAAGGGAAGGCTTGTCCAGAGGGCTGAAGCGCTCATGTCCCGCGGGGCTTCGGCGGCTGGTGACTGCGGCAGGCTCCTGCCTCCTTTTCATCACTGTCCCGGTCAAAACACACAGAAAAACACAAAAGACAGGCAGCTCAAGTCAATCCAACGAGACCGTTACACACTGCACTCCCGCGCGCACGTTCGGCAGCAGCTAGGCGAGGATCTGATAGGTCGCCCCCAGGTACTCACCGTCGCCGGGACCCAGCAGGGCGAGGAGCAGGGGGAGGCGGGAGCAGAGCGCGAGCCGAGACATCTTCTCCGCGTGAAGCAGGGAGAGAAGTGAGGAGGCTGGGCGCGAGCAGGGGAGGGGAGGTGGGGGAGAGGGACCGAGGGGAAGGCAATAAAGGGAAGGAACGAGACCAGGAGAAGGAGAGAAGGGACGAGGATGGAGGAAGAGAAGAGAAAGAATGAGAGGAGGGAGAGGAAGATAGGGCAAAGGGAAGGGAGCAGCGCGGAAATAATCCGCCCGCCCCTGCTCCATAAAAAAATGGCAGCTGCAAACATAGTGAGAAAAAAAAAATAAGACAACACCGACAAACGCCCACCGCCCCATGATGGTAAAAAGGGGGCGGGGCTCAAAAAACACAGAAACGCCCACAAATCTGCTCCCACAATGATTGGCATTATTCTCTTCCAATGGCTAGCCTCCATTTATGGAGCTAGCCAATGGAAGAGAGAGGCGGGTTCAACCCCACTACTGTTAAAACAAAATTTCTCGAGCTGCGCGACACTGCTGCGCAGTGTACGCCAGTCGAGACCTAAAAAGATGGTGAAGATTTCAGGTTCCATGATGTATTAAGCCATGAAACATGGTCTGGAGAAAGAAATGCATATTCAAGTAAAGAGCCTTATGACTAACACATATACTCTTAAATATCACTAGTTTATTTATAGGTAGCTACTAAAAGTGCCTTTGTTGTCCAGTGGTAAATTCTTATCTGGGAATTCGAATGATTGGCATAGCAGTGGGGTTCTGAATTCACCAATAGCATGTTTAGCCATGCCCAAAATACACTGAATTGCCATATTAAAGAAGAAAACATGTTGCACTGAGCTTAGATAAATAAAACTTAAAAGAAAGTTCTGAATCAAAATCATTCCCAGATTCAGGATATGTGATACTGGAACTGACAGAAAACACACTGATAGCAAGCATCAAGCATTCAATGAGAAATTAGATTCAGGCCAATTTAAAGGATGACAGTTTTTTTCTTAATTTTGCTTAAGATGATTCCTAGACATCTAGTCAACTAGAGAGGTCATACAAGATGGAGATGCGTGTTTTCAGTAGCAACAACTAAGTAGCAGTATTTAAATATGTGCTGCCTGATTAATGTCAAAGGACAAAGAAAGTATTTATACAACGAAGAAGGAAGCGCTGAAAGACGAATTTTGTGACTATCTACATGATATTTAACACATTTAATTTATTAAGGGCGAGAGCAAAATTGCCTGTTGCCTAAGTTAAAGAACAAAACTCAACCATCCATGTGTTAGGCATCCCATTCCACATTCCACAGCTACATTCCAAACCACGGAACGGATTTACACCAAATTTGGCAGAAAGACAGATCTTGGTCCAGAAAGAATGTTTTTGATCTTTTGGTGTAAATCTGTTTAGTAGTTTTGGAGCAAATAATGTTACAAAATATTGTTTATCTCACGCCTAGAAGGATACGCAGAGCTAACAGATCTCAATGTAGATCTGATTGGCTTCCACCACTTCAACCAGGATGTGGTGACAACCATCTTAGGACTCGCCCCAGAGTCCTAAAAAAACATTTAAAAAAGACATTAGGGGGAAGACTAGGGATACCTTAAACCCTGTAGGCCTGGTGGTGGGGTCCCTGAGGGACCCCGTTTGAGTCTCAAATAAAACAAAAATTGCAGTTAATTCCCAGACGGTCCGCAGCACAATAAAAAAAGAACCATAGGCTTGCGGATGGGGTGCGTGACTTCCTTCCTGAACAATTTTCAGCCTGGGGATGAAGATATTTTTATGGGGGAGTGGGTGCACGCCCCACCTCTCCTCCCTGAGCTGCTTTTGGCCCTGAGGACAACATCACCCAGAGCTAATTTAATTAGTAAGGGGAGTGAATGTGCCCACCCTCCTTTTAAAAATGAAGACCCAATCCCCCACGACCCAAAGCATATTTTAAGGGGAGGGGACCACGCAGCCCTCCTCCCTGAGTCTTTAATGTCCCTGGGACCCCATCCCCCAGGTCCAGATCACTTGCTGTATCCTGGGGAGCCCACCCTAGGACATAGCAGTTTCCCTGCCTACTCCAGTTTGGGCAGGGAAACTTGTGTTTGCTCTTGCCTGGCGGAAGCATTTTAAAACTCCAGCTAAATGAAAGCAAATACAGTCTGCTCCAAGGGGGCAAGATTTTTAAAAATGCTCCTGCCAGCTGGGAGCAGACTTGCGACCTATTAACCGAAATTATGTGGGCAGAGAAACAGATCAACAGATTGCTCCCACCTGCAGGGAGCAGTAAAATTAGCTTCTTCTTCCGGGTGGGAGCAATGTCAGCTCCCAGTGGCGGTGCGTCCATTGGGGTCGTTGGGGCATTGCCCCACTAGCCATGGACAACCGTCACTCTACATTTAGGCAGGATTCATCAAACTAATAATCTCGACTCTCGAGTGTCGAGTCTAATCTGAGCGCACTCGCAGTCTGCGGCAACTCAGCTTTACCGGGACAAGCAAGCCCGACATTACAGCGGCGTCACTAGAGGGGTGCGGGGGTGCGGACCGCACCGGGTGTCACCCCATCATGAGGTGACACCAATCTGGTTACGCTCCTCTGGCTCGCTGTGTAACACAAACACAGCAGAAGTACCGTAATTCTCACGGGCAGCATCATTCAGCAGCATGGCACCTGAGTGGCCTCGGGCGCTGCCGAGTCGCCGCGGCCCGAACTGCAAATGCCAGGGAAGCAGCCCTGCCAAGTATCATGCAACACGTGTGACACTAATGCATCTGAAATGCATTGTCACGCATAATATGCATAGATAGCGCCTCGGCTGTTAAGCTGGTAGGGCTGCTATAATGGCTAAACTGAAGTGGCTGGTAGCGCTGGAAGCTGCAGCTACTAGTGCTAAAATTTACCAATAGACTCCCACCTCCACCCACATTACCTTCTGATTGACGTCATACGCGCCATGCGACGTTACGTCCTGCTGCCACGTCATCATCGCGGCCTGAGGTTGTAATGACGATTGGATCGCACCCTGGCCATGTAACTCGATCCAAGCCCACTGGCACCTTCATCAGTAAGTGAGCGGCAGTATTTGTCTTCATACAGTAAAACCTGCTGTGCTGTAATTTCGTTGCTGTAAAGTTTGCCTGGCAATTTGGTGGTGGTAGAAAGCAAGAGCCGCAGAGGGTGATTGTGCTGGTCGCCCGGCCCTTCCTCTGCAGCAACCCCTCTGTGCTGCTGTTTCCACTTTCCAGGCCATCTCCTTTTCCGTCCGTGGTCACGCTCTGTGCTCTTCAGATGGAGTTGCTTGAAAAGATAGTTGTCTGGAGCCAGGACCCGTTTTTAGGTCTCGCCTCTCAATGCGCATGCGCATTGAGCAGAGCGAGACTATAGGGCTTTAAATAGACTTCACCCAACTGGCGATTTGGTGCTGTGCCCGTGCGGTTTTAGGTCAATGCGCAAGCGCATTGACCTAAAATGCGCATGCACAGCACCAAATCGCCGTCTGTTCCCTCAGCCGCACTCCTCCCACACCCCCGCTCTGCCCCCTCCCCTGCCTGCCGTGTCGCATTTCTCCTCCCCCTCCCCACAGCAATGCCCTCCGTCTTATTTGATGTTTAAATGCCGTTTGGACACCCGTTCCCTGCACTCAAGATGCGTGGGCACCTGTGTAAAGATAACGACTAATTTAATGGTGTCCTATGGCCCCGACCTGGTTTTAATTGTCAACTCAGAAAAAATAGCTTTTCAAAAGAAAGGGGTTTCTCATACCTAGATAGTGCGGCTCCTGGGTTTGGGCTTGCTCCGCAATTCCGTTTTCCTTTAGTTATTCCTGTTATTTGCGGCTTTAGAACGCTTACCGTAATGTTGCTTTAGTCCATCATAAGTCTGCATACACGTAATCCGCTGCGAATACGCTGTTCCGCACCAGAGGAAAGTGATTACACCGATGTGACGAGACTCGTAGTTCTATTTGCGGAACGTCTCTGCCTGACGGGAATTGTAGTTTTAGTGCGGAGCCTACCGGGAAATGTAATTACATGTCTAATTATTTTTCAGATAGTGAGGTGCGATGTAATAGAGGAAGATGTTATGATCCATTAGGTTATAATCAGCTGCCAGTTTCGGCATTGTCAATGCACTATGAGATCTCTAGATATCCTAGATGGATGGCAAGAATATCTAAAAGTTGTTGCAATATCTCTGCACCCAGATCGCTGAAAAATGCAGTGCAATAATTAAAAGGTGGTTAACTAATTCAGTGGTATTGACGGCTGTTGGAAGGACCAATATGGTGCTCTCATTAGCATTTTAGAAGAAAGTGGGACTTAAATATCAGCGGAAATGCAGATTACAATCTGTATAGTTCACAGGTTTGGTTCAAGCCTGACACAGCTGTGTCAAATTTCAAGATCAGCATTGCTTCTTTCTGTACTAGCTTCAAATCAATATCACCACCTCTGGGATCCTGATCGACTTTGAAAATAACTGTCCAGCATATATCACTTTCCACATGGGCCTTTTTTATCCCAAAATCACCTAAAAATTATCATCACTAGACAGAGATTCTAAGTCAATTTAAAACATCTCAGAGGCTGCACCAGAGGAGTCGAAGGACTTATTATCTTAAAGTGTTGATGACTGTCTTCTATATGCCCAACTAACCAGTTGGGAGCAGAAAGTTCTCCAACACAGGACCTTTCAGAGATTCCCCTGCTGCACTCTCCTGCTCTCTAGAGATGTGGCCTAACGACCAGAGCTGCCATCTAAGTCACGTAAATACAAAACATGTTGCATTCCAAATGCTATAGGTGTCACATTCGCGAAAGTTATAACTATTGGCATTGTAAATGACAAAGCTATCAATTTAGCTATTTTAAAAAGCAACAAATAAATAAAATATTTGTCATTTACAAGACCAATAGCTCCAACTTTTCTAATGCGAGACCTCTTGCATTTCCAATGCTTCTCTGGCTGCTTGTAGGTGCTGGGTGCGTGGACAGAGAGGGTCGTTAACCTTGTCAATAATAACGGGCGGCCGCACCACAGACCACCGGGGCAATGCTCAGCTATTGTTTTAATCACACTGCTTAGTGGCCCGGTCAGAAAAGTGTGCAGCTACGGCAGGGGTTCGAAGAACTCCTTCTTTTCAGCACATGTTTTTGATGTATGAGTGCGAACTGGGTGTCGGCTTTGATAGTGTAACGGAAATCCCCCTGGATTGTCAGTAGCTACGGGCATAAAATAGAACAGCTAAAATATTCCACCTGCTTTAATTCTGAATTCCGAGATATGTATTTTTAATGTGTAGGCAAGGCAGTTATTTCCCAGGTCCAACCTTTCTGACGTGCTGCGCTCCTGGCTCACTGAGAGAGGGAGGACTCATATTAGCTTTTGAGTCTGATGCGAAAATATTGATTTTCCAGTCACGCTTGCGACTTCATAATTTTAATTTCAGAGTTGAATTGAAAAGTACAGTTGTTCTTTGCAGCTGGTCACATCCAGCCAGTTAAAGGCCGTTGCTTATAACGTTGAGGTCGGAAAAACTTTCCAATACCTTAAAAGTAAACCACAGGCTACATGTATGTGTGTGTGTGGGAGAAGCTTGTCATGTCTGTTATTTCTGATCTTTGTTTCCTTTGTCTTCATTGCTTGATTTTGCTTTGGATACAGTGTCACTCATAGTTGTTGAAATGTCACTCATAATTACACTGAAATTATGAAATTGTCACACATAGCAGTCTGAAACCTTGGCAGCTATGGGGAAGGAGACTGTCCAACAAATATTCCAAGACAGTACTCCAGTCGAATAACTGTGCTTAGGGGGCTGAAGGGTCGTCGTGCTGTGCTGATTGCACGGTATTACACTGGCCGGCACAGCCGGAGTTCCGAGAGGCCAGTACCTGCGCGAGTCAGTGGTTTCTGCTTTAGTTTATTTTGGCAGCCTGCAGGCCTTGCTGAGTCTTGTGCACAGGACAGTGTTTTCGCCGATATTACACCAAAGTGGCGGCTGTTTGGGGGCACGTTGAATGGTTGTGCAGCATTTTGTTTTATTTGCTGCGCTACAAGTTTAAATGCACAATCGCCATCACCTGTACCTTGCGAAACATAATTAGAGCATATGCTATAGCAGGCGGCAGCTTTCACACACCAGCGGTCGGAGGGTGCAGGCAGCGAGGGCAACTGACTTATCTGTACTTAAAGTGGGGCAGGGCACCGTGGCCAAGACTGCAGAAAAGGGGCAATACAATTAATGAATGGAGCCAGGAAAGTGGTTCCTTGCCTGGACGCTCCAGAGACGTTTTTTTTACAGTACATTGCTCGAGCAGGTTTAGCTGCACCTCCTGATCACCTTGTCTGGCAGTAACTAGACCAATTATACATTAATAGCTGCACGTGGACAGCTGTGCTTGTGTCCCAAACGGGGTGCTAAAGTCAGCCAGGGTCAATGGCAGCTTATAGCGCCCTTTCGCCCTCCAGAGACGCCTGCACAGGGGCTCTGGATCAATAAGGCCTCTTGGTGCTATTAGCATACAGAGGAAGTTTTATAAAGTGTCAGTCCAAACGTCTGGGGTAGCGTGATAGAATTCACTTTTTATACCCTATTTGCGTTTTGATGATGTGTGAGTTAGCATCATATGGCTAACTGATGAAGTTCGTACATGCACCTATGCTGAATTATTTTACTTGCTCCTTACTTATATTCAAATGTACGTGTGACCATATACTTTCTTAGCTTAGCCTGTGTGCCACCATTTTGTGTATCCCTCTGTGACTGCGGGCCCTGCTCGCTCATATGCCCCTCCCGCAGGAATACAGAAATTCACTAAGACAGCAGTTTTCGTTTCTCGGCTTACTGTGGCCGAAACTAACAAGTCTCTTTATCAGTAATGTTCTCATGCCCAGAGACGCCGAAGCCTAGCTCCATGGCCTTGAGTAGAGATAATGATGTATCCCTTGCAGGTGCAGATGCCTACTGTATGAGAGCATTGTCCACTGGTCCGAGGCTCGGTAACTTTCCACAAGGGGCGTACCCCTTTTTGCTGTATTGAATTATAATGTATTGCTGTGATGCAGAGAGTCAGTCCTCTCGTTCGCACTCTTAGGAGTGAGGTCGGACAGGGTCCTCTCATATGAGTGTTGTTTGGCCTAATAAAGACTTTTGTTTATTCTTCTCCACTGTCCGGCTGACTTCCTATATAGCGACTATAGGTGAGTGCGGTAAGTCACTCGGGTGGATTTGAGCCACGCTTATCAGATGGCGCCCGAATAGGGACACCGCGATAAGGATCTTTCTCACCCGTAAGTGGGTAGCAGAAGACCGGGGACCCGCTGGTCGGCACGGTGGGCCCGGGTACCCGTCTGATGCCGAGCTTGGTTCTCGCAGCGCTGCCCCACCCTGCTGATCGGGAGAGGTCCCGGTTCGGATCTTACGCCGGGGTCCAGAAGGCGGAACTTGAAGCTGACCGTGTTGGTCCTGGCAGCCGGAGGTGGAGAACGCTAGAGGTCGGTGCCGCCTACGGAAGGTGAGTGGTCCACCTGTGATTGTTTAAGGAACGGGAGTGTTCCGGGAGACTAGGGTGTCTCCAGTGGTTTGAGGAGCCGGTGCGCTCCTGGGGCTAGTGTGCTCCGGGGAACTCAGAGTACGAGAAGGTGCTCTGACAGACTTGACGAGGTTGGGGAAATATCTGGATGTATTGTTTGTAGCGATCCGACCGGGTGGTACTGTGGTGAAGGCGTGGCTCATTGCGGGCAGACTCCGGTGCTTACCCTGAACTCCTAGAGTGGTGGTTCAGTGGAGGTGAGATCTGGGTTTCCCGTGGTAAAGTGCGCAGTGATTCATAGTGCCGCACGGGTGGCGGATCTGTTTCCCATCCTCAGAACGGTTAGTGTACTGTTCGGTCTGCGGTAGAGTCCAGGTTCCCCAGGACTTGGTCGACGGGCCTTGTCCCATTTTGGTAACACGTGTTTGGAGGTATTGTATATGTGTGTGTGTGGTTTCCTAATGTATGTTTATATGTGTGTATGAACGAGCTCGAGCTAGCGACTCAAGGTAACGTAGCCTGTGGTGAAGTGTTTCTTTCACACCGAAGTAAAGATGCCGTGTTTTAGCAAGTTACGATGCTTTGGATGTTGTTGTCGACCCTCAGATACTAGACTGGCCGAGAGCCAACCTGCACCCCCTGAAGGGACCCCGAGCTTTGATATGTATGTCAAGCATGGACTGGTCCCGCTTTTGTTTGGTACTCTGTGGCATCGGTACACTGCGGATAATGTGGACTTACAATGGCCTTTGACGGGTTCTTTCGATGAAGCTAAGTTGGACTATTTGCAAGACAAATTGTTTGCTAGGCGTAGTCGTCAGAGTATGTTTGATTCTTTGCGAGTGTGGCAGAAAGAGGCCAGGAAACGCAAGCTGAGAGATGAGAAAGAGGCCTATAAAAAGTCCACCCAGACTATGGCGCAGAAGGCGAGAGAACAGGTTGGAAATGAGAATGCGCTACGTATGGAACGCTCAGATAGACTTTGTAGGTTGAAAGAAAATAAAAGTTATGTAGTGCGAGAGGACGACCCAGATGAGATGGAAGACATTTTGAATACCCGACCCCCTCCCCCTTATGCCCCCCAACCCTTGTATCCCTCCTTGCCACTCCCGACCCCCAGTAGTGGAGTTCCGGGTCCTTCAGCGAGTGCCCCCCAACAATCCTCGCCCTCAACACCCCTTGTTTCATTACTCCAGACCACTTCACCCGCGCCCTCCCAATTTTCATTAGCACTCCCTACTGTTTCGGCTAGTACCACCCCCAGTCAAGAAATGCTAACACCGAGTCGAGGCGCAGGTAGTGGACTACTCTCGCAGGTACGGAAGTTGCTTACACGTTCTACAGTAGGTTTAGATGAAAAGAGTATGGTGGCTAATCAGGCATGTCAGTGGGCCAGGAATAATATTTATTTGTTTGAAGATATTTGGTCCACTATGAAGGATTTTGAGCCTTTGATGCAGCAGCATGCTTTGTGGCACATGTCAAATGTATTGATACCGCTATGGGAGCAGGGGTATGGAGGTGTGACTCCAGCGGTTTTACGAGATATACAGGCTGGAGCCTACAGAACGAATACAGGGGTGAAAGAAGTGATGAGTAGTTTACGTGCACTATTACAATACAGGAATGAATTACCCTCTGCCGGCGCACCCCATTTCCCAGGTCTCCACCCAATGCGCGAGGTGCACCCTATTTTTCATCCCGAGGTCCCCGAGTTGCTAGATCCAGTAACGAAGGCTGTTACCAGGAACAGGATAGATGCGCATTTCCAGGAACAATGGGTGTATACGCCATGGAAGAGAAGTGAGGTATTATCATTGAAAGCTCAGCTGCCGGATTCTAGAAAGAACCCGACTGCCTACTACAAAGAGCTAACAGAAGCCGCGTCTTCCACTGTGATGACTTTGGCTGATGTTGAATTGTTTTTCGGGCTTTTGGTCCCGGTTGATGTGTGGCGGCAAGTGAAAGGTACTGACCATGCGCAAGAGTTAGGAGGTACGTGGCAGGAGTTGCAGGATTGGGACAAGGAGCGTAAGCCAGGGGAGAAGCCGAAGGCCGAGATCTTAGCTTTACCAGGGCGCATAATAAAATATATGCATTCTCTCATTCCCCCAAAAAAGGTAGACTGGGACAAGTTGACGGCTTGTAAGCAGAAAAAGGATGAGGCAATCTCTGACTTCTTTACGAGGTTTGAGGAAACGTTTATAGATTTTAGTGGGCAAGATGTGTCACAAGATGGCGGGTTACGGCTTTTCGTTAACAGGTTTGTCACGAACTTATTGCCTGAAATCTCAGCAAGACTGCAAGCGTCGGAGAGCACGTGGACAACGTCTTCTCCTTCGGGTATTCTCAGTATGGCACAATATTATGAGCACAGAGAAAATGAAAGTAAGGACAAGCAGGAAAAGAAGGCTAAGGATCTAAAGACGAGTTTTGTTGCAGCAAGTGGCTAGAGGCAGGGGAAGGGGTGCAGCGCCGAGTCGTGGGGGCGGTTTTGGGAGAGGTGAGAGTCGGGAAAGGCTGGGACCGAATCAGTGCGCAAAGTGTAAGCAGGAGGGGCATTGGTGGCGGGATTGCCCACTGCTTCAGTCGGGCACCGGTCCAGGAAGAGGACGAGGACGAGGTAGTGGTGATTTTGGGAGACAGGCTGCACGGTCAGAAGGAGGCGGGAGACCGGGAGGAAATTACTTTGACAATGGTGCAGACAGACAACAGTTGCAGAGGGGCGGTGGTCAGTACTATAACGATGATTACTCAGTGGACGATTTGACAGGGTTTTCCCACAACTAGGACAGCGTAGGACAGAGCATGGGACCAGTACTTATGGAAGTTGATCAGAGAGGACCTTATGTCGAAGCAGACTTATTGGGGTCTCAACAAAAATTTCTAGTGGATACGGGTGCAATGAAAAGTTCAGTGGCTCGTTCTCGGGTCCCAGGGGCGGCTCTGTCTGGCAAAAATAACATCTCTGTGGGTTTCGCAGGAACTCCGGTGATTAGCCCCATTTCTAAACATTTCACCTTAACGATTGGCCCTTTTACTGTTGATTCACCGTTTCTATTGACATCAAATTGTGGGGAAAATTTGCTGGGCTTAGACCTATTGAAAAGATTGCACGCTACCATCTATTGTTCTCCAGATGGCGTGTACCTTACTTTGGGCCCGAATGTTGCCCGCCCATTGCAGTGTTTTTCGAAAGATGACCCATTACCACCTGAATTCCAAGGCATACCCGACAGCTTGTGGGCTGTCAATGATACAGATGTAGGTAGAATGGATATTGCTCCGGTGACCATAAGAGTGAAGGTGGGAGCAAAATTGCCCAGGGTTCCTCAGTACAGGATTCCTAGGGAGGGAGAGAAGGCCCTGTTACAAATAATACAATATTTAATACGGTCTGGTGTAGTGGAAGAGACCGATTCGAACATATGTAACAGCCCTATTTTACCTATCCTTAAACGACGGTCACCTGAAGCTACTGAAAATACTCCTGATGTTTATAGATTTGTGATTGATTTGCGACACGTAAATAGAGTAGTGGAGCCACAGTACCCGGTGGTCTCGGACATTACTACAATATTGACAATGATTCCCCCTTCTGCTAAATATTTCTCTGTCCTAGACTTAAAAAATGCTTTCTTCAGTATTCCAGTACATGAAGAAAGCCGTTATCTCTTCGGATTCTCATTGGCTGGCCGAAGCTTCCGCTTTAAGAGAATTCCCCAGGGGTACACTGAGAGTCCGAGCATATATAGTCAGGCTCTAAAGGCACAATTGGATGAACTGGAACTTCCACCTGGCAATGTCATGTTGCAGTATGTGGATGATATCCTGATAGCGTCGGACGACGAGAAGGGTTGTCGGGATGCTACCGTGAAATTGCTCCACCATTTGGCTAAAAGAGGACATAAAGTGTCCCTTCCAAAATTTCACTACTGCCGAACGGAGGTCACCTACCTCGGTCACCTCCTTTCGAAAGTGGGGAGGAGATTGACGCCAGAGCGCATAAAAGCTATCACTAACATGAAGGTACCTAACACGCAGCGAGAGGTGCGCGCGTTCTTGGGCATAACATCGTATTGTCGCCAGTGGATACCTAACTATGCGTTACTAACAAAACCCCTATTGTATCTGACTACCAAGGAAGTGCGCGAGCCCCTACCCTGGACCCCAGCATGTCAAGAAGCGTTTGAGTCACTAAAAACGGCTTTATGTTCTGCGCCTGTTCTTGGAACACCTGATTACCAGAAGCCTTTTGTTCTTTACGTACATGAGGCGGAAGGTTGCGCGTTGTCTGTTCTAACTCAGTGTTTTGGGGGGAAACAGAGACCCTGCGCTTACTTTTCCGCAATGCTTGATAATGTGGCAAGAGCGCTGCCGAGTTGTCTGAGAGCCACGGCGGCTGCTGCGGTTTCTATAAGACAGTCGGCAGGGCTCGTACTGGGATCAGATCTCACAGTAATGGTACCGCATGCTGTGGACATTTTGCTGAACAGGACACAGACGCAGCACTTAACTAGTGCTCGTCTTACGGGTTATGAGATGACTCTTTTTCCTCATCTTACAAGCCTCACCTCCTGGATTCTGTGAAAGAACTCGGCTCCCTGTTTGTAGTTGCCGCTGGTTCTTCTGCTGTCACCGCAACGACTGGCCGGACCCGCTCCGCGGGTCCCGCTGCGCGGTTGACAGCCCTGTTAACAACTCATCAGCGAGCAAAGGTTTGGGCGTTTTCCTTGTCCGGCAGGGCTGCGAGCTTCCAGCGGGGGACTCCAAGGACCAGGAGCCCCCGCGCGCCCGTCACCACCTGGGCTGCTCTCCCTGCCGGCTCCGCCCCCACTCCTGCTTTAACGGGCGACCGGACACTGGACTAGTGGATTCCTCATCTTACAAGCCTCACCTCCTGGATTCTGTGAAAGAACTCGGCTCCCTGTTTGTAGTTGCCGCTGGTTCTTCTGCTGTCACCGCAACGACTGGCCGGACCCGCTCCGCGGGTCCCGCTGCGCGGTTGACAGCCCTGTTAACAACTCATCAGCGAGCAAAGGTTTGGGCGTTTTCCTTGTCCGGCAGGGCTGCGAGCTTCCAGCGGGGGACTCCAAGGACCAGGAGCCCCCGCGCGCCCGTCACCACCTGGGCTGCTCTCCCTGCCGGCTCCGCCCCCACTCCTGCTTTAACGGGCGACCGGACACTGGACTAGTGGATTCCTCATCTTACAAGCCTCACCTCCTGGATTCTGTGAAAGAACTCGGCTCCCTGTTTGTAGTTGCCGCTGGTTCTTCTGCTGTCACCGCAACGACTGGCCGGACCCGCTCCGCGGGTCCCGCTGCGCGGTTGACAGCCCTGTTAACAACTCATCAGCGAGCAAAGGTTTGGGCGTTTTCCTTGTCCGGCAGGGCTGCGAGCTTCCAGCGGGGGACTCCAAGGACCAGGAGCCCCCGCGCGCCCGTCACCACCTGGGCTGCTCTCCCTGCCGGCTCCGCCCCCACTCCTGCTTTAACGGGCGACCGGACACTGGACTAGTGGATTCCTCATCTTACAAGCCTCACCTCCTGGATTCTGTGAAAGAACTCGGCTCCCTGTTTGTAGTTGCCGCTGGTTCTTCTGCTGTCACCGCAACGACTGGCCGGACCCGCTCCGCGGGTCCCGCTGCGCGGTTGACAGCCCTGTTAACAACTCATCAGCGAGCAAAGGTTTGGGCGTTTTCCTTGTCCGGCAGGGCTGCGAGCTTCCAGCGGGGGACTCCAAGGACCAGGAGCCCCCGCGCGCCCGTCACCACCTGGGCTGCTCTCCCTGCCGGCTCCGCCCCCACTCCTGCTTTAACGGGCGACCGGACACTGGACTAGTGGATTCCTCATCTTACAAGCCTCACCTCCTGGATTCTGTGAAAGAACTCGGCTCCCTGTTTGTAGTTGCCGCTGGTTCTTCTGCTGTCACCGCAACGACTGGCCGGACCCGCTCCGCGGGTCCCGCTGCGCGGTTGACAGCCCTGTTAACAACTCATCAGCGAGCAAAGGTTTGGGCGTTTTCCTTGTCCGGCAGGGCTGCGAGCTTCCAGCGGGGGACTCCAAGGACCAGGAGCCCCCGCGCGCCCGTCACCACCTGGGCTGCTCTCCCTGCCGGCTCCGCCCCCATCCCTCACTCTCCCAGCTATAAAAACAAAGTGACCGTCCCGCTGCGCGGGAGCGCGCGGGAGGGCGCCGGGAGAAGCCCGGGACAAGGGCGGGACCGTCTGTGACCGTCCGGGGCCGGAGGAGGCTGGGCCGGGCCAACCCTCTAACATCCTACATTCTACGCTACGGCATAGCCAAGGTACTGTTATTGACTAAAAGACACAATTGTAAGAACTTTGATATTCTGTGCCATTGCGCACTGTTGCTTAATCCCCAACTTATAGCATCCCTCCATTCCCCTCCTTGTTGCCAGACGGGGGTCAGTGGGGCCTTCACAAGCACCCTTTGAATCGCCCAGGCACAAGGTCGAGTAGGGGGGGTCAACGAGGTTGGGTTGGGTCCAGATCCCTTGAATATTTGTCTAATATTCTCGTGAACACGTATCCAGAGGCTCAAATACCTGCCCCTACAAAATGGCCCTTAGATCTGGAAAGCAGCGTCTAGTGCACATCCAAACTTCGAAGGGGGTAGTCTCAGGCCCCCTAGATGCCTTTATTACTAGAGCAACCGGTATACTGGAAAAAGAAATCGAACTGGTTGAGCATAGATTGTCCCTGGACTTAGTTACTGGGAAACGTTCCTCAATAGGTGATTTGGCTCGTGTCAAAAGCCCTTTAACTAATGCAGCATTTAATTGTATTTCAACATCAGATACCGACATAATTGTCCACGAAGAAGGGATTGAAGCCCCTACATCTAGGCTACACGAAAACATGGACGTGGCCTCCAATAGTAATGTGACTAGCATAGAAGAAAATAGCCAACCTTCTGTGCTTGAAACCTCTCAAATAAATGCCACTACTTTACCTTGCACTCCTGTCTCACCAATAGAAACCACCAAACAGGCACCACGGAAAAGAAAACATGTATCCAGCCCCGAGGGAGGAAAGACACAGAAACAACCTAAAATAGATTCCGAGAATAGCCCCTCCCACTCTCAGTCCATCCAAATACCACAGATAGTGTACTGTCCATCATTGGCCCACTCAGGATCCTCTAACCCTTGCCCAACCTGTTTCAGTAGCAATGACATCCTGCTGGCAAAAATGGAAACAATAGTTAAAAACTTACTGCTTCCGGTGGTAGAAAATATAAGGATATTGTCCGCTAAAATAGATGTTCTAGAAGCGGCAACTAATATTAATATGGACCTCTTACAAAATATATCTGGCACTAAGCCAAGAGGCCAAGTCTCTAAAGGGGGTCCTACCCAAAGTACCGGGACAACCATAACAAAGCCTGCAGTGATATCATCCATCAACACTAACAAGAAATCCCTAACAGGGCCAAAAACAACATCTATATCTAGAGCCACCAATAAAGACACACCGAAGGTTAAACCTGCAGCGGTGGCCAACAACGCTCATGGGGTAAAATATAAAACTAATGCCGCTCCAAAGCAACCAATAAACACCCCAGCATGCGCCCCTGCATCAAATAGGGATAATAAAACACCATACCTAGATAAGAACAAGAGGTTAGATAATAGAAACTCACATAAATCCCAGAGAGTCAACCTACCCCCAGAAGCGGCTCAGTACACTATTGTGCTAACAGGAGTGGCTCCACTTAAAGAGGGCATTAGAGAATCCCAGGTGGATTTGAGGAACAAGGTTACGTTCTGGTTGAATAAACATCGCCCACTCCCCCCGTCGTCCCCCACCGAAATCTTATATGTAAGGAGAGTAGATTGGGTTGGAAAGGGAGAAAAAGATCTAGAAGGGGACTGCATTCTAATTTCCTTTAGAGACCCGTGGGTAGTGGATAGAATCCAACGGAAAGCTAGATTTGCCCGTTTGGGAGATGTCCAGACATTACATCTTGGCTACTTTTATCCCTATATAAATCAAAGAAGCCATACGGGATATAACCCATGGAAAGTTAAAGGGGGAAGACCCATAGAGCCTGTAATACATCACCCCCCATATTACCCCCCCCTCTACAACCATTTTGAGGCACTGTCCGACCTAGAATGGGTTGACTGACTATGTGCACCAAACCAGTCACCCAAACTAGCACTAGTGGAAGTTGAGGGAGTCCATACCTCATCTACCCCCACCCCAGAACTGGTAGAGGAGTGTCAGCCCACGCCCGATAGTAGCGGGCCAGTAAAGGGTTTTTTTGGGGTTAAAGGCACTACCCCCAATGTAGAAGAAGGAGGGCAAACAAACACCCATCTACCGAGTCCACAATCCCCGTTCTCTGTTAGCAACAACTACACAGAGATAGATTTGTTATGTTCACATTTGGTGTCCTGGAACGTTGCTGGAGTCAAATCACGCCTGGTATCTGACGATTGGTCGGAGTTTATAGGTAACTACGAGGTTGTGCTACTACAGGAAACATGGGCTACAGCTCCGTTTTACATGGCTGGCTATATTAATTTTTTTAAACCAGCAGTAAAAGGTGTAAAGGGGCGGGCGTCTGGGGGCTTAACCACATGGGTCAAACAGGCCTGGGGTTTTACAGCTTCTGAAATGTATGTGGACAACCCTGACATACTGGTTGTAAGGTTGAGCAAAACAGGGGGGCAGGACTTGCTCATCATTAACATATATTCCAGAGGTCTCCCTGGCGGCAGAAGCCCCAAATTGATCGGCGAATTAGATACACTGTTAACGGGCTGGGATAAAGCCTCCTTCATCATGTTAGCAGGTGACATCAACTGCACGATTGAGCCTTTGTACCAGCCAGAGGATAATTGGGGGTTCGAAGAAGATGTTACGTGGAAAATTCCTGAACTTTCAAACAAAACCATAGTCAAAGCAACGGAGGCCGCCTTGAACTGGACTTCCTTCTGCCTCACTTGGGGTTTAAGGGCTGTGAACGGTCGCACAAAATCAGATTTTGGAGCAAACCCTACCTTTGACAATGGTGTAAGGAAGAGTCGTATCGATTACATCTTTATAAAAATGGAACATTGGAATGTAATCGATGACATGGAAATTATAACACGACCTGAGAGTGACCATAACCCCCTGTCCCTGAAATTCTTAATGTGTGATCAGTTAAAAATAAGGGAACCCGATCCTAGGGGGCAAGGGGTGATAACTGTATCAAATGACCGGAGGAGAGTGAAGTGGTCATTAATTTCAAACGATGTAATGATTCAGACCAACATTGAAAATGTAGTGACATGTGCTCTAATTAACATGAAGTCTGTTGCTGTTGAAAAGGGTCAGGATGCCTTACATAAATTGATGGGTATTCATGATAACTGCTTTTCTGAACTTAAATTTATTCTATCGAAGCCATGTAACCATAATACTGGACATCTGAACCCCCCAAGAAGTAAATGGTATAATAGAGAATGTAGAGATGCACATACCCACCTCATAGAAAAAGTTAAAATTAGAGATATCTGTGCTGTTAAAGAGGCTAGGAAAACGTACAAAAAAGTACAATGGGTGGCAAAAAAGGAATGGGAAGACGAGTTTTGGGCAGATCTTCTGGAAGCCAGTAAATCAAATGACCATGTCAAATTCTGGGACATCGTCAAAAGTGGTAAAGATGGCGAGTTTTGTACCCCATCTAACCATGTTTGCCCGGAAGACTTGATCAAACATTACTCTACCCAATTCTGTACAGTGGCCCATGATTCCCCGTCCAGAATGTCTATGCTGCCGGTAATAACACCAGGCAATTTGACCCTGTCCTTCACCGAAGCTGAAACAGAATATGCATTGGGGCTAACAAAGAGGGGGAAGGCACCTGGGTTGGACCAAATCCCGGCTGACCTCTTTAAAGCGAATACGGGTCTGTGGGTACCTTACCTAACATACATAGCTAACACCATTGCGCGAGGTGCCCACATCCCCAAGACCTGGAAAGGGGCGGAGATTCTCCCCATACACAAAAAGGGTGATAGAACAAACCCAGGGAACTATCGCCCGATTAGCCTAATTGATTGTTTTCAAAAGGTTTTTTCCCGTATGATTTTGGTGAGGGTCCATGGTTGGATGGATATAGAAGGAATATTATCCCCTTTACAGGCAGGTTTTAGACCCGGTACAAGTACTATAGACCAGGTCCTGAGGTTTTGTATGATTTTTTGGAAATTTGTCATACTTGGCGGCGGTACCATCTTTGCTGCATTTATAGATTTAAAATCAGCATTTGATTTGGTGCCGAGAGGAAAACTGTGGCAGGTTTTAAGGGATCTAGGAATGCCGGGGGAACTAGTGGACATCATCATCAGACTACATGAAGACAATTTCGCTAGGGTCAGATGGGGGGCACAAGGCCAATTTACGGACTCTTTTCCAGTCTCCCGAGGAGTCCGCCAGGGGTGCGTTCTCGCACCCACCCTATTCCTACTATTTATAGACCAGGTAGTGAAATTTTTTGGGTCAATTAACACCGATGCTCCGTCTCTGGCGGGGACAAAATTCCCACTGCTGATCTTTGCGGACGACACCCTCCTCTTATCTAAAACGAGGGGGGGTCTGCAGAAGGCATTGAATCACTTTGAGGAATACTGTAATCGCAATGACCTTCAGATAAATGTGGGGAAAACAAAATTTATGGTTTTTTCCAGAAAAAAATCTATACGTAGTAGTGTACAACTTAATGGGGTTAACCTAGAACAAGTTGACACGATGACGTATCTGGGGGTCACTCTGGATTGCCGATTGTCCTGGAAACCACAAATTGAGACCCAGCATTTAAAACTGTCCCAACTCACTGGTTGCCTTTTGCGGGAGCAAAAGAAATCGATCACCAAAAGGGTTGCCCCGGCTTTACAAATTTACGATGTTAAAATCAACGCTGCGACATTGTACGGGGCAGAGTTATGGGGTTTTATGGATCTTTCAAGTTTGTACAAAATCCAGTGCAGGTTCCTTCGTAGTTTGGTGGGACTCCCCCAATCAACACCACTGATCCCTCTTTGTCATGACATGGGTTGCCGTCCAATAACAGATATGGCACGTTACAGAGTAGTGTCCACCTGGAGGCGTCTGTGGACCACGGAGGAGTTGTCACTCTTTGCAAAGGAGGTATCCGAGGTAAAGGCTATTGGGGGCTCAGAGAGAATCCCATGGCTGCAGATGGTGAAAAAGACCCTGGTTGACATGGGCCTTAGCCATCTGTGGTCCTCGCCAGATATTAGTAATTTTCCCTCAAAAAAGGATTTTAAGAGTCTATTCTGGGCTTCTACCCGCCATTCCCTGGTCCAGGCATCCGGTTCTGAAGATCTGACAGGGCGTTTTTTAAGATTTAAATTGGATCCGGTTCGGGAGTTATATTGGGATCTTATTTCTAAGCCCCTAGGAAAAAAATTGTATCACCAATTTCGGGTGGGCACTTTACCCCTCAATTCCTTCACAGCAACATGGAATAATAAAACTAGTAATCTATGTAGCCATTGCCCTGGGTGTAAGGAATCAGAGGGACACTTTTTGTTTGTTTGCCCGCGATATAGTGAACCCCGTTCAAAGTGGCTAAAACCCATTTTTAAACGTATAAACTGCAATAAATCTTTAGATGCAATATGGGTTTTAAAAACAAACACAACTGATTTTATTGTGATATGCTTGGCTAAATACCTAGGTTGGGCCTGGGTAATCAGAACAAGAAGGAATCTTACCGCTACTTGACAGAGTGTAAGCTGTATAGTGCCCACCACTAAAACTTGTTAAACCCATTTTAGAGCTTTTTAACTATTATGAAATGATATTGTATTTGGAATATTTAATGTCTTGATTATTGTCGTTGATGGTTTAATAACTTTTTAACTTTGGACTCAAGCTTGATGTATATTGTTGATTTTACATACATGTAAATGTTTTGCTAAGTTGTCTTTTATGATTTCAATTATCGAAATAAAGACATTAAAACCTGAAACCTGACTCTTTTTGCACCCCATGTTACGATCAAAAGGTGCGCAACACTGAATCCGGCCACATTGTTACCTATCCCCACAGATACAAACGACGATGACATACATGACTGTCTGTTTAGGACTGAAGAGGAGACAAAGGGGAGGGTGGATCTGACAGACAGGCCCTTGGACGAACCAGACGGGGAGCTGTATGTGGATGGGTCCTGTTTTAAATTGCCAGACGGTACATCGACAGCAGCATATGCAATAACAACATTACAGACTGTAGTGGAGACTTCTAGGATACCTTACAATTCTGCCCAGGCTGCCGAGATTATTGCCTTACTGAGAGCATGTGAATTGAGTGAGGGGCTAGACGTGAACATTTATACTGACAGCCAATACGCCTTTGGCGTGGCTCATAATTATGGGCGACTTTGGGCAGAACGGGGATTTCTGACTTCTCACGGACAACGCATACAACATGGCCCACTGATATTACGACTGCTAACGGCACTGACACTACCCAAAAGATTGGCTGTGATAAAATGTAGCGCACACAAGACAATAGTGGATGATGTAGGACGAGGCAACGCTTTCGCTGATGAAACAGCAAAAGAGACTGCTAGAGAAAAATTACCACGAATGTTTGTGGCAGGACCAGCTAGATGGGTCCCAGATGTTCATATGTTCTCAGACACTGTACAGAGTGTCAAGAATATACAGGAAAAAGTGACAGAAGATGAATTGAGAGCATGGAAGGATGGGCAGGGACGATTGGATGCGGATGAATGTTGGACAGATGTGACCGATAAGAGACGATGGTTACTCCCAAATGCATACGTTCTTCCAGTAGTGACGATGGCGCACGGGCCTGCTCATGTCAGTGCCAAGGGCATCTGTAAATTGTTAGACCCAGTGTGGAGCAATAAGAATATTTCTAAAGTGGCCACTCACTTGGTTCGTCAGTGCATGGTGTGTTTGAGACACAATCCTGGAAAGGGTACCCCTGTCCCAACTGGAAATTTTGCACCCCCTTCTTTCCCTTTTGAGGTGATTCAGATGGATTACATCGAAATGGAAAGGGTCAATAACTTGAAGTATGTCCTTGTAGTTGTATGTGCTTTTAGTAGGTGGGTGGAGGCGTACGCTACGAAAGATTGCACGGCCATTTCTACAGCAAAGGTGTTGATAAAGGAGTATTTTTCCCGTTTCGGATTACCTAGGGTGATCTGGAGTGATAATGGCACGTCTTTTAATGCAGAATTAGTGAAGCAAATATGTAAAGGCTTACAGATTTCCCAGAAATTCCATTCAGCCTTACACCCTCAGGCAGCAGGACTTGTGGAGCGGTTTAACGGCACGCTCAAGCTTAAGATGGCCAAAATATGTGAGAGTACAGGTCTCTGTTGGCCAGACGCCCTTCCCTTAGCTTTGCTTTCAACGAGAGTCACTGTGAATGCAAAGATGGGCGTCTCCCCCCACGAAGTGGTATTCGCCCGTCCGGCCAATATCTGGGGAGTGCCCAGGCCTAAATGTTTTACTGAAGTACATTACCCTTTGTTGACAGATTATCTGTATGCTTTGACTAAAGATCTTCGTTCTATTCATCAGCAGGTAGCAGACACTCTGAAGCCGTTGCCGGAGGGGCCTGGACACTCCATCCACCCAAGGGACTGGGTGGTGATAAGAAGATATCAGCGGAAGTCTTGTCTGGAGCCAAGGTGGTCGGAGCCGCGCCAGGTACTCCTCACCACGCGTACGGCACTTCGGATCGACGGAAGGAAGGCGTGGATCCATGCCTCACATGTGAAGAGGGTCCCGCTCCCGTTGCCCTATGACAAATGGGTACAGGATGGCATCGCTGACGAGGAGCATGAGTCTATCCCGAGGTATGCTCCCTTCTCGGATGCTTCACTGATTGGAGAAGAGCGAAGCGGAATAGAGAATTCAGTGAGCTCTACTACTCCTGTCGCTACTAGTGAAGAGACACCAGAGAGTTCAGCATCTGCCACAGATACACCTGTTTTGTTCACTGACCCCGAAGTGCCAGGGAGCACTCGTTATAATTTGAGGCCCCGAAAAAAATAAGTAACAGTGCTGAAATATGATGGACTAAACACTGGAAGATGGGCTTAGTGGACTTTCTGAATACGAAGATTTAGTGGTAGGGACGGACTTGTAAGAGCCCTGGTGTTTAGCCGAAGATTGTGTGTTATGAGACTATAGAGTGGTGCGGGGCCCAAATTAAGTGCTCCCTTGTTTTCAATACTTGAGCAGCAACGTTGGAATAAGGTATGGACGGTAAAAGCCTGCCTGTGAGGCTTTGAAGGACACAGGGAGAAGATCCCTTTTTAAGGGTTGAAGAACCCCTCTGGCCGGTTGAGGATTGTCTGGGACTATTTTTTTAGTAGAAGTGTTTTTTTCATTTTTGATTTTTGATATATTTTGAACGATTATTAAGAATGTATCCTTTTGGACGCCCCATTCCTGATGAGGAGCAGCCCTTTGCGGCTCCTCCGAGACCTGTGCCTGATTCCCCCTGGTTGGCCCTTCCCCGAAAAGGAAAGATCGTGGTCATCATTATTATTCTGATTGCCTTTATAGTGACTCTTGGAATATTGTTTTTTCTGGATAAAGCTTATCCCGTCCATGTGTTTGCACCCACACCCACTGCCGTTCCTGAACACAATATGATTACTGTTGATTATGGTGAAAGAATGTTAAGAAAAAGTTATAAAGACAATGTTTTTATTAAGACTTTGCACCATGCACACGCCACTACCAACTTGACAGATTGTTGGGTTTGTGGGCTTTTACCTTCTGCTGCCTATAAGAAAGACAGATTCCTTGCTCTCCCTTTGACGCCGGTGAATAGTTGTGTGGGGTGGTATACTCTCATAGGTCTTGTTAAATATTTCCAGCAGCCAGATTCCCTGACTCCTCGACTGCAGAATAGGGGGTGGACAATGACAATGCGAGTACGCCCTTTGCCTCCATCTTCCCTTGGACGTATATACAGACGGACGTTTTGACCAGAAATTTATAGAGACATGTGAGAAAAAGTTGGGCCGGTTTCTGACACCAAATGATACTGACAAACTTAGGGAAAGTTTCCTGAAATTGAATGCTTCTCTGTCCTACAGACACCCCCCAAAGGGTAACAAAGCTCCAAGTCTCTGATACCCCTGGCTGTGGTAGGTCCTCCTCCATATTTCTGTATAGAGGGGAGGGGTCCCATCAAAGTCGGTAATAGCTCCTGCAATGTGACTGCTTCGATACGCTTGCCTCTCAGCCCCTCTTTGATTGCCCCACCCAGCATCTATTTCGTGTGTGGAGATAATGGGTACTTATGGTTGCCTGAGGGTTGGGGTGGGGTGTGTTACCTGGCCTATATGATTCCTCCTGTATATGTGGCTCCTTCTGATTACCACAAAACTCATTGTCGATTCCCCAGTCCACAAGAGCAGCCACAAGAGCAGCGTAAAAGGAGGGAACTTCAGGTAGATGACGTTGATCAGACGGACACCTCGTACCAACAATGGACTGATTTTTCTAAGGGTTTGTTACCTTTCTGGGGTCCGATATTTAACAGCAGAGCTATCCGACGACTGTCTAGGGTAATGGAAAAGGTAGTTCTCACCGAAGCCGACATTACGACTAACATTCGAGATTCAGGCTATGAGATTATTTACGATGCAGAACAGGATGGTGCTTGACGTCATACTAGCCGATAGGGGCGGGGCCTGTCGCGTCATCGGGACGTCTTGTTGCGTTTATATACCTGACTCAGCCCCGACTGTTAACTTGGCAGTACAGAAATTACATAGATTAGCGACTGAACTACATCAGGATAATGGGACCTGGTCCTTACAGGGGTGGCTCTGGGGTGCCTTCTCTTCCTGGGGTTGGAAAATATTGATGGGTTTGGTTGGTGTAGTGAGTGTAATTCTGACTTGCTGCCTTTGCATATATTGCCTCCCTCCATGTTGCTCAATGTGCACTACAAATTTACGTCCGAAAAAGAAGTTACCTGGTCAATATACCACTTCTATGATTACTGAAATTCCTGCCGATGCAAGTTGGTTGATGTTTATTGCAGAGGATGTTCTAGACTAAAAAAAAATAAAGAAAGGTGTAGAGAAAGACCTGCCCCTAAAATGGATGTCAGCACTACCTTCTGGCAAATAAATGAGGCCATAGTTAGCCAATGATGCTAAAAGGAGGGTCTGATAGAATTCACTTTTTATACCCTATTTGCGTTTTGATGATGTGTGAGTTAGCATCATATGGCTAACTGATGAAGTTCGTACATGCACCTATGCTGAATTATTTTACTTGCTCCTTACTTATATTCAAATGTACGTGTGACCATATACTTTCTTAGCTTAGCCTGTGTGCCACCATTTTGTGTATCCCTCTGTGACTGCGGGCCCTGCTCGCTCATATGCCCCTCCCGCAGGAATACAGAAATTCACTAAGACAGCAGTTTTCGTTTCTCGGCTTACTGTGGCCGAAACTAACAAGTCTCTTTATCAGTAATGTTCTCATGCCCAGAGACGCCGAAGCCTAGCTCCATGGCCTTGAGTAGAGATAATGATGTATCCCTTGCAGGTGCAGATGCCTACTGTATGAGAGCATTGTCCACTGGTCCTAGGCTCGGTAACTTTCCACAAGGGGCGTACCCCTTTTTGCTGTATTGCATTATAATGTATTGCTGTGATGCAGAGAGTCAGTCCTCTCGTTCGCACTCTTAGGAGTGAGGTCGGACAGGGCCCTCTCATATGAGTGTTGTTTGGCCTAATAAAGACTTTTGTTTATTCTTCTCCACTGTCCGGCTGACTTCCTATATAGCGACTATAGGTGAGTGCGGTAAGTCACTCGGGTGGATTTGAGCCACGCTTATCAAGCGGAAATAACATCATGCACGCTTTGATCCCAAATGATGCCACATGGCTAACCCGTTTTACCACTGTTACCGTTTGAGTGAGGAAAGAGGAAGAAAAAGTTTACTAGAGAGGAAAATGGAAAATGAGACAATGGGAAGGAGGGAAAAAGCAAGAAAGAGGATAAAAGGGGAGAAGGAAGGAAAGAAAGAACAGGAACCACATGTTCACAAAACTGTATTTTATGAGGATTATCTGTGAGCTACTGCTTTTTACTAGGTTAGTGCCCTTCCATTTCTACCACGTGACAGCAGTTTTAGGATATGAGTTTTTCGTTGCCCAAATGGGTGTAATGTCTGTTATTTATATGTTTTGCACTTCTTCATTGCTTGATTTTGCTTGCGAGAAAGTGTCACTCATAGTCGTTGAATGTCACTCACAATTACACTGCATTTAGGAAAATGTCAGACATTAGCAATCGGAAACCTTGGCAGCTATGGTACTGTGCATTCACGAGTTAGACCCAGTACCGGCTTGCACAGGTATGAGCAGGGGGGCGGGGTGGTGGAAGCCGACAGACTAGGGGTTAAGTAATATTACATTTTATTTTTTTATTTTACAGAGTTTTATATGGCGCAAACTTGACCCGAATCGGGTATCAGAGTGCTTTACATAGCACCAGTTACATTACATGAAGACACATTAATTTTTTGTTAGGCACAGGGAGATTAAGTTGTTTGCGTAGAATCACAGGATGTTCAGCGTCATTGCTGAGACTTAAGCCCATGCGGTAAGTCGTGAGGGGGTGGCACCATGAGTTACCCGCATTGGGTGACACCAACCCTAGTGACGCCACTGCGAAGGTGTGGGGGCGGACTGCGGGCGTGATTGACAGGCTCAGGCTCAGGCTCAGTGCAGCAGAAACAGGCAGCTGCAGTGTGCGCATGTCGATTTTTGGGCTATTCATTTTACTTACTGGCCCACACATGCGCACACGCAGTACAGTACCTTCCCCCTCCTCCTCCCTAGGGACTCAGACTGCGAGGGACCCAGGCCCCCGGGTCTAATTATGGCAGGCAGTAACCTGCTCTTAGACAATCCTGGCGCAGTGGCGCTGCTAATGCAGCACCAGGATTGGCTGAGAGCAGTCACTGCGCAGCCAGGCAGCCTGCTGGATGGTGCGGCGCATGGGTGGTGGCACTGCCCAGTACCCGCACTTGTATGGCCAATCACACTGTAGCTGATGCGAGCCATGCGGCAGTGATTGGCCGGTTCTCTGCGCTGTCGCGGCGCGTCAGTACCACACGAGTAGTCAGTCACGAGATTAGAGTCCAGGAGTGTGTAGACGACCTGGTGCCACCCGGTGTGTGTCAGAGACTTCTCGATACCGTTTATTTTTAAGTTAACACAGCCTGGTCTCAGTCAGTTCAGTTGTTTAAGTTTCGAATATGATGGCGGTGGCGCTGGCGCATGATCGTTCTTAGTATGCATCCTGCTGTTTTCTATCACCTCCACTTTTTATATCATATTGAGCACGTTAAATGTTTTTGCAGTGCGGTATTTTTACCCCATAAACAGAATATCGGTATGTTTGAAGGTGGTGGAAATGGTATGTGCACAGTACAGAGAGAGGCCGTTTTTTGGACACTTAAAAGCGGCGGTTAGCAGCAGGCAGCTCAGTTGGTGCGTGCTTTTCCGGCGATTTCCCGCTGGGCTGAAAGTGTACGACGCTTTATGAACTCTGTCCAAATGCGGGGTGTCGATTCCCGATTACATTGAGGCTGGGTTTACAGACGGACGGGCGCTTAATTTTTGCAGCAAAGAATCCTGCTTTAGAGAAGCCATGAGGAGAGCAGACGTCTTCCTTGCCCTAATGCTTTATATTAATATCCCCTCAGAGGCCCAAAAATAGAACAAGAGCAAAGCATGGGCGAGGCCTCGTAGGCGCCCCGTAGGCGCCCCGTAATGTAACCAGGTTACCAGGGTCAAGTACAATGATTAATCAGGCTAATACCAGTGTGGCCGCAATATTAACACAGGCCAGTGCCGAAGCAAAGGTTGCCAAGGGCCCTAATGAAAGCAAGGACAATGACGCACCTGCACTGGCTACTAGAAGGCAAGCTAAGGTATAAAGAGCTACAATTATGTTAAGAAACTCACACAATTTTAGTCACATGGAGAAGCTGGGATTAGAAGGATTTGGCCTTCCAAAGTCAGCATGTGAGGAAACGACAGACACTCTGCCGTTGTTACTGTTTTGGTGTGAAATAACAAAACTGAGTCAAATGTGTTTTTGAGTTTTGAGTCAGAAAGATTAAGTACATCTATAATTTTAAAAATGATTTTCAAAATGTTATACCATGGAAATATATTTTGATCTAAACTTCCGTTAGAAGAAGTTACTTGAAAGAGGAACGTATTTGTTCAATAAAAGTATCCAGGAATGAGTATGTAATAAACATATCAAGAGCGAATAATTGGAGAACGATAAAGAATAATAGATGTTGTAAAAAAATAAAAGAATGAAAGACAAAGAAGAAAAGGGATATTGAGCCTGTGTGAGTCCAGGCAGGTGAGTGATGTCTGTGTGAGTGCAGGTTGAGCAGTGTGCCTGTGTGAGTCCAGGGTGAGTGATGTGCATGGGTGAATGCTGGCTTAGTGATCTGTCAGAGAAGGGTGAGCAATGGGTCTATGAGTGCAGGGTGACTGTGCCTATGTCAATGCAGGGAGAATGATGTATCTGTGCTAGTGCAAAGAGACTTGTCTGGCTACTCCCAGAGATGTGTTCGCCAAGCCACCTTCTCAAATTTGCTTGAGAATGCGACATTTGCCCACTCTTTTTAAAACTTTTTAAAACATTTTCTCGGGGGAGACCCCCGGAACCCCCCATAAGTGGTTCGGGCTTGTTCACTCGCCACAGTGCAGGTTTTACGCCTCACCACTTTCAAATGTCACCAGCCGCCCCTGTCAGCTCCTGCAGCATGCAGGGAGGCAACTAGAGCTCCCCCCGCAGCCTCCAATGTTGTGCCTGGTGGGTGCCCTGGGTAGGCACCATGGGACACAATTTTAAATAATGCAGATCACAGTAGATGTGTTCCCTGGACCATAATAGGCTTGGGGAGAGGGCCAAATGGCCCCCCTACCTTTAAAATAGATCCGGCTTTAGGGGATAGGGCCCCAGGGGCTGATGAAGCACTACTGTTTAAAAAAACACAGAAATACTCCAGTTATACGTAACTGACATAAGAATAACTTGCACCACCATAGTTTCAGATATCATTAGTGATGTAATATTTGATGTCATAAGCAGTGCTTCACAGCGGTGCAATTTATACTAATGCCGGTTACATATAACTGGAAAATTTCAGTGTTATTTTTGGTTTTAGTGCAAATCCTACAAATTTCAGTGTTTTTTCATTTGAATGCAAAACCTAAAAGCCATTAACTGCCGCCACTGATCAGTTATATCAAGACCTGGGCATTATAAATGTAGTCATTCATGTTATAACACAAGGACTACCAGTTCACTAGTTTGTCCACACCCCAGGAACTTTAGCATATACTTGGTCTCCAGGACAGTCTTTGCTCTTGAGTTATAACAACCTCCATACATAAATATATAGGCACACAGACAAAAAACATTAGCAAAGCCAATAGGTCTCGTCTAGCTGATCTATTGGCTTTGCCAATGGCATGCGCATCGGGAAAAGAGCAAAATACCATTGCTGATGTTGTGTATTGTGGGGGGAAAAAAGCCCCAATAACATGATTGTGCAGGCATGTGTGATGATATGTGTAGGCCTACATCATCACGCATGCATGCACCTGCGTCATGATTCAGGCAAAATGTACTTTAATTTCTTTATTTACCGATCCAAAATGACAGACATTGCATGGTTAGGTAAATAAAATAAAAGAAATGTGGGCTCAAAAGCGGTTAATGCATCACAGAGCTGCCCAGCAGCAAATAGCAGCTGTCAGGCCCTCCAAAACTTTTAAACAAAGATAATTGGTCCGTGAGAGGTTTGAGGTGCCACGCAGGAGTAAGCTGGTTGAAGCAACGGGGAGTGGGCAGGAGAGGGGAAATTAAATTAATCTAAAGGAGGGTGGGGAAGAGTGCAAAAGAAGCGCACTAGAAAGAAAACAACACAGGATGGTGATTGAAGCACACGCGGGAGAAAAAAGCAGGAGCAAGGAAAGAAGCATACAAGGGAGACTGCAACATGGAGTGCAGGCAACATAGAGAAGCACACACATGCAGACACTGTTTGGTAAAAACAAATGCATGGCCTGGGTCTGAGAGATGGCTGAGAGTACCAGTGTACTACATTTAAAATATTATCCATCCAAACATTTCTGTTTACATCTTTCTCCTGCCCTTCAATAACCAAAACACATCTAATGCACTTCCTCACTTAGAGCTACATACATTATCACAACTCAATCAATAAATCAGGATTTATAAAGCATGGCTAATCACCTGAAAGGGTATCTAGGCGCTTGCAAGTCCCGGAGACTCAATCGAACAGCCAGGTCTTGAGGGACCTCCTGAATTCCAGAAGACAGGTGAGGGTCTGGAGTTGTGTGCCATATCATAAGTCTTTGCTGCCATATGGGACAAGGAGCGGCCTCTACATCTGCTTCCATAGATGTGGGGAGTGTGAGCAAGTGAAAGGGTGGTGGAGCGTAGTCTTCTCGACAGTTGGTAGAAGTTAAAACAGAGGTTAATATAGGAGGGTCCTTGGTTGTGTAGAGCCTTGTCTGCGTGGGTCAGTATCTTGAATTAGCACCTCTTCTGTACGGGGAGCCAGTGGAGTTGCCTGAGGGGGGTGTGATGTGGACACGTCCGGGAAAGTCGAGGATGAGTCTAGCTGCAGCATTTTGTATGATATGAAGTGTCTGTAGGAGGTGTGCACTGATTCCTATGTAGAGAGCACTGTGGCAGTCCAGTTTCCTGGTGATGAGGGCCTGTGTCATGGTGCACCTCGTGTGCAAGGGTAGCCATTTGAAGATCCTAAGTAGCATGTGGAGAGTGAGAAAGAAGACAGAAGACAGAGGAGATCTGTGATTTCATCATGAGCTTGTTTTCAATGATGATTCCAAAGTTCCTGGCATAATCGGAGGGAGTGTGTGCGAGTCCCGAGTCTGTCTGATGGCCACCAGTAGTCGTTTCATGTGTTGCTGTTGTTGCAGAATGTTAGACGGGAAATCTGAGGGTCAGCCGTGCCCGGGGGAGAGGCCTCCTGGCGAGGTTCCTCTCCTAGATCGTACAGTCGAGCAACCACCCCCCTACAGATGGACACCACACAAAAATTGGTACTTAACTCTTTTATCAGTATTCTTTGGCAGGTTATCGTAACGATACAGTAGAAACGGGATTCTAGGATCCCCTTGAACTTAGTCTCTGTGGGAAGGGGGTAGCGGGACAGTCTTGGTACCGGTCTGGTACAGGGATATCTTGCGGACAGCTCTCAATCCTCGAGCTGGAGGGTTCTTCGGTAGGGGCCGCAGCAGCGCCAGCAGGACTCCAAAGATGGTTCAAGAAGGTGGGCCGCGGCAGCGCCAGCAGGACTCCAAGGATGGTTCACGAAGATGAGCCGCTGCAGCGCCAGCAGGACTCCAAGGACAGCTTCACGAAGATGGGCCACGGCAGCGCCAGCAGGACTCCAAAGGTAGTTGCAAGAAGATGAACTTGTCTCGGTGTCTCTCGACTCCAGGATACAACTGCCGACCTGCTCCAGAGCTGCCCCAGTTATAGATCTGGGGCCCTTTGAAGTCCGGACCCTCGCACTTGGGGGTCGGAGGGTCCGGGATGTGCGAGTCCAGACACCCAGCAGGGGGGTGGAGCCAGCGCCCAGGGAGGCTGTGGGCGATTGAAACCAGGCGGATGGGGGACCATCGAAACTCCTTCCTCCATTGACTCGTCAAGTGGTCTCTTTACCCCCCGGTTAGATCGTGGTGCCTCAATGTCAGGGCTTTGCTGGGTCAGTGGCTGGGGTCGGGCCGAGGCCACGAGGCCTGGTCGTGGAGGGTCCAAGATGGCGGCTGGGCCGGATACAGTGGTCCGGGAAAGGGCCCGGGCCAGCCGAGGGGGTTGAGGAGAGGAAGTCGAGTTCCACCGGGGAAGAGCTGGGGTCGGCACTCATGGAGGGTGGAAGGTGCTGCTCTTGGCCGGGGAACAGGGGCGAGGTAGTCCGGGACCAGCCTTGCGGGAGGAGGGGGGACTACGCCACGAGGCCGGGTCCAACACAGAAGATCAGTACTTTCGCCTTGTCTGTGTTTAGTTGCAGGCAGTTGTTCTTCATCCAGACGGTGATGCTTGTCATGCATCTGTGGAAGTTGGTTCTTGTGGAGGTGGGGTCGACAGTGAGTGAGAGGACGAATTGGACGTCTGCAAAGGAAATTATGTTGAGCCCGCCAGGTCTGATGATGTTGGCCAGTGGGGTCAAATATGCATTGAAGAGCATGGATCTGAGGGATGAGCCTTTGAGGTCTTTGGGTTTGGAAGGAAAGGCCCTCCTGCCTCTCTGGAAGATCCTCTGGGTTCGTCTGGTGAGGAAGGTGATCCATCTGAGCGCATCCCATTGGATGCCGGTGTGATGGAGTCTTTTGCTCAGCATTTGGTGGGATACGGTGTTAAAGGCTGCCAAGAGGTCGAGGAGGATCAGGGCTGCTGTTACCCCTCGGTCAAGTAGGGTTCAGATGTCGTCGGTGGCAGCGATCAGGGCGGTCTCCTGCTGTTATTGATGTGGAAACTGGTTTGGGAGGTGTCAAGCAGCTGGTTTGTTGATGATCTTTTTCAGAACCTTAACTGAGAATTGGTGCAGGGAGATCGGCTGGTAGTCTTTGAGTTTGCTGGGGTCTGCAGAGGTTTTTTTTGGTTGTGGTCTGACTTCAGCGTGCTACCAGGCGTCGCGCAATGTTGCGGCGATGATGGAGATGTTGAGCAGGGTGGAGAATTCCCGGCCAATCTCATAGTAAGTAAGGAGAGATACCCACTTTGATGTTGCAGAAGGGGCAGATGAGGAATAGCTGTGTCTTTGCCGGAAGCCCTCCCTCAGCCATTGTTTTAATAGTTGTGGAACCACACCTGTTAACAGGGTCCAATGTTTTTGGATCCAGTATATTTGTTACTAGAAAGACTGGACCACTAGTAGTATGGTGCTGCAGTATCCCGCCTGGTGTATGTGTCTGCCACACTCGTAATAATGGCCTAAGTATGGAGTAAAATAGCAATATCAAATAAACTGCACATTTGAAGCAACTACACTACTTATCTTGCCACACTAAATCGCACAATTAAGCATCCAGCAATTCTTTTTTATTTTTTTATTTATAAAGGTTTTTATTAGCCACCAGTTGAATACATTAAACATAAATAGCACAGAAGAGCAATATGAATGTCGTCATCACAACACAAAACTAAATTAAAAAAAAAATAGAGCACAGCGCAAACAAAAAATGACATTATCGGAGAATTTCAATAATTGCAAACATTACATAAAATAATATATTGTAGACAAAGCGTCTACTAATCTCATTCAAGGCTCGACCAAACCCTCTCAAATTTTGCCCTTGAGCATGGACCCTTTACTTTTGCTAAAGGTAATTCAATTTCATAAACCCCCCTCAGCAATGCCGAAAATTCAGTAAATTTGGACTAAATGTTTGGATCCATGCCCTGGCAATGCACAGACGAGCACAAACTATAATGATTGAAACCAAAAATTTCGATAGATTGCCCGAGCATTCTGGGACCGGTTTCGGATTCATAATCCTCATCAGCCAGGCTATCTTGAATCCAGTGGCCAAGTGAGCAAGGGACTCACGTCTGAGCATACCCTGCCAACTTAGGGCGAACAAAGCGATACAAAAGGGGATGATGGACGGAGCGTTTGAGCAAATCAAACACTCACCCCCAGTCAACTGATCTGGGTTTAATCCATCACCATTCTTTAGCTCACTCAGCCACCCCAGTTCAAACATGGCCATATGCAAATAAATCTGACCCTGTGCCTCATGGGAACAGTCCAGCCCGAACTGCCAAGCCATGTCTTCCATGGACCGGAAACAAGCATCCTGGGATCGGTTTCGGATTCATAATCCTCATCAGCCAGGCTATCTTGAATCCGGTGGCCAAGTGACCAAGGGACGCACGTCTGAGCATACCCTGCCAACTTAGGGTGAACAAAGCAATACAAAAGGGGATGATGGACGGAGCGTTTGAGCAAATCAAACACTGACCCCCAGTCAACTGATCTGGGTTTAATCCATCACCATTCTTTAGCTAACTCAGCCACCCCAGTTCAAACATGGCCATATGCAAATCAGTCTGACCCTGTGCCCCATGGGAACAGTCCAGCCCAAACTGCCAAGCCATGTCTTCCCTGGACCGGAAACAAGCATCCTGGGACAGGTTTCGGATTCATAATCCTCATCAGCCAGGCTATCTTGAATCCAGTGGCCAAGTGAGCAAGGGACTCACGTCTGAGCATACCCTGCCAACTTAGGGCGAACAAAGCGATACAAAAGGGGATGATGGACGGAGCGTTTGAGCAAATCAAACACTCACCCCCAGTCAACTGATCTGGGTTTAATACATCACCATTCTTTAGCTCACTCAGCCACCCCAGTTCAAACATGGCCATATGCAAATCAGTCTGACCCTGTGCCTCATGGGAACAGTCCAGCCCGAACTGCCAAGCCATGTCTTCCCTGGACCGGAAGCAAGCATCCTGGGACCGGTTTCGGATTCATAATCCTCATCAGCCAGGCTATCTTGAATCCAGTGGCCAAGTGAGCAAGGGACTCACGTCTGAGCATACCCTGACAACTTAGGGCGAACAAAGCGAAAGGGGATGATGGACGGAGCGTTTGAGGAAATCAAACACTCACCCCCAGTCAACTGATCTGGGTTTAATACATCACCATTCTTTAGCTCACTCAGCCACCCCAGTTCAAACATGGCCATATGCAAATCAGTCTGACCCTGTGCCTCATGGGAACAGCCCAGCCCGAACTGCCAAGCCATGTCTTCCCTGGACCGGAAACAAGCATCCTGGGACCGGTTTCGGATTCATAATCCTCATCAGCCAGACTATCTTGAATCCAGTGGCCAAGTGAGCAAGGGACTCACGTCTGAGCATACCCTGCCAACTTAGGGTGAACAAAGCGATACAAAAGGGGATGATGGACGGAGCGTTTGAGCAAATCAAACACTCACCCTCAGTCATCTGATCTGGGTTTAATCCATCACCATTCTTTAGCTCACTCATCCACCCCAGTTCAAACATGGCCATATGCAAATCAGTCTGACCCTGTGCCTCATGGGAACAGTCCAGCCCGAACTGCCAAGCCATGCCTTCCCTGGACCGGAAACAAGCATCCTGGAACCGGTTTCGAATTCATAATCCTCATCAGCCAGGCTATCTTGAATCCAGTGGCCAAGTGAGCAAGAGACTCACGTCTGAGCATACCCTGCCAACTTAGGGCGAGCAAAGCGATACAAAAGGGGATGATGGATGGAGCGTTTGAGCAAATCAAACCCTCACCCCCAGTCAACTGATCTGGGTTTAATCCATCACCATTCTTTAGCTCACTCAGCCACCCCAGTTCAAACATGGCCATATGCAAATCAGTCTGACCCTGTGCCTCATGGGAACAGTCCAGCCCGAACTGCCAAGCCATGTCTTCCCTGGACCGGAAACAAGCATCCTGGGACCGGTTTCGGATTCATAATCCTCATCAGCCAGGCTATCTTGAATCCAGTGGCCAAGTGAGCAAGGGACTCACGTCTGAGCATACCCTGCCAATTTAGGGCGAACAAAGAGATAAAAAGTTGATGATGGACGGAGCGTTTGAGCAAATCAAACACTCACCCCCAGTCAACTGATCTGGGTTTAATCCATCACCATTCTTTAGCTCACTCAGCCACCCCAGACATGGCTTGGCAGTTCGGGCTGGACTGTTCCCATGAGTCACAGGGTCAAAGCTGATTTGCATATGGCCATGTCTGAACTGGGGTGGTGTGGAGTGCAAAAAAACGATGGATTTAGGCCCAGATCTCTGTACTGGGGTGAATGTATGACATTGTTCTGCATTCTGCCCATCAATTGTTGTTTTTTCATTTGTCACTCCGAGTGGGACGGGTATGCTCAGACGTGAGTCCCATGCTCTCCACACCACTGGAGTCAAGCTATCCTAGCTGAAGACGGCTGATAGCCAGAAACCGGTCCTTGGATGCTTGATTCCGGTCCAGGAAAGACATGTCTTGGCAGTTCGGGCTGGACTGTTCCCATGAGGCACAGGGTCAAGGCTGATTTGCATTGTGGCCATGTCTGAACTGGGGTGGTGTGGAGTGCAAAAAAACAATAGATTTAGGCCCAGATCTCTGTACTGGGGTGAATGTATGACATTGTTCTGCATTCTGTCCATCAACTGTTGTTTTTTCATGTGTCACCCCGAGTGGGATGGGTATGCTCAGACGTGAGTCTCATGCTCTCCACACCACTGGAGTCAAGCTATCCTGGCTGAAGACGGCTGATAGCCAGAAACCGGTCCTAGGATGCTTAATTCCGGTCCAGGAAAGACATGGCTTGGCAGTTCGGGCTGGACTGTTCCCATGAGGCACAGGGTCAAGGCTGATTTGCAAATGGCCATGTCTGAACTGGGGTGGTGTGGAGTACAAAAAAACGATGGATTTAGGCCCAGATCTCTATACTGGGGTGAATGTATGACATTGTTCTGCATTTTGTCCATCAACTGTTGTTTTTTCATTTGTCACTCCGAGTGGGATGGGTATGCTCAGACGCGAGTCCCATGCTCTCCACACCACTGGAGTCAAGCTATCCTGGCTGAAGACGGCTGATAGCCAGAAACCGGTCCTAGGATGCTTGATTCCGGTCCAGGAAAGACATGTCTTGGCAGTTCGGGCTGGACTGTTCCCATGAGGCACAGGGTCAAGGCTGATTTGCATATGGCCATGTCTGAACTGGGGTGGTGTGGAGTTCAAAAAAACGATAGATTTAGGCCCAGATCTCTGTACTGGGGTGAATGTATGACATTGTATTGCATTCTGTCCATCAACTGTTGTTTTTTCATTTGTCACCCCGAGTGGGATGGGTATGCTCAGACGTGAGTCCCATGCTCTCCACACCACTGGAGTCAAGCTATCCTGGCTGAAGACGGCTGATAGCCAGAAACCGTTCCTAGGATGCTTGATTCCGGTCCAGGAAAGACATGGCTTGGCAGTTCGGGCTGGACTGTTCCCATGAGGCACAGGGTCAAGGCTGATTTGCATATGGCCATGTCTGAACTGGGGTGGTGTGGAGTGAAAAATAACGATGGATTTAGGCCCAGATCTCTGTACTGGGGTGAATGTATGACATTTTTCTGCATTCTGTCCATCAACTGTTGTTTTTTCATTTTTAAGGTGCAGCGCATGCAGGCGAAGGCAATGTTGGCAGTGCACAGGCAGGTGCGCAGCATGAATTACACAATGTCACACATTGACCATGGAATTGGCAACATTGCTAGGAGCAAGAAGGCAATTGCTAAGGGGATGACAGACATCTCACAGTACATGGGTGTTCTGTCTGACAAGTTGGACAGAGACCACTTGGAGCGCCGTAGAGAGCGCCAGTGTATGCGGCAGCGGTCTAAGCCCCTGGACCGCTTTGCCACAGCAACGTCACTGCTGTGCAGGCGTTCAATTGCAATGCAGGATGCATTAGTGCACTGCTGCACAGACTTTTCAAGGGGCATGGGGAGAGTCACCTCTGCGATGGAGCAGATGCTCACTAACCAAACAGGCACTGCTGGTGCCACAGGTGTGAAAGACACAGAAGGGTCCACCAGCAGGAGTGGCTCCAGCACACCTGTACCTGAGAAGCGTAGGAGCGTCAGGCACAACATTTCTGACCCAGCCACCACCCAAAGTGTGGATATACAGCCTCGTGCATCCCGCACTGTAGTGCGTGCCCGAAAACGTTAAGGATTGCCAACACCCCACAGGACTGGTCACAGTGAGGGTAACTGTGAACACGCAGTCATGGACACAGACATTGTAGGACAATGGCATTTGAACACTTGGACGATGTAGTGAAAATTAAACTACATACTTGACATACTACACCTGTCTGTGTCTCATTCATTACCTAGTAATATCGACGTGTGAACTCTGCCCGTCTCAATCTACCATCTGTTGCTGCTGCTCCTGTTGCTTGGGGCTCTGCCTGTTCTTGAACATCCTCAATGTCCTCGTGATGTGTTACCTCCACCTCTGTGCCATCTTTGGTGGCAAGATTGTGTAACATGGCACAGGTAGCTATTATCTTGCAACACAGGATGGGGGTGTACTGCAGGGCACCTCCACTCTTGTGGAGGCAGCGGAATCTGCTCTTGAGGAGTCCAAATGTTCGCTCCACAACGCTGCGAGTAGACCTGTGAGCCACATTATAACGCCTCTCACTCCTGGTAGTTGGATTGAGGTAGGGTGGGAACACCAAGGGACGCAGGGCATATGCACTATCAACTATGTAGTAAAGAGAGGTTCATCACTTACATACGCATGACACATACATCTGCCATTACTATCAGGGTGTATCTTAGTTGTTTACCTAGCAGATATCCGTCCCTACACTCTCCAGCAACAAGCCGTGTGTATATCCCACTGTTCTGGAAAATGTAGGAGTCGTGGGTGCTACCGGGATATTTGGCCACAATGTCGGTGATGATGTTGGCAGCATTGCATATCACCTGCACATTGATGGAGTGCGTTGACTTACGGTTTCTGTAGATGTGTTCAGTGGCTGCAGGTGGACAGAGTGGAATGTGGGTGCCATTTATGCATCCTATCACGTGAGGGAAGTTTGCCAGTTGATAGAAATCAGTTTTTGTTTTTGCAAGTTCCGCAGGTGTGTCAGGGAACCGGATGTAATGTTCCATTCTCTGCGTCAGGGCCTCTAGGAACTTGCGGAAAAAACGTGATAGGCAGCTCTGGGACACACCACAAACTGCAGCAATCACACTCTAGTAGCTCCCAGAGGCAAGCAGGTGTAGGCAACACAGCACCGCCACATAGGATGGGATGGCGTGGGCCCTGGGTGTTGGGTGTTCCAGGTATGGGTGGAGGACTCTTATCAAGTTCAGGATAGTTCTAGGGTGTAGCCTGTACCTCTGAAGTATCTCTGGCTCAGTCAATTGGAATAGGGTGATCCTCTGCCTGTATACCTGCTCCTCCCTTCTCCAAACCCTCTCTCCTGCTGCCTGTAGCCGTAGCCGCCTCGCAATAACGTAGAATGCCGCCATTCTTGCAAAGCTGTGGCATTTTGGGGCCTTTTTATAGCCTGCACCTGGTCACCACCTGCTTTCAATCCATGGTAAATACTGACTCTTAAATACCGAATTTCGACGAATTCGGTATTTTTTTACTTTCCTACATCTCGATGGGCCATTTTTACCACTTCTTATTTACCGATTCCGTAAATAAGAACTCGGTAGATGTGGAATCGGAAAATACCGATTCGAAATGATACCGACTCTTAATTACCAAATCGGGTACTTTTTGGCATCTACATCTCAAATTCCAAATACCGGTCGGTAACGGCCGAAATTACTGATTTTCGACCATTACCGACCGGTATTTGGCTACCTACATCTGGCCCCAGTTCCCTTAAGTAAGCTCTGAATCCGATTAACAAAAGCAGCCCAAAAATAAGCTTTGAAGTTTGGGAGTTTACAACCACCTTGTTCGTAAGCGAACTCGAAATACCTAAGAGCTCTCCTCGCCCTCCGATATCTAACGGCCTAAAGAATGATAGGGGGACCCTTCGTGGAACTGTGCGAAACAAGTAAAGGAACTTCGGTAAAATGTTCATTTGTACCGCATTACACCTCCCAATAATAGTAAGTGGTAACTTGTGCCAACTACGCAGATCTACAACAACCTTTTTGAGTAGTGGCTAATGGTTTAAATTGATAACATCATCAGTGTAACAGCTAAGACAAACTCCAAGATAAGTAGCAGTTCTAGTGATACCTAACGAGAGTGGGGCTGATTCAGGTTCAAAATTTTAAATTGACTGTGTCTTATTTAGATTGAGTTTATAGCCCGAGAAAGACCCGAAGCGCTGAGCCCCTTGAGTTATCACGGCTATAGCTTTGACCGGTTTCGTGGTATGTATACAGCAATATCGTCTGCATAAGCAGTAATTTTTAGAGCCATACCATTGAAGGACACTGGAGAAATAGAGATATTATGAAGCAAATGCCTAATAGAGGGCTCAATGTAAAGAGCAAATAATAGTGGGGATAGCGGACATCCCTTCCGCGTACCCCTCTGGATACTAAAAGAAGCAAAAAAAGGCCATTAAGCCTAATTGCAGCAATTGGTTTACAGTATAGTTTCTGTACCGCCGAGATAAACCTCTGACCAAGACAAAAAGATAACATTGTATGCCATAAAGACCCCTAAACCATGCGGTCGAAGGCTTTCTTGGCATCTGGCATCAACATCCCGATCTGCTAGTGACTGGGTACATTGAATGCAGCAATAGCTCTGTTTATGTGTGCAGCAGTGTCTCACCCCGGAACAAAACCATGCTGTTGTTCAGATACCAGTAGGTGAATCAATGGAGCAAGTCGGGAGGCGAGAAGCTTTGAAAAAATCTTAGCGTCCGCATTATTAAAGATATTGGTCGGTATGAACTCCTATCCTCCACAGGCTTATCCTTTTTTGGAAAAACAATAATATTAGTTATATTCCAGGAGGAGGGTGCATCCCCACCTTGCAGGATTTCATTAACCAGCTCAAGAAAGACCGGGGCCAATATATCCCAAAAAGTTTTGTAAAACTCAAGAGTGATAGTATCTTCGCCTACCGCTTTGCCGGAGGGTAGTGCACCAATTGCTGTGTTAATTTCTAATAAGCGTATTTCTATCCAGCTTATCGGATTGACATGAGTATAAAATAGACATTAGGCTTTCTTGTATGTACTTTATAGCTATTTGCTGATTAAAACTGGCTGAATCACTGTATAGATCGGCATAAAATAGCCTAAATTGCTCTATTATATCTTGGGATTTGGTATAAACTGAACCATCTGCTCCTTTAATTAGCTTAATATGTGACTTTGCCCTCTGATCTGCTGATAGGCCAAAACCCGTACCACCCGTTCTCCATATTCATATTGTCTTGTTTGGGACTTATAAAAGCTGTTAGCTACTTTGTCCTTTAGCCTTCTACTGAGCTTTACTCTTACATCAATAAGCTGGAGGTATATCGATAGTTCACCAGTGTCCATCAAGGCGATCACTCGAGCATGTCGCTGCTCTAAATCAATGTATAACCTATGCTCATTTTCTACCTGACTTGCATTAAGCCGATTCTGCTTAATAATGTATTGGAGTGTTGCCTCTCTCACATATGCCTTTAAACAATCCCAAACTATGGCGCAGGATGCTGTATGTTGATTGTTTTCTATGTATTCCCTCAGCGTTTCTTGCATAAAAGTTACGTAGTCAGGGTTGCTGAGGAGATGCCTAGGAAATGAGAATTCCTTTGTTGGTTTTTTCCCCTCAAGATAGAAATGTACTGCAAGCATAATGGGGTTGTGATCCAATGTAACTTTAGGACACACCTCCATGGAAGAATTTTCAAGCATAGCTTTATTTGTAAAAATCATATCAATTCTGGAGTACTGTTTGTGTGGATGTGGAAAAAAGTATAACCAGGTGTTGTAGGAAAATGTTTTCTCCAGAAGTCCAATCTTTTTTGCAGGTGCACAGCCTATGCGTTTATTGAGTGCTGTTTTATTTAGTTGATTCACATTTTTGGCTGCTCCACAGGAGGTGTCTTCTATCCGTCAGACGTCCAAATATAACTGAAAGAATGTGCTTCTAATCTAAATTAGTCGCACCCCCCTGGGCACACCTTGGTTCCTTCAAAAGAAATCGGACTCCGAAATTGTTCGTATAATTTCTGAGATACTCTTTATTATTCCAATGTTTGTTGACTTATTCATGAAATTTTCTTCACTTCATTCTTTGTTCAAAATAGTCTTCAAAACATCATATTCTTTACATATAGCATTATTGAATTGCTCCTATGCATTTCGGGCTGAAAGCCCTTCTTCAGGGAGCATCACTAAAAATCAAAATCATAGCACAAATATTTATCCATTGTATAAATTCCACATACATTATTAGCAATTATGCTGTGACCCTTATGGACCATTTTTTTTGTTAAACAATTTTTATTGCAGAGTCAATCACAGTGTACTTGCTGATTTCAGGATCCCTGAGTGCAGAGTCGTTCTCCCATCACATCCCAGTTGCCACTTACACAGCCTGTGACCCTTATGGACCATGGTGTAAAGTGTTATCAACCTTTGGAAGTCTATATGCTTCCATGTGTGAAACCGTGTGCATCAGTTTGTGCTCCCACCATGTTCCCCATGTGCCCTAATGTGAACTTAAAAAAAACATGTCTCAACTTATGGTGCTTCGACTCGATCCCGTTTATCTAATAAAAGGTAACGCGAAAAGGGAGAGATTGAACATTCTGTGAGTCCTGCAAAAGTACTCAGCTCTGAATATCACAGCGTGTCAGAATACAGTCAAAAACTTACTGGCGTAATGTCCGTGATTCCGAAAAACTTCTCGTTTGTGTCTAACGCTGGACACGGGCGGCACTTCCATATCTTCTTCTTCGTTTCCAGCGATTGGTTAATCCAATGCGGTAACGTGTTTAACTATGTTAGCGATCTGAACAACAGGCTACCCGGTAACGCACTCTAGAAAACAGCCGTGGCTGATTAATTTCCTTACATCAGCCAATATTATGCAAAGGTTGAATAAGGAAAAAGAAAAAAAGGATACTACAAAACGCTGTTAGAAAGTAAAAAATGAGTGTTACATCGAGATTAAGAAATAAAGAAACTGACCCCAATCAGTGTATTGTATTGTTAAATAGTGGTCATGTTAGGTCAAAACAATTTATGCGTGTGTCATAACTGATGGTTTGCATTACTGTACAGTGGAAAAAATGCAAAAAATGCACAAAGGTGAAAAATACATGCTTATAAAAATACATGCTGGTGAAAATACACCACCAATCATTGTACCAAGGTGACAGACAATTAGGCAGCATATAGCTGTTCGCAATTTAATACAGATAACATGCAAGTTCTATGCGGTCATTAGGACCATTCCGTTTGCTGGAATTCAATTTGCTTATCCAAAGATTTTCACGTTGCAGTAAATACTTATTGTTGTCCCTTCCTTCAATTCTTTCGATTGTTTCCAAAACCAAAAATTTCATTTTTGAGATATTATGATGCTCTTCCAAAAAATGTGTCGCAATCGCAAATTTCATATTCGTGTTCTGATATTAGATTTATGTTCGTTAATGCGTGTCTTAATTTTGCGTTCAGTCTTTCCCACGTATACCTTCCCGCATGGGCATTTTAATAAGTATACCACGTTAGATGTGTCACATGGTGGTGGAAACTTTTAGTTTGATGTTATATCCCTTCTTGGTGTGTGTTATGGTATTTACCTCTTATTATGTTATTGCAATTATTGCAATTCATGCACGGTCTAGTTCCTTTTGACAATGTCATCACAGTTTTCTATTGTTTAAGTATCTCTCCCATGTTTTTACTGCTAGTATGAGCAAATAACGGTTGTTGTGCAAATAGAGAATTGAAGTCGGGTTCCATATCAAGAATTGGCCAATGTTTTTATATTATCCTCTTGAAGTTAGTACTCAAAGTTGAAAACTTTGACACCACTACCATTCTGGTATTTTCCGGTTTTGTGCTTTTCTTTAGCAGGTCGGTTCTATTCATCAAATGTGTCAGTTGTTTGGCTACATTTATCACACATTGTGGGTAGCCCCTGCTTATGACTCATTGGCCCATTTCCTCAATCCTGTGATCAGATTTAATCGGATCCGATGTTATCCTTTTGACTCTTATCATCTGGGGAAATTGGTACATCAGATGTTTCAGTGACATCTGGTGGAAACTAGTGTAGTGCAAGGTGTTGTTTTTATCTGTCGGTTTTTGAAACACATCAGTTTCAAATCCCATTTGGGTGAGGGTAACTTCCACATCCAAGAATATGACTCTCTCTTTTGAAATTTCCCATGTTAATTGTATGCGTTCATCAATTTGATTCAATTGTGTCAATGCTTCCTCTAGCATCTCCTGTGTGTTCTTCCACAGTATAAAGATGTCATTAATGTATCTCACTATTAGTTTGATGTTGTTATGCCATTCAGGTTTCGTTAAAATATTCTCTTCCTCGTACTGCTTCATGAACAGATTCGCATATACCGGCGCGGCGCAATTGCCCATTGACGTGCCCACTAATTGGAGATAGCATTCCTCTTTGTACCTGAAGTAGCTCCAGTGGTCCATTTTTTATATAGGCTACAATTAAAATCTCACATACCTATAGGATCCCCGGCCCATTCCAATAATTCAGAGAACAAAAAGGATACATACATATTGTCACCTTGCGGACAAAAATCAAAAGTTGGCCAATTGCCCATCTTCCCTTTGAGTCGGCCAACGTACGTAACACCGTTATTGTGCACTGTTTAGACTTCAACAATGTCACCTCGCGAATAGATGCCGACTGTGAAGTGCACACAATCAAATCATAACCAAGTAAAAAGACCAAATGCTTTTCAGCAAGCCCAACTATATGAGGTTTAAACACCTTAAGTTCTTCGGCTACCAATAGTCTTTTAGTAGCCTGGTTGAGCCCAGAAACGTTCTAACTCATACGTTTAACACACAGCATTGTGCAAGTTTTGTAAATTCAAATCAGTCTCCATCAAAAAAAAAAATCCTTAGTCCTGTGCTCTGTCTGTGCTTTTTTAATAACTGTGACGTGGCTATTTAACCCCCTCCCTCCCCACTTACTGAATCAACAAAAAAATGGCCAAAAGGCCAAACCACAAATTCCACCCATCCCTTACCCTTCCAACCCCCCACTCCGTGTCTTAGAAAACGAATCACCTCCTTCCTTGCTGTCCTGGAATGACAGCTTATTGAAGACACCCCCACACCCTCCAAAAAAAAAACATGAGCCCACTGCATCCCAACCCTACCAACGACAAGTAAGCATGAAGTAGCCATGAATAAAAAGGGAAAGAGAAACCCAGAAAAAGTATATCTTAACAGTACCATCTACGGCAAAAGCAAAGAAGTTTAGTTAGAAGCTAATTGTCAATCATACACCCCCTTTTTTTCCTTTTTTATTTTTTTCCTCTTTTATTTTTTCAAGCCATAATTAAATGTCAGATCAGACTTTAGAAGTAGGCTGCCACTGAAAAAGTGACTTTTTCGCCTCCTGTTCATTAAAAAAAAGTGTACGACCAACCTTAATGACTTTTAAACGAGCAGGCTCCTGTAAAAAAACCTGCGACCAGACAGCTTTAAAAGGGTCCATAAGTTGGCGAAGCTGCCATCGCTTGTCCATTGTTGATTTGCACAAGTCTGACCACACAAAAATAGACATAGTATCTACTTTGACGAGAGCCGTGGGCCGTGCCTTAAAAAAATTGCTTGGCGAAGCTAAAAATTGCCCAAAAACACAAGAATAGGCCTTGCAAAATTTGGTTTGGCTTGACTACTTAGTGGAAAAAAATAAGGGCAGTCTATGCACTCTCTGAACTTGTGTGTTCATATCCCAATCTTCTAAAGTGGGTAAAGCCTTCTGCAACAGATTTACGATAAATGCCCGTGGGTCAGAGCCTTCCCTGCCTTCCGGAATTCCGAAAATCCTCACATTTTGTTGCTACTGTAGGTTTTCAAGATCTTCGATCTTAAATTGCATGAGAGCCATTTGAGAGTCTTGTGATGTAACCAAATTCACCGTTTGGGTGTTGACCTCCTCTACAGCTGCTACCCGTTGTTGTAGGTCGGAGACCTCAGAAGTTAAGTGAGACACCTTGACAGTAACTTCTGACCGTGCTTGCTTGATTTCAGTACTGTCGGCCATGGCCTGCTGAAAATAGACTTGTGCTTCCGCTCTCTGAATGGCGAGCGCCTGCATAATTCTGGAGAGTGAAGGTTCATCATCCTCACCATCCCTACCAGCATGCTGAGTGTGCTGAGTGAGCTCAGCGCTGCTCGCATTTCCGGATTCTTTTATGGGCAAAATAGCAGAGGATGCTGTTGAAGGTATAGCGAGGGAAGACATTGTGGACAGAATTGTAACTATAGGGGATGTAGACCCTGTAGCGTGAGCAGTCTCCGTATCTGTTGGTATTTAAAAAGAGCCTTGACCTCCATCGTTAGTCCCAGACTGTAAGCTGCCCTGAGCATGCATGTCCTCAACACGCATACCAGCAACCAGAAGAACCTCGGGGGTTTTTGCCAAAGTATTTGCCGCCAAGTCCAGACGGCCGTTATGCGGGGTAGTGTTTAAGATGTTACCATGGTCCCCTGGGTTAGATAGTCTAGAAACAATAGATTTTACTTCGCCTTTTGAAGAGACCCACTTCCGCAATGGGCTCACCCCCGGATCGACCCTTGCAGCACTTCCCTTAAGTCGTCCCAGCAACTCTGATATATGTGCCTTAGTACCGGCTCCGGTCCCCCGACCTCTGCCTCCTTTGCCGGTCTGGACTGGTTTGAGACCTTTCCCTTTAGGAGCTCTCCCCCCCCTCCCCGGTCTCTACTATCTATGATTTTAGGATTGCTGGGGCCCCCTGCTTCACTGTTGCAACTAGACATAATCTCCTGCCCGCCTGCGAGGGCAGCGAGAGAGAGATCTAAGCATTCGGGTTGGCTGGATTTTAAAGCGTAGCTGCTCCCACTGCCATTGAAGTCACTGGTTGCCCCCTTGCTGATGCCGTTTTTGCAATTCTCGAGTCTTTTATCACCCTCATCTGCACTGCCAGGAGCAGTGCTCAGTAGGTTGGCATTTGTCTGGTTCGTATTTGCCGGGGAGCCCTCACCAGTCAACCCGATGGAATCAAAGATGTGACCTGAGTTGTCAAAAACAGTATCACCGGGAAGAGGGTTAAGTCGATCACTTTCTCATGAGCAGGATCTGCCCTGGTTACTTCTTGGATTGTTGCTGGGGTCTTGGTAACACTGCCAGGGTTCCATTCGGGAGAAGCAGTGAGCACTGTGGGTAAAATAGTATCTTCCATGCCCCCAGCCCTCATGTACCGAGGCATTTAGAACTTCGGCCATTTGAAAACCAGGGATGGCTGTCTCTGAGCCACAGAATTGGAGCAGTGCAGTCGCCCTCCCAGAGCACAAAAGCTTCAAGATCAGTTTCCCCACCTGGGGGACAGTTGAAATGTCACATCCTTTAAGGGACTTGACCGCCATTTCAATTTCGTTAGCGCTTATTTCTTGTCCCAGCGACAGATCCTCCTCGTTTGATATCTTGGGCAGATTAAGGCCCCCATTGGGATGACGGGCGGACTTTGTCCGCCCTCCATCCCATCGGAAAAAGGGACTGCCCGCCACGGTGGAGGACGGTCTTTCCGTTCGCCGCGGTCCACCCCGCCATATTCAGGTGCGGATGGCGGGCGGATTGCCCCCGCCAGGCTGGCAGTGGCTACCGCCAGCCTGGCGGGGGCAATCCGCCCGACATCCTAATGGGTCCCTTAGTTTGTCTAGGTATACATTGCATCCCTCCTGGTCTAGAGTTTTGTCTCTTTTGTAGAGATCTTGGTAGAAATCCATGAACGTGCATAGAATGTCTTTGTGTTGGGTGTGCGTGTTGTTGCTTGAGTCTGTGATGGATGAGATGGTGTGTTGTCTTAGTCTGTGCTTAAGGTATGACGCTAGGATTTTCGCTGCCTTGTTTGCCTCGCATAGGTTGATTTGTTTGTATTTTTTTATCCACAGACCAGCTCGTTCACTCAGGATTTTATTGTGTTCATACTTTTTTCCCTTCAGTTCTTTTAGAGAGCTGGAGTTCCTAGTATCATTCATGTGTGCTGTTTCTAGGAGCTTGATGTCTCTTTCTAATTGGTCTAGGTGTGTCTTCGCTTTCCTGTCTCGTCTGGCTTTGATATCTATTAGTGTCCCTCTAACTGTCGCTTTAAGAATGTCCCACAGGGCTTTAGGGTCCATGTCTGGCGTGTCGTTGTCTCTAACGTAGTCCTTGATGGCTTGCTCTACTCTGCTTTTGTCCTCTTGTCTTGCCATGACTACATTGTTGAACCGCCATCTGCGAGTGGGGTTTTCGTTGTGGCGCCCCGCTAGTTGTAGGCTGATGCATGAGTGATCGGAAATTGTTCTTGCCGCTATTTCGGTGTGCTCTATTAAGTGTGTGTGTTCGAGCCTGAGATGAGGATGTAGTCTATTCTGCTGTAGGAGTTGTGTGGGTTAGAGTAAAAAGTGTAGTCTCTGGTGTCGGGATGTTGTAGTCTCCATGGGTCTTTCAGGTTAAATCTGTTGCATATGTTCTTTAGAGTGTTGTGTGAGGCTGGGGGCAGGGCATGGGCCAGCGACTGTCTGTCTAGGGTGTAGTCTAGTGCAAGGTTGAAGTCTCCTGCCAATATTGTCATGTCATTTTGGGTGTTTGCTTCCAGTCTCCTCGAGACTCCCTTCCAGTATAGTGTCATCTGTATTTGGGGTGTGTGTGTTAACTACCAGTATGGTTTCATCACCTTTCTTCAATTGTGTTATTAGCAGTCTCCCTGCCTCTTCATGCTGTTGGTTTTCAATGGTTATCTTTGAGTTTTTGTTTACCAGCGTGATAACTCCTCGCTTCTTCCCTATTGCTGGTGAGCATGCTGTCCTATCCATCTTGCCCTGAGCTTGGCTGAATCCTCCATGGAGAGTTTAGTTTCTTGTAAAAGTATAACATCCCCTTTGGTCTAGGTAATCTAGCACCTTTTTTCTCTTGACAGGGGGTTGAGGCCCTTTACGTTGAAGGAGACTATCTTCAGGTCTGTTAGCAAGGCTGCGTTATTATTATGTGTCATGGCTTATAGTGTGGGGGCCTTGCTTTCCTTCTCACACCCCCCTGCATGGTTGCCCACTTGCCCTTATTGCTAGCGTTCTCTCTTTTGGTCGTGAGGCATCCCCTAAGTTTCTTTGTTTTGGTTTCAGACAGACTCCTCCCCTTCATTTTTCCTGTGGGTCTGTTATTATGTGTGATTGTAACGAGCAGGTAGCAGAGAGGTTTGGACATAGTGGAAAGTGTCAAGAGTAGATAGTAGAGACAGCCAATCGCACAGGACGGACTACAAAAAAACGTCACATGGACACAGACATGGGCACGGACATGGACAAAACAATATAGACATACAAGGCAAACTCCCCCCTCTCCCTTCCCTGCCTCCCTGAGCTAAACCATCATATTGTAGACGTGTGATGGCAAGATCCCCCCCCGCCCTGCCCCTTCCCTGGGATATACTGGTTCGTTATGGCGGTTCTCATTCTACTTTTGACTATGCTTGTACCTCTAAACACTTAATTATCTATTTAGCAGCTTCTTCCCTCTGCCCTCTTTGGTGCCCCCCCCCCACTGTATATAGAAAGGATAAATGACTTTTAGTCCCTCGTGGTCATGTTTCTCCACATTATCTACTAAGGTGAGGCACTCCTCTTTATGACTCGGCTGCCATGGCCTCCATGTCATAGTCTCTTTGGTGTGCTGGGTTTCCAATGGGTCTACTGGGGCGTACTCCATGAGGTAGCGTCCCTAGGACTGAAGGAAAACGACAGTTGCTGGAACTGTGACATAGAGCAGGGGGACCTGGCACACCTCATCTTCCACTGTATAAAGGTTAGAAAATTCTGGAAAAAAGTCTTCACATTCATAAATAAGGCCTTAAGCTGCACGCTAAAAGAAGAGTTTGCCTCACTCACCACTGCATTCATAACGGCGGACATGGCCATGCAAGACAGAAACCTCCTAGACTTCCTCCTAACGTCAGCAGCCATGACAGTGCTTACCAAGTGGAAAGACACGTCCAAAGCCACCTACAAGGGATGGATGAACTGGGTGACATACCTTAGGGGAGTCGACATCATGGCTCTAAGAAACACCCAATGGAACAACCCCCACAGGGGATGTGTGCAACCTTGGACAAATTCCTAGTCCCCTATGAGCCCCCATGAAAAGGACCAGCCTGAATTAACCAGAGGTACAGATTTCCTGGTGACCAATGCAAGCAATGTCACTACCAGTCATAGTATGGCAATTGTTGCTTTCTCCTGGGGAGGGGTAAATGGCCAGAAAAAGGTTGTTGTTAGCTCAGACCTCCCAGTAGATTGTTTGTTGGGCAATGATTTGGAGTCATCACAATGGTCAGAAGTGGGGCAGAGGACTCACATGGAGATGTTAGGCTTGCCAGCACATGTGTTTGCTGTGACTAGGTCACAGGCCAGAAGATGCCCCACTGAACAGGTGCTGGATCCTGGAACAATGGACCAGACACCTCCCAAGAAGAAGAGTAGTAGGGTTAAGGCTGTGCCTTCCCCCTTGCCCCAGGTTGAGGATCAAGTCTCTGAGGAGGCTGACCTACAGGAATTGAGGGAGACTGAGCCTAAAGAGTTTGAACTTGATCAAGTTGAATTTCTGGGCTCAGGGGGACCCTCAAGAGAAGACCTGGGGAAGGAACAGTTAGACTTGGGACAGGCTTGTCTCACACTTTCACTGGCCTCACATGAATGAGGATACCAAGGAGTTTTGTCACTCCTGTGTCACTTGCCAAGCCAGTGGTAAGTCAGGTGGCACAACAAAGGCCCCCCTTATACCAATGCCTGTGGTGGGGGTGCCCTTTGAAAGAGTGGGGATTGACATTATTGGTCCAATGGAACCCCAGACAGCATCAGGGCACAAGTTTATACTGGTGGTAGTGGATCATGCCACCAGGTATCCTGAAGCTATTCCACTTAGGACCACTACAGCACCTGTAGTGGCAAGGGCCCTAGTTGGAGTGTTCTCCAGAGTGGGCTTCCCTAAGGAGGTTGTCTCTGACAGAGGTGCAAACTTCATGTCAAGCTACTTAACTGCTATGTGGAAGGAATGTGGTGTCAACTACAAATTCACTACACCCTATCATCCACAATGCAATGGGCTTGTTGAAAGGTTCAACAGGACCCTAAAAGGGATGATTCATGGACTACCTGAAAAGCTCAGGCGTAGATGGGATGTCCTGATACCCTGCCTTCTGTTTGCTTACAGAGAGGTCCCACAAAAGGGGGTTGGCTACAGCCCTTTTGAACTTTTGTATGGGCATCCTGTGAGAGGCCCCCTGTGTTTGGTGAAGGAAGGATGGGAGAGACCTCTAAAAAAGCCTGCAACCAACATAGTGGACTATGTACTTGGTCTCCGATCCAGGATGGCTGAGTATATGGAGAAGGCATCTGAAAACCTTAAGGCCAGTCAAGAACTTCAAAAAGCTTGGCATGACCAAAAGGCTGTCCTGACTGTTTACCAGCCTGGACAGAAGGTGTGGGTGTTGGAGCCAGTGGCCCCAGCAGCACTCAAAGACAAATGGTCTGGGCCCTACACCATTCTTGAGCAAAAGGGAGAGGTCACCTACCTGGTGGACCTTGGAACTCCCAGGAGCCCCCACAGGGTGCTCCATGTCAACAGGCTCAAAGCATATGTCGACAGGAAGGACATGAGCTTGCTCATGGCCATAGATGAGGGACAGGAGGAAGAGAGTGACCCTCTCCCAGACCTGCTCACTCAGAATCCTGATGATGGGTCAGTAGATGGTGTTGTCTTTTGTGGCAGACTCTCTGAGCATCAACAGAAAGACTGTAAACAGGTTCTTCAGTCTTTCAGACATATGTTCTCTCTGACACCCAGTCAGACCAATTGGTGTACCCATGAGGTTGACACTGGTGACAGCCTGCCAGTCAAGAGTCAAATCTACAGGCAGCCTGATCATGTTAGAGACTGCATCAAAACTGAGGTGCAGAAAATGTTGGAGTTGGGAGTCATTGAACCCTCAGATAGCCCTTGGGCTAGTCCAGTAGTTCTAGTGCCAAAACCTCACACCCAGGATGGTAAGAAAGAGATAAGGTTCTGCGTAGACTACAGGGGTCTCAATGCAGTCACTAAGACTGATGCCCACCCAATACCAAGGGCAGATGAGCTTATAGATAGATTGGCTTCTGCCAACTACTTAAGCACATTTGACCTGACAGCTGGGTATTGGCAAATCAGGTTAGCTGAGGATGCCAAGCCCAAGACAGCATTTTCAACCCCTGGTGGGCATTATCAATTTGTGGTAATGCCCTTTGGTCTGAAAAATGCACCTGCCACCTTCCAAAGGTTGGTGAATCATGTCCTCACTGGGCTGGATGACTTCTGTGCAGCATATCTTGATGATATAGCTGTCTTTAGCTCCACCTGGGAGGATCACCTGGTCCACCTGAGGAAAGTGTTAGAGGCTCTGCAAGCAGCAGGCCTCACTATCAAGGCCACCAAGTGCCAGATAGGGCAGACACAGGTTGTATACCTGGGCCACCTTGTAGGTGGAGGCCAGGTTCAGCCACTGGAGAGCAAAATACAGTCAATCAGGGACTGGGCTCCTCCAACCACCCAGACTCAGGTTCGAGCTTTCTTGGGCCTGACTGGTTACTACAGAAAGTTTGTCAGGAACTATGGATCAATTGTGACTCCATTAAATGAACTGACAAGTAAGAAAATGCCAAAAAAGGTTCAGTGGACAGCAGGCTGTCAAAAAGCATTCGATGACCTAAAGCAGGCCATGTGCACAGCACCTATCCTCAAGAGTCCAGACTACTCCAAACCATTCATTGTCCAAACAGATGCTTCTGAGTTGGGTGTGGGAGCTGTTCTATCTCAACTGAATTTTGATGGTCAAGACCAGCCCATTGCTTTTATAAGCAGAAGGCTGACCCCCAGAGAGAAGAATTGGTCAGCTATTGAGAGGGAGGCCTTTGCTGTGGTTTGGGCCCTGAAGAAGCTGAGGCCATACTTGTTTGGCACTCACTTCAAGATCCAGACCGACCATAAGCCCCTCTTGTGGCTAAATCAGATGAAGGGTGAAAACCCCAAACTGCTTAGGTGGTCCATTTCCCTACAGGGGATGGACTTTACAGTGGAAAATAGACCTGGTACTGATCATGGCAATGCCGATGGGCTCTCCAGATATTTCCACTTAGAACAAGAAGACTCACCTGGTCAAGGTTAGCTTATTGTCCCAAAGTTGGGGGGGGGGGGTTCATGTAGGAGAGTAGGGTCTGCAATCCTATGATCACCCAGATTTTTTGCTTTTGTTTCACTGGTTTACGACTTTCTCTGGCTGTGGGCCTGCCAATCAGACCCACAGCCTGGCTGTTCTCTCTCTAAATTACAACATGTACCCTAGGTGCATTTACCAATTGGTACTGGGCCACCTTATCAGACCCTGTAACTCAGGGCATAGGTGTACCCAGGGCCTACCAGGGGCTGAAGCATGTATTATACCACCCCTGGCAGGCCTCCTAAATTTGACACAACTGGCTGCATGACAGCTGGGGCAAAGTCGTGTAATCACCCTTTGCTGTAGATATAGTATACCTATATCTAACCCTAAAAATGGACACACAGACTCCTATCAGTCACTCCTATGGCAAGCCTTGACAATCCTAAAGGCAGAGTGCTTGGAATCATGCGAGATGGTGCTCTGGCATGAGATGAGCCTGTCTGCAGCTTGCGGAACCAAGTCCTAATAGCTGTTCCATGATAACGCATACCAGGAAGGTGACTGCTGAGTGGCACCCCGGTGCTCACTACGCATAGGCCAGTCAGAACCAGTTCCAGGTGCACACCAGCCCCTGGCCTGGGGAAAGTCCGGCATGGGAGAGGGGTGTAACCACCCCCCTCCTAGTCCCACCCATAGGCAGGACCTAGTCACCGGGTCAGCCCCTTTTCTTAGTATAAAGATAGGAGCGGGCCCCCTGTTCAAATTAGATCATCTTTGGAATCAAGACACGACTTTCTGCGAAAGGACATCAAGATTTCTTCTTCAAGATTCTCCCTTGTGACTAAGGAGTAGTCACCCTGCATCCGCAGGCACCATCAAGAACACTGCGGTCTGCTGCAAGTCCTTCCTCAGGAATCCAACGACACAGCTCGACGAGACCCGGCTTCCCTGGCAACTCTGACCTCTACTCACCTCTACAGCCAAGCTGAGAACCGTGAGTGCGACGAGACCTCGAGGGACCGACGATTGCCAAGACTGCACGACTTCTTCACAACAAGCCCGCCGAGTGTCCCTCTGGTGAGTGCTTTGGGGTCCGAGAAGCCCCGACCCTGAGCAGCTCCAGCACCGTAGATCAGCCCTCCAGCATCTCCACGATCTGCGTGGGGCCCTTCTGCTTTTTGCTGCTCACCGCGTTGTTTGGCTACTAGCCCGCTGGCTTGTGGCCTTCTCAACGACGCCCGACGACATCACTGCTGCTGGTCTGGTTGCTTTAGACTGGCCCTTGCTTCCTTCCAAAAGAGAAGCACCCCGGACCCTCCTGGTCCACTCCAGACGCCATTTTAGGTCCACCGCGTGGGCTTGAATTTGCCAAGGCTTTGTTGCCCAATCCTGGGTCCAGCGACGCCGACAGCTTCATCCATCGTGGGACAGCTCGCTCCTCCATCGTGGTCGCCGATAACGCCTCCTGGTCCGTGAGATCTGCAGAGCACAGCGTCACCCACTCACCTAGTCGGGGTGACTACCATCCGGTGCCCTCCTGGTGCCACCTGACTACTGGCTAGTAGTCACGAACTTGGTCCCCTCTGCTTTCAGGTGTCATCTCTCTTCAAGATCCAGGCTTGGATCACTTCGAACTCTCTTCACTGGTCGCCTGCCAGCATCTTCCTTCCAGGCTCCTGGTCCGTCTACGAGGATTCCCGACGTCTTTTGAGACATATGCAGCTGCAGCCCCTGGGCTAGGTAACTTCGGCATTTCGGTGCCCCAGCATAGCCTCACTATCCAAGGGTCCGAATCCACTTTCGTTTTCCTCCTACCAGGTCGGGTTCGCCCGAGAACACTAACTTTGCATTTACTAGCTACCATAGACTTTGTCCCGCATCACGCGTGAGAGTGCACACTCTGCACCCGAGTCCCCTAGGCCTACTGTAAGTAATCTGAAGGTTCTATAGTCAAGTCCTAGCGATTCCAAAGCCTATTAGTACTGTACTTACCTGCTAGTAATTTCGCATTCCACTTTCAGAGTATATGGTTTTCCGTGCCCCTCGGGCATTTGTATATACTGTGCTAACTTAAGTATTTTCGTAAGAGTTTTGTTTTGTGCTTAGTACCCTGTCCTCATAAAGAGTACAGGGCTGTTGTGATTTTAATAAATACACTGTTTATTTTCATAACACTTGTGTGGTGTCCTTTCACTTGGTGTTCAAGGGGTATATGTGTGGTATAACTGCTGGCTTAACACGCCCTCTCGAGTCTTTAGCCTTAGACTGCTCGTATCCACGCTACTAGGATAGCTGGTCTATAAGGTTGACTTACAACCAATCATCAATAAGGGTTGCTGGACTGATACATAGTGTTCACTAGAATAGTGAGCACTGCATATCAGGCCACCTTCTCACATATGGTACCAATATATGGCTACTTTCGCCAGGGTCTCTGTGAGGCCGGTATGATAGGCCAAGTGCCTGGCTCTGTGATATATCCCCTCCCACTCCTTACGCGTGAGTTGCCTCCCCAGGTCTTCCTCCCATCTAGCCTTCCCAGGGTGGTAGGTGTATATGTTGGTGAGGAGCAAGTGTTGATATAAATCTGAGAGCAGTTTCTTCTCAGACGTGCGCGTGAGAAGCCATTTCTCATATGGCGTGAGGAAACGCTGCGCCCCCAGCTTAATGGAGGGGTGTAAGACCCAGTGCCGGACCTGCAAGTATGGAAGTCGGTCTGCCTCCTGTATCCCATACTCCTCCTTCACCTTCTGAAAGGAGAGGATGCCCTCCAGATTGAACATGTGGCCCGTTTCCCTACAGGGTGTGGTGCTCCACGTTTTAAAAAGCTGTGGGTCCAATCCCGGTGTAAAGTCGGGATTCCCGAATATTGGCGTCAGTGGGGAGGGAAACGAGGTGAGTCCTCTCCGGACAGCCACTTGATCCCAAACTTTCATCACCGTGCCCGTGATGTATGACGCGTAGAGGTTGGGGGGCCTATGCCGCCGCGGTAGAAAGGGTACACCCTGGAGCGGTCGACCCGCTACGGCTTGGTCCTGGAAGAGCCAATGCTTGCTGGACTCAAGTTGGTACCATTCCACCAGAGTGCGCAGCTGCGATGCTTGGAAGTACAGGGTGAGGTCCGGCAAGCCAACGCCTCCATGGGCCGGGGGGAGAGTCGCGATCCGCTGCTTAAGCGGGGACGACGCCCGTTCCAGACATAGCGCGCTAGATCTGCTTGTGTCTTCTGTAGCCATCCCGTCGGTGGGCGTAGAGGAAGGGTCTGAAAGATGTAAAGGACCTGCGGTAAAAGGGTCATCTTAACCGCAGCTATACATCCGAGCCAGGAAAGTGTGAGGTGATTCCATTTCCGCAGCGTCTCACTAATTTGTGTGCTCAGCCTGGCGTAGTTGGCTTCTGCCGTACCCGGCACCGTCGGTGCTAGTAAGACCCCCAGATATGGGACCGTGGAGCTGGACCACTGCAGGTCAAACTCGGCTTTGGCATCCGCCAACACGTCGGGGGGCAGGGACACATTCAAGGCCAAAGATTTTTCCATGTTAATATTAAAACCCGAGGCCTGTGCAAAGGAGTGCAGTTCGACAGAAGCGCCCTCAGGTATTGCATAGGGTCCATTAGGGAGAGCAGGATGTCGTCTGCATATAAGCTGATCTTGTGCGTGTCTCCCCCAAAGGGGATGCCTCTAATGTGGTGGTGATGCCTGACCCTTTGTGCTAGTGGCTCCATGTAGAGCGCAAACGGGAGAGAGCGGGCAGCCCTGCCTGGTCCCTCTGCCTATCGGGAAACGCGGCGAGGTATGACCATTAACTCGTACCGTCGCGGTGGGCTGCCTATAGCAGTTAAATATCCTGTTTCGGGTAGTCTCCCCGAAGCCGAATCTCTGAAGTGTCTGTTCTAGATAGGGCCAGTGCACCCAATCGAACGCATTCTCGGCGTCGATGGTGAGAAGCATACAGCCCGGCCTCGTGCGCGATCCGGCCTCGATAAGGTGGAGGATGCGTCTGGTGTTATCGCTCGTTTGCCGCTGAGGGATGAAGCCGGCCTGATCGGGTTCGACCAGCTGCTGCATGTATGGCGCCAGCCGGCTCGCGATGATACCCGTATACAGCTTAAGGTCGACGTTAAATAGAGATATCGGCCTGTAGGAACCGCATCCAGTGGGGTCTCTGCCGACTTTGGGAATTACCGAAATCGGTGCCTCCAGCAGTTCGGGGGGGATAGCCCCGGCGTGGTCGAAGGTGTTGAAGTGATCCCGCAGTAGGGGGGCCACTTGCTGGCAGAATTTCTTGTAAAAAGCCGCGGAGTAGCCATCCGGGCCTGGAGATTTCGCCAGCTTGAGGCGAGAAATCGCGGAGATGACTTCCTCCAGACCTATGGGCCTATCGAGGAACTGAGACTGCGCTTCGGTCAGCGATGAAAGGGTCGCCCCATCGAGGTAGTCGCTACCACGTTGTATGTCCAGCCTGTCTGCCTCATACAGGTCGGCATAGAAGGTCCCGAAAGCAGCCGCTATGGCAGCGTCATCGGTGAGTGTATCCCCTTGTGCGGGTCGGATGGCGTTGATGTGCCGCTGCTCCCGTAGTTTGCACGCCAACAGTTTCCCGCAGCGGTCCCCACCTGTATAGTAGGCATGTTTCAGGCGTATCGCGGCGAATTCCGCAACATCCTGATCTAGTACAGCTAGCATCTTCCGCTCTGTGCAGAGCTGGCACCATGCCCTGGCCGCCCCGGTGCGTTGGTGCAATTGTTCCAGCTCCTTTACGCGCTGTGTGAGGTCAGCCCTTTTCTGCGCGTGCTCCCTATTGTTGGCCGCTGTCAGGGAAATAAACTCGCCACGGAGGACAGCTTTTAGTGTTGCCCATTGGGTAGCTTTGGAAGTGTCACCGTTAGCATTGTGTGTAAGGAATAGGCTGATGGCTGCCTTGATCTTCTCCACCGAAGAGGGGTTCTGCAGCAAGCCGTCTCGCAAGCGCCAGTGACGTTTTGGGCTGGGTGTGTCAGGCACCAGAAATGATGCTGTAACCGGGGAATGATCAGAGAGCGAGGCCGGGTGGATCTCAACCTCCTGCACGCGTGTCGCAAGTTGGGCGGAGCAAAGCAGTTAATCTAGTCGCGCATAAGATTTATGGGCTGCTGAGTAGTGAGTGTAGGCTGTGGCGTGGGGATGAAAGTGCCTCCACAAATCGATCAGACCAAGGTCTGCAAGGCGTGCGTGGCCCTCCACTGACAATGCCCCTACCTGGCCCATCCTCTCCTCTGGTTGGAGCGATCGGCGACGTTGTGAAACACCAGGTTCAGGTCCCCCCCTAGTAGCAGGTGTTGGTGCGTGTTAGCTGTGGCCACCTCAAGCGCGGAGTGCAAGTATTTTTCTTGTCCTTCATTGGGCGCGTACATGGAGCCTATTAGTAACGTCTGCCCTGCCACAAGGAAGCGGTGGATTAGTAGTCTACCTTTAACTTCCGCCTCCTTCTGCAACACCCGTCCCTTAAAGGACCTTGCCACCAGTATGGCTACCCCAGCCACTTTCCTGGACGTGGACGAGAAAAGCTGCTCAGGGAAGGCACAGGACCGAAGCCTGTGGTGGTCCTTGGACAGCAGATGTGTCTCCTGTAGGAGGCAGATGTCGGCCTGCGAGACCTCTAGGAAGGAGAGGATCGCCCTGCGCTTGTTGGGGCTGTTAAGCCCCCTGACATTTAGGGATAGAATAGTCAACGGATGCATCATTTCAGGCACGGAGTGGGGGCAAGCGCATGTGTAATGGAGGCTGGTGGCCTGAAGGATAAAAATTCAACGGTACATCTCTGCATCCGCGGACAAGAAGGTTCCCCCCCTCCCCCCTCTCCCTTCCCCCCCTCCAAAGGACCCCCCCCCCACCAAACAACGAACCCCTCCCCGTCCCACCCTAACCCCAACTTGTGGTTCCCAACTCAAAATCATAGTCTCAGGCCTATCCAAAGTCAGTTCAGGCCTGCAGATTAGAGAAGTAAAGGAGACTGTGGCAGTGGCAACCCCGCCGCCCTCACCCCTCACCCTCCCCCCCACTTGCAGAGAGAGTGCGTTAGGCATGGCCCCCTGTCCGAGGCACACTAGGATTTAGCGGTAGTGTCTTTGACGACCTCTTCGATGGCTGCGGCTTTGTCCTTGGCAATCGTCCCCGGGTCCGGGCGTAGACGGTTTTTGGGCGCGCTGCATCTCCTAACTTGCTGCCAGTCTCCCCCAGACGGCCGGGCCCGGACCACCTGCAAGAGTCCCGGAGTGGAGTCCCCGTCCGAGGTGCCGTCGGGGAGCTCGAGGCCCAGCAAGGCACAGGTGTCTTGAAGCGAACGGAGTTGGTGCAAGGCTCCCTCCCATTTGAAGATCAGGCGGAACGGGTGACCCCAGGAATATGGCACTCCTTTGTCTCTGAGGAACGTGGTGACGATCTTGAAGTCTTTGCGCTTCTGGAGAGTGATGGCAGAGAGATCTTGAAAGAGTTCGATGGGGCAGTCTCGGAAGCGGATGGGTTGCGCTCGCCGCGCGTCTCTCAGAATCCTCTCCTTCAGGGGAAAGTCCGGGAGAAACGCCAAGATGTCTGGCGGTGGGGCAGGAGCCCGGCGAGGAAGTCCCACACGGTGTGCCCGGTCGATGTGGATGGGAAAGTCAGCAGGTTCGTTGAGGACCTCCCGAAAGAGGTCTTGAAGATATTCGGTGACGCTATTCCCTTCCGCTTTCAATGGCACTCCCCGCACCCGTATGTTGTTCCGCCTAGAGCGGTTTTCGAGGTCCTCCGCATGGGCCTGGAGGCCCACCTGCTGCTCCTGAAGACGGATAACTTCTTGCTGGAGGAGCGGCAAGTCCTCACAGCGCGCATGATTAGATTCCTCCACTGCCACCACTCTTTCCCCTAAACCATCCAAGTCTCTGCGCAGTTCCCTTTGTTCACTCACCAGTTCTTGCTTTAAAGTCTGAAAGTCTTCCCGTAATGCGTTGAAGAGGGTTTCCAGAAAGGACTTTGTGATAGGGGCATCTTCAGCCTCCTTGGTTGGAGTAGTTGTCTGCGCCTTTGGTGATGTGGACGCTTGAGATTTCTCCGTTTTAGAGGAAGTCTTCATCAGTAGCTCATTAATCGGCCGGCCCCCCCTCCGGTTGGCGTTCGACATTGTGGGGTGTCAAGAAGAACAGGCTATGACCGTGAGGAGCTGAAGTATAGCGCCAGGTTAGGGCCTGTAGTTCTAGTCCCTCGAGCCCCTCTTCACTGTGCCTCGAGATGTGTGCGAGCGAGGAGTATGCCCTACCCCCGCCGGAGGTCCGGTGTGTGCCCCCCCTGTTGGCAGGGGGCAGCGCAGACAAGGGCAACACGCTGCTGTCCAGTTGGTCCACAGAGCCCCCAACACGTGCTTGGGGTGTGTCCGGAGGTTAGCTCTTGCCCCCTTGGGCGCCCTAGGCTGTTTTTACATGGATCCAGAGGGGGGTCCGGCCCCGGATCGACACCAGCTCTGCTCCCGCCGGGGGCGCGACCTCCAGGCCCCCCCGAGTACCCCAAACTCCTCACCTCAGGTGCAGCTGTGCTTCGGATCGTCCACTCCCCAGCCGGGTTGTCGGTGCCACACCAGGATCTCACACGCCTGGAAGGGAGGCCTGGATGCAGAGGCCGGGGCAGGCCTCGAGTGTGCACAGCAGCCACCTCGGGGTGGGAACCCCACTCCCCGCCTCCTCCTAGCTCATGGTCGCAGTCGGTGAGCCCAGGCCGGGGCTCGGTGGAGGCGCTGGCGTCTGGGGCACACCACTATCGCCCCTGGCGGGCTTCTTGCGTCTGCGCGCCAACTGCTTTTCCCCCCTTCGGCGTAGGCCCAAGCAGGCCCAAGCCGGGGCCTGGCGTGCAGCGCACCCCGGCCGCAGTCCGCCTCAGGTGCGCCGGCCACGGCACCCTCCGCTCCACAATTCTGGTCCAGAGGGCAAAGGGCTCGTGTCTATTCCAGGCAGGCCGCCTGGATGGCGCAGTGCAGGAGCCACGCCCGTCCTCACCACCGGGTCTGAGATCCGTGTAGGCCGAAGCCGGGGGCTAAAGTTGGGGGCCGCCCGGTATCCGGCGTTTCCCCGCTGCGAGGCGGTTCGGGACACTAGGCAGCTCCCCTGTGCCTTTGAGGGCCCCGCACGTCAGGGATCAGCCTCCGCTCCGCTGCTGTGGCTCCGTAGCGCGAACCAGGCGGCCACAGGGCCGTGGCAGGCCGGCCCGCACAGGGCCCGTTCTTCGGGTGTCCCGGCCGCGGCCGGCCATGGCGGCAAGTATGAGCGGCCTCAGCTCCGTTGGCTCCCACACCGGAGCTCTGGGTCTGCCCTGCGTTGTGCGGCGTACGGGGGGACAAATCAGCTGCTACAGGGGGCTTTCGTGGGGGTTACTGGGGGTCGGGGTGAGGAGCTTCGCGGCTATGCGACTGTCCCGGTCGCCATCTTGGCCACGCCCCGTAAAATGATGTTTAGAGAGCATTTGTTGACCAGGAGGAAGTCTGGATCACACATGTAAAGTCAATTTATGTATGAGTGTAGAAGAGTATAAAATTAGAGTGTAGTAATTTAGTTTATGAGATGGGCTCATTTAAAGAGGGGTCCAGTATATGAGACAAATAGCAAGACGTATGGGTTTCAGTTTCGAAAAAATAAGGATAACATTTCTTTCACAGGAGTTTCTTTACTTTTATGATCATTGTGACTGGTGAGCATTTTCACTTGCATTGATGATGCTTAAGTAGATTTCCCTGGGGGGCATACCTCACACTGCACAGGCTCTATCCCATATAACTTAAAGTTCTAGACGCTTGCCCCAAATACTGTGCCACCACAGTGGACCGTTTACAAGTTCTGGGCCAGTCCTTTACAGAGCCCTTTCTGGACAGAAGTACTGAGAAAAAGGACACAAATCACTGAAAGCACAGACACTGCTTTTTCCTAGGCCAAAACCGATGGAGGTAAAGAGGTTTGGGGACTTAGCACTAATTGTAGCCAAAAGCTCTATAGCGATGAGTCGGAAATGGCCTCCAGGACCCCGCTGCCTGGTGGAGGGAACTCGAGAGATGGCTGAGAACCCTGCTCTATGCATTGACGAAACAAGGAGCCTTCACAGGTGACCATTTGTGAGTAATTGGGTAACATTAGAGCACATCAGGGACGACACCAGCCCTTCTTGGTCACATTATTTATACTAAAAGTGAAGCCACATACTTGTCATAACACACAGAAATCTGCCCAATCAGAACTTGCACAATCACCCCCCACTCCAGGGGGTTATCATCCCAACTGCCACTTGGGGCCTTCGAATCCCAGTTACCTTCTAAGTTGGCCCTTTAAATGTATTTGACACGGTTTTCCCGTGAATGGATTGCGATCTTTTCGTACATCACATTTCGCTTCACATATCAAAGCATATTTCACTGTGAACTGCATGTTCGCTGGGGAGAGGGGGGGGCTTGTTTTGTTTTTCACTTCTATTTACATATAGTCAATCCCACAGTTACTCATTAATTTGTATAATTGCCCCTCATCTTACGTTATTCATACTTGATAATCTCTGTATTTCCTGTGAACGCATACATTCTTTACACATGGCTTTACAACACGGTTGTTACAACGACTGCGTTGTTACCATGTGTGCCATTACATCGCAAGTCGTATCAACGACTTGCTGTAGGGGCGCGTTGGACTTAGGAATAGTATAATTACATTTCCTACTCCAGTTTGTTCAACAGCAGAGAAAGTGTTGGATTTAAAATCCAACACAATCCCTGTTGTTGCATGCCCCTACAGCTTGCGACTTGCGATGTAATGGCACACGTGGTAACAACGTGGACGTTGTATCCATCACGTTGTAAAGACACTATAAGAAAACTCCCTCGTGACCTATATTTCTTTTTCTAGGATTCAACTATGAATTCAAACATGGGCCTTTCATAAAGTAAACCATGATAAAATCCGTGAACATGTACACATTTATAATAGTTTGACTTTGTTTATTTATTTTCTATCTTTTATCTTTTATCAAAAATATTTGTATACAATTTTTTAACATTTGAACATATCAAAATACATATTTTCAGCATATACAAATATCTTTACAATGTGAAAACTTTTTAATGTTTCAACATTATCATACCCAGGTAGAGAAACAACACAATCATACCAACCAACTCTCATACATTCATACCTCTTACAATACATTCATACCCCAATCGCAACTGCATATATCTGGAAAATAAGAGACAAAGTTGTTTTTAGTCTCCGCGACCATTTAGGGCAACTGCATGTAGCAGGATCTGGATAGCCTTGGTCAGCGCGTTTCGGTGGTTTATTGAGCAGATGAACACCACCTTCATCAGAACCCGCCAGATAACAAACCAGTGTTCTCTACACCCTGAGGATTCCTAAAAAAGTATAAATATAATCAATTCACAGCCCATGATGTAACAGTAAAATGATATCAATTGGAACAATGTACAAAACTAAAATATACAAATAGCATGTGGTTAAATCCAAATGTACCACATAATACCAAATAGTGCAAGCCACTGAGAGGTGTGTCCTAGCCATTGTGAAGTCTTTATTATTATTCAACCCCAACCTACTAAGGGCAGAATAAATAACAGAAAGACTACCAATAGCCACGCTACCAGGAATAGTTTTTTGCACCACCACCAAAAGTATAATATATAGAAATAAAAAATATATTTTTCCTTGCTGAAGACAAATCACATACAGAGGTGCACCATTCATTACTCCAGAGTGTACATCTAAAGTATAAAATTAGGCCAGAGCTATCCTTTCAGTTCCAACCCGTATTAAAATACTTACTGTTACGAATTCTCCAACAATTAAGGCAAATGTACTTGCCACCCTGTTGCACTCAGAATAGAAACCGCTTTCTGTCAATGGAAGAATAAAGCTGTATTTTAACATCAATGGCAATTATCAATCTCTAGTTATCTCTAAGGGACCCACTACTGAATAAGGCGTCTTACCTAAAATATTCAATGCAATGTGTATCAAAGTCAATTTAGATGCAAATTTGTTGTCAGTGAAGTGGTCCTACATAGGGAACATGAAAAAAGTTTTTTTCAATGTAGGCTAACGTCAAGTTCAAAAATAGCCACTAACCACCATTAGTGCTTATATCATTATGAGTCCTTACATTATACCTTTTGTGTTTGCTTTTGAGGTGACTTAATGTCATTTCTTCTCATTCATAAAACCAATAGGGCATCATCTTGGAATGGAATGTAATTAAAACACGCCTCGTACAATGTATCCAATCAAAAGCTGAAAAAAAGATGGTATACACTGTAACAGTGTGTTACTATATTATGCCGAACCTCTACAACTCCAATCCACAATTAATTTTGCAAAGATATACACTTACAGGTCAGTAAGTAGGACTTAATACACCAATCTATTCGCGCTGTATCATATAATGAAAAATAAATAAACAAAGTCAAACTATTATAAATGTGTACATGTTCACGGATTTTATCATGGTTTACTTCATGAATGACCCATGTTTGAATTCATAGTTGAATCATAGAAAAAGAAATATAGATACTATTCCTAAGTTCAACGCGCCCCCTACAGCAAGTCGTTGCACATACCACCTGATTTTTAGAGGTGTGATGTGTCCCCTCTAAAAGGGCATCACGATTATAGTATTTTGCCCTTTTGTAAGCATGTCTGACTAGTTTATAAGGATTACCCCTAGCTAGTAATCGCCTTCTAAGGGCATCTCCATGTTTGTGAAAATCAGAGATGTTGGTACAATTTTGCCTTACCCTCAAAAACTCTCCAAATGGAATCGAATCTTTCTGAATTGCAGGGTGAAAACTTTGATACTGTATTCTGGTATTTTCCGCCATTGGTTTCCTGAGCAAACGACCTCAAGGAAGTTGTTAGACCCAGCAATCAGAATGTCCAAGAACTTGAAATTGATGGAACTATTTTTAGCTGTAAAATTCAAATTGCTATTGCTTGCATTTAACCATAATATGTACTCATGTAATGAATCGCTGTCTCCTTTACAGATAAAGAAAATGTCATCAATGAAGCGTCTCCACGTTCTGACACTGTCAAAAAATGGAGTCGCCTCATTGAAGACATTCCCAATCTCCCATTCACCCATGTAGATGTTCGCTATACTAGGAGCACACGAAGCTCCTATGCTGGTGCTCTTTACTTGTTGGTATAAAGACCCATTAAATTCCAAAAAGTTGTTCATAAGAACTATTTCAAGGCATACAAGTATGAAGCCATCTGGTCTATCTCCAGGGGATCTCTGTAATAGTGATGCCACCGCTTGTAACGCCTGACATTGAGGGATGTTCATGTATAATGCCTCAATGTCAAGCGTTACCAATATTGCTGTGTTCGGATTATAAGGCATGCCCTCAAGTTTGCTGATGATGTCTTCCGTATCCCGAATATAGGAGGCATAACTCTGTGTTAAGAGACACAGATAAGAGTCGACATATTTGGAAAGAGGCTCAGTACTTGAGCCAATGGTCGAGATGATAGGGCGCATGGGGGGATCCAGTACATTTTTATGCGTCTTTGGAAGCCATACCAGGCTTGGGTTTTAGGATAAGACTTATTGAGTAAGCTGTATTCCTCCTGACAAATATCGCCATGATTTAATGCCCTGCCGTCATCTCCTGAATGGTGGTTTTCAATTTTGATAATTTCCTTGCATGCGTTTTTTTATAATGTTGGGGGGCAGCAAGCATTTTAGAAATGTTATCATCGTAATCAAGTTTATTCATAACAACTATCCCACCACCCTTATCGCAGGGTTTTATGATAAGATCTTTATTTGATTTGATGTTATTCAAAGCCATATTTTCTGTAGGTGATAACTTACTACGTGTAGAAGGAGGATGTTTGATAACCCGGGCAATCTCTTTAGTCACATTCTGTTCAAATATGTTAACTTCTGGTCCTACCATATCTAAAGTTGGTGTGAACTGGGACGGAGGTTTACACTTTGACTGATTCTCATCATCATGTTCCATTGGTGGTTCTGAGAAGAATTTCTTCAATCTCACTTTTCTAAAAAAGGAGAACAAATCCTCATGCAATTTAAACAGATTGGGATGAGTGTTAGGGACAAAATAAAGGCCACGACTAAGAACAGCATGTTCTTCTGAATTCAAATTAACCGATGAGAGATTAAAAATGGGTCGCGCATGTTCATTCATCTGATCACTTACACAGGTAGGCTCTACCGCCAGTACTGTTGATTGTGAGTTTTCAAGTATGGCTGCTGATGTTGAGGGGCCATCTGTTGTGGTTTCCTCTGTCTGGTGCCCATCTTTTGTTCCTCCCTAGGTATTGTCCCCTCTGTAAATAAGTAGATTGGCCACGGAATGGGTGTAAAGCAATGCGTTGTGGAAACAGAGTTGTAAACGCTGTTTCCCATTGCCGATACCTGTGGATATGTCAATATTCACTGTCATCTTTGCTTGCATGATAAATGCAGAAGCTTTACATGATGACTGTACTGGTTTTATGTTGGAAGAAACCAATAAAGATCATTTAAAAAAGTCGATGCCCTAACTAATAGTATAAATTCCGCTCTACATCCATCTGTCCCATAAAAATCTTTTAGTGGTCATATTCTAGATACACTTTAATGAAACGGAGTCCTGGGGGATCTATGTGGTTTTGAGTAGCTAGTGGGGCAGCCAAGTCGGCTTTTTAGTTTTTTCTTCTGTGAGTATGATATATGAAGTTCCACTAATGAGAGTATGTTGGGGGAACCAGTCTGAAGAGGAGTTATTGATAACAGATCAAATAGTCTAATGTCAATACTGTTTGAAAGTGGGTAGTCATCCAGAGTTTGGAGGAGTAGTTCCCTCTAAGAAGAGAGCTGAGTAGGGGGCTTCAATGGTGATGATTGGCTCTTGACTGCTCATTGCTTGGTAATATTTGGTAATAACGTGTTTGACTGTAGCATGAGGTTTTTGGCATCAGCAATATAGATAGTTTTTGAGAAGTCTAGCTTTGTGAAGTCTGTCAAAGGAACAAAGAGATTGGTGGATGAGTAAACAATATTTGTTGGGTGATAAATGCAGATTTGAGCAGCAGTGGTCCCTGATCCATATTTTGTCTTGTACAGATATTGACATAGGGATGTTGAGGATATCACCGCAGATTTTATGTTGGAATGTATCAAATGTATTTGGAGTGATCTTATGAGTCTAGATGTCAGAAGACTTTAGTTTGGGTGCTGAGAATAGTTTATACATGTTTGCGTGACCAAAGAGCAACTTTTTGTGAAATGCCTAGAGCATGAGGTGGATCACTGACAAAATATCGACAGTCAGTATATCGAGGTACAAAAATATCGACACAAAAATATCGATGTCCAGAATATCGAAGTTGTTGGACCGGGCACCCTTGGTGTGAATCTCCCTTCCATGTTTTGCTGTTGCCTCTTATGTTTTTGCTGGTTTTAGATGTTTTGGGCACTGTGCCACTGCTATTCAGAGCCACAGTGCAAGTGCTCCATATGGTAAATTAATGTATGGATTAGTGACTCCATGATTGGCTTGTTTGGTTTACTTGTCAGACCCTGGTACATTGCACAACATGTGCCCAGGGCTTGTAATTCAAATGATGCTAGTGGGCTTGCAGCACTGATTGTGCCACCCACCGGAGCAGCTGGTAAACTGTGTCTCAGGTCTGCCGCTGCAGAGCCTGTGTGCGGTCTGGTACAGCCATGTTGACTGGGCAAGTGCACCCACTTGCCAGTCCCTAAACTTTCCCTTTTATACATACACCCCTAAGGTAGGCCCATGGGAAGGGTGCATTGTAGGTAAAAGGTAGGACGCGCCCTGATGTGTGTGGCATGTCCTGATAGTGAATTACAGCCATTTTCGTTTTTCACTATTGCAATGCTACCTGTTCCCCATAGGCCAGAATGGGCAGTTTCATTATAACATCTTATAATCCTAACCCACTCAGAGAACTAGGTAGAAATATGAGTTTAGTATGCCTGAACTCAAATTGATAAAATACATCTTTTAGTGAAGTTGGTTTTAACATTCTGTTTGAAAATACCACTTTTAGAAAGTAGGTATTTTCTTGCCTAACTATCCAAGCCTGCCTCTGCTAGGTTGTGTATTCCTTGTCTGGAGTTTTAGTGACAGGGGCTGGGGGATTCCAGGAGACAGGGTGAGTCAGCACAGGGCTACATAGACCCATCTGCATGTAGAGTGAGGGGAGGGGAGCACCTGGGACCTGAATAGGGCTGTGTCTGCCTTCCACAATGCTGGCTGCACCTCCTGTGGTACGTCTGATGTCCATGGCCTAAACCGTCAAAGGAAGAGAAGGAGTCCAGTAAACAAAGTGCTCCAGGACTTAATAGAACTGGTTTGGACTAGGCACAGACACTCCCTACCTTCAGAGACAAAGGATTTTGGTGTAAAAAAGAGGGGACCCAAACCCCAGAACTTTAGATCACTTCTGGGAATCAGGACAAACCTTTGCTGAGGACAAGAATCAGGAAACTGAAGGCAGAGACTACCCCTATTCTGCGTGTTGTTGGAGTTGGCCTGCAGTGGTTGCTTCATTGCCAAAGAAAGGAGAAAAAGGACTTAGTGTGCTTTCATTATCTTGAGGAAGATCTCCAAGGGCGTGAACTTGAGCTTGCCTCCTGCCTGAAGTCTCAGGGATACAAGACGTCACCCCTTCTGCTTGCCTGCATCTACAACTGCGTTTTTAGCTGCTGCAGAAGGAACTTGCAACACTGATGCTGGCGAGCTACGCTGTCTCCTGCACTGAAGCCGCGGCTCCAACTTGCACCGTACACCCGCCGCCGGCCGGTCGGAATGCCACATTGATGCCAACGAGCGACGCCATAACCTGCTCGAAGCCGTGAGCGCTACTCCGACTTGTGCTGTAGTCCCGATTCCTGATGCTGGGCCGCATCGACTCCGAGGCTGACTATAACATCGCAGAGCCGATCCTCGACGCGGATGACTGAGAATCCATAGACAGCACGACATCATAAGGAACTGTGTTTCTGCGCCATCGTGACGTCACCTCTCTTTCGTAGTAAAGAACCGGCGTCTCACCTCCCCTGTGCTGCAGTAAGGAACCGCGTCTGCCTCTCCCCTGGGGTCCTAAGGAACCAGCGCCACGCAGCGCCAACTAAGCCGCACCTCCCCGACGTTGTGAGCTTTCTTTGGTTTTCATCGCTTTTCCAAGGTACTGTTCTTTGGGGGTCTATTGACTCCGGGCCCAACGCTGCGCCCCTTGTGGTCGGTGCCGTATTTTGGGATTTCTCCTATCACGATGCTGTGATAACTCACGTTGAAGTTATCTGTTGCTAGAGACTGATTTTAAGTGAACAACCTATTTTGTCGTTTGGTCTTGTGTTAAGTCTATATAACAATACTTATTTTTATAATATAACCTGTGTGGTGTCCATCTGTAGTGTTGTCACTGTATTACTGTATGTGTTCGCAAATGCTTTACACACTGCCTCTGAGATAAGCCTGCCTGCTCATGCAAAGCTACCAAGAGGGTCAGCAGGGGTTATTTTAGGAGTGTAGCCCCTTACCCTGACTAGATGCAAAGGTCCCTATTTGGTCAAAGGTACCTACCTCTGCCAACTAGAGACCCTCAAATCTAACAGAAGTCCTATCTACATAATGGTAAGAACAAAAATATCGAAAAAATAATATCGTTGTAAAAAAATATCGCTTTTTTAACCCATTAGATGCTGCCGTCGGCCGACGCGGCCCCGCCCGTGCAATAGAACGCCCGCAGCGTTGCAGATTTTGCGCCGCGCTAAACGGGTTGATGTTTAAAAAATAATGTAAAATAAAATTAATAATACATATAATTAAAAGATACATAGTTGAAAAAAAATTCAAATGTTTAAAATTATAACTAATAAATATAGGGGCAGATTCCGATTCGGTAAAATCCCTTACGAACAGCCGTACGGAGCATATTTCCCGTACAAATCGTACCCTTAAACGTCCCCGTACGTACGATGAAGTACGATTCAGACCCAAAGCAGATCTCCGTACAAATCGTACAAAAGACCATACGACTTAAAAATCTGTACGAATCGCATTCGGAACACCCAGTACGCGACGTCCGTATGGATCAAAGCAGCATTTTCCGACCCAGCAAGTACGATTCGACTCTTTTTCTACGGGAGCTCAAAACGTCCGGAAAAACAGATTTCGACTCGAACCGCGTACGAAATGGACCCCCCCCCCCGGGTACGGTGCGTACACCCCATGATTGCAGGGGTAAGGTGCGTAGGGGTACAGTACGTACACCCCATGATTGCAGGGCTACGGTGCGTAGGGGTACGGTGCATACACCCCATGATTGCAGGGGTATGGTGCGTAGGGGTACAGTGCGTATACACCATGATTGCAGGGGTACGGTGCGTATGTGATTGTGTGGCTCTCCGCACGAATCGCTCATACGTGACGTTTTCCGTACGAATCGCGTTCTCATTCCCCGGTCCGGATCGTACTTGTCGGGTCGTACATCATGTTTACAATTCGTACGGTTCACTGTGAGGGTCCGTGTTGTACGGATTTTCCCTTGCTTTTCGTACAGTTCGCAACGATTCGTCTTATGTTTTTCAAACGAATCGTAGTACACGATTCGGATGGAATTGTAGAAGTCGTACGGAAAGGGCTACGGATTCGATTCGGTCGTACGATTGGTTTACTGAATCGGAATCGGCCCCATAATGTAAAAATAAATTAAACATATATACGTATAAAATATAATATATACTTACTTAATAATATTAATAAATAATTATTCTAATAAATTGTTAAAAACATTTTTACAATTATAATACATATATACAAAAAACAATATAAATAAATATATTAAAAATATATACATAACAAATAAAAAAATTACAATATTTTTAATCTTTTAAAAATAAATTATACACTACATTAAATAAAACAGTAGAGAAAATATTGGTTAGCGTATGGGTAAAAATTACTATTCCCATTCCAGGGAGTGTAACAGTAGGGAAAGTGTTGGATAGCAGAGGGTTAAAATTAACATGCTTATCAATTAAATATTTTTTTGAATTAAATTACCAATTAATAACTAATTGACAATAAATTAATTATGAATACCAATAAATTAAAATTAATAATTACTTTAATAAAATTAAATAATTTCCAAAAATATTTCCCTATAACCCACAACCCGCTCCTAAAATAAATTAACACAATTAATATAATCATAAATTAATCAATTATTGAAAATGAATTACCAATCATTAATTAATTAACAATAAATTATCAATACCAATAACTAGAAATGAATAATTACATTATAATTAAATTACTTCCCACCCTTTTCCCCTATTAACCCACAACCGGCGCCTAAAATAAATTAACTCAATTAATATAATAATCAATCAATTAATAAAAATTGATTACCTGTTTATAATTAACAATAGATGAATAATCAATACCAATAAATAAAAATTAATAATTACTTTAATTAAAAAAATGATTTCCCACGCTATTTCCCTATAAACCCACAACCCGCTCCTAAAATAAATTAACACAATTAATATAATCATAAATTAATCAATTATTAAAAATTAATTACCAATTAATAATTAACAATACATGAATTATCAATACCAACATTAATAATTATTTTATTATAATTAAATTACTTCCCACTCTATTCCCCTATTAACCCACAACCTGCTCCTAAAATAAATTAACACAATTTATATAATAATCAAATCATAAAAAAATAATTAGCAAATAATAATTAACAATACATTACTTATCAATACCAATAAATAAAAATGAATAATTACTTAATTATAATAAATTACTTCCCACCCTATTTTCCTATAAACCCACTACCCGATACGGAACTAAAAGGCAAAATTTAATTACAAATAATTAATAATTTCTAAAAATGATTATTTAATTTACTATAATTACATTACTTTCCACCCTATTCCCTCATAAACGACAGCCCGCTATGGTAGTAAAACGCAAAATTTACTTTAAAAAAAATTACTAACTTCAAAAAATGTTATACATATAATTACAAAAAAATACAATACTTAACCAAAAATATAGAACACATACATATAAAATACATACTAAAATACATAAAACTAATATAAACATCGATATTATTAACAACAATATTTTTGCAAACGATATTACTGACTTTGATATTAACAAAAACTATATTTCTAAGTTCAGCTCAATATTCCGGTTACCGATAGTCTTGATGTCAATATTCTGTCCCTTCGATATTTCCAACTCAATATTTCTGTAGTTCAAAATAACAAACTCGATATTATGTCTGTGCCCCGAATGAGGTATTGAGGATGTTTCGTTAGTCTGAAATGGTTTTTCACCTCATCTGTCAATATTGAAGTTAGCCTGAAAATCCTGAAAGTCTGCGTTTGTCAGGGAATTGACTAATCTTGTAGATTTCCCTCTACATCATCTGTCTAGTAAAGATCTTTAAGTGGTTATATTCTGGGTGCACTTTATTGAAATCAAGGTATTAAACCAGTCAACTTTAGTCTCATTAAGGATGTTTGTATTTGTTTAGTATTTTGAGGTAGCAGAGGATAATGAGCTTATGGCTGGTGGTTTGGCAATTAGACGTAGCACTAACCAATAAATTAAGGGGGTCTATGAACGAGGCTTTGAGATTGGCCCTGGGGGTGAGGTGGGTTCTTAATAGTGCCTAATCTACCTCACTGTGATACTTTAGGCAGGTTTCAAATGGATGTTTACCTGCAGTTTAAGCGATAAAGATGGACGTTCGATCATGATCAAGGGCCGCTTAAAGGGGCGACTTTGCACTTTTGCAGCCCTATATGCCCCTAACGCAGGCCAGACGACTTTCCTATACACATTTTTGGGGAGACTCACAGACTTTGCAGAAGGTCAATTGATTCTGCTGGGCGATTTCAATTTAATCTGGCAGGAAGAGCTCGAAAGCACCCACCACACAACAGCAAATGCGAGATCTAGGCCTTTTGGACACGTGGCGCACGCTTTACCCACAGACACGTGACTATATGTTTTTTCCCATGTACACCGCACCTATTCCCGTCTAGACTAGATCTTCATTAGCCAGTCACTACAGGGCGATTTGCAAGGAGCTAAGATCTTCCCTCTCTCTGTTTCTAACCATAGTTTGTACTCTGTATGTCTTCAATAGCGGGGCAATGTGCCGGCCAGGTCCAAATGGTACTTTCCTCCCTCCCTCGTTCGTGATAAGGAATCCTGTACCAAACTACGAACCATCATCACTGAATTTTTTTAAGTTAATCGCCCAGAAGACGCAACTGAATACACGACCTGGGACACTTTAAAGGCTGTTCTCAGGGGAGAATGTATCACCCTTAATGCTGCCCTGAACAAACAGCGTACTCGAGAGTGGGAATCCCTGGAAACTGAATTATCTACTCTCGAGCATCTCCATAAAATCAACCCCACGAGGCAAACACAACTTCAACTTACAGCTATTCGAGGTAAACTGAGGGCCATTTATACTAATAGGGCGGAACTCACTCTTCTTAAACTGTGCCACCTCTCCTACACCCAGGGTAACAAAGTGGGTAGACACCTAGCTCGACAACTAAGGGACAAACAAAAGAAAGAGTACATTGGTGGCATTTTGGACCCATCAGGGGTGGTAGTACATAAAGACGAAGATAAGGCTGCCATTTTTGGATCTTTCTATCGGGAACTTTACTCAGGGGACTCTTTAGATGAGATAGCTCAGCAAGATTACCTCCAGTCACTTTTGCCCTCGACCTTTCTTCGTATCTCCTCAACCTTTTTAACAAGATAGCGGACGAAGGCGTGACTTCTGGTATGATGTCTGAAGCCGTCATCTCAGTCATCCCCAAGCCGGGGAAAGATTCCCATTGCTGCGCCTCTTATAGGCCTATAGCTCTGTTAAACCTAGATGCGAAGCTCCACTCTTCATTCCTTGCCAAGAGTCTAAATGATCTCATGCCCACACTTATCCACCCTGACCAGTCAGGGTTCATTAAAGGTCGCCAGACGCACGACAACACCCACAGAATCATACATCTCATAGAGAAGGCTAACAAGAGCCAAATACCAGCGGTTTTAGTAGGTCTGGATACCGAGAAGGCCTTTGATAGGGTGGACTGGGCTTTCCTCTGTCGCACACTCACGGCATTCGGCTTCGCACCCAAATTTCTTAACATGATTAGAGTTAATTATCGTCTTCTTCGCTCCAGGGTGGTCGTCAATGGCCTACCTTTCCACACTCGAGAGGGACCCGACAGGGTTGTCCCTCTCCCACTTACTTTTTGCTCTAAGCATCAAACCTCTGGCATTAGCTATCAGTAGGCTGTGGGGTTTTAGGTTTAAACCTATATTAACTGATAAAACCCCACTGAAAGAGAAATAGCCCAATAGCCCTCACCAGTGAAAACATATAAACACTGAAAAAACACCTGAACAACCACAAACTAAATGCCATTTGAAAATAGGGAAAAGAGAATGAAAGAGTCATTTTTTCTTCCTGAAGGGGCCAATACTGTCAGGAACTCAATAGCAAGCAACCTTGCTCCAACTAATCTGAGAAAAAGTAAATTGAGTTGGCGAGGAAAACTCAGAAGAATTGGTCCTCACTTGTGGCTGTTGTTTATTAGGCTTTTGCTCTTGATTGCGTGCTTGGGCTTAAGCACTACCAAAGATGGTGGCCGTTGCCGAACTGAGACTAAGCGTTCTAGTGTTCTGAAGAATGGCTCGAGACAAAGACAACCTGTAGCGCGAGCCCCATGTGAGCCGCGCACTTCAACTGTAGAATTTGCAGGAGCACAGCGTATTTCTACTGCGTCAGTCCTGAACAGAGAATTTCGACCCCCCAAGACCACAGTTTCTACCCGCAGTTCGCGGAAGGGTGTGCACATCGGGAACCCAGTTCCCTCCCCCTTTTTTGAATCTCCCCGAATCTTTCCTGAGAGAATATATTTCTTGTCAGGATTCTTGAAGGCTACGAGAGAACTACAGAGACAAGTAAGCAATTATCAGAACCTCATTTTTTCCCAGTCTTGAGGATTCCGAGAGAACCTGAGAACGTCTGTCGAAGTAAGAGAAAAGTCTACCTACCTTTTTTAACTTTAAGTATTACTTCTCCAGAGACACTGTTGAACTGAATATAATATCTGACAACACGATACACAACTGAGTAGTCAAGTTCAGTTTTTCTCTAGTAAGGAATAGGGAAATTCGTAAGCTCCTTCTCAAAGAAAAAATCTTGATACAACGATTCTTAGATAGACTACAAGTGATTTGTAAGGTAAGGGTACAGTTCTAGAGAGAGAGAGAAAGAAATTAGAGACATTAAATTGTGCCGTCTTTCCTCTGCCTAGGTCTACCCTGAATAACCACATTGATGTAACCTAGACGCAACCATCACAACATATCATGAGAGAGCGGCTAAACCTGTAGATTGTCCAGGTAGTTATTCTAGTCAAGAGAGAGAGGTTTCCTAGAAAGTTACAATAAGGGAGTCAGAAACCTGAGTTATTTTCTTTCACCCATCTGCAGGTCCAGCTAGATCTTTCCCGATCAGAGATGAAGAACGCAAGATAAGTCGAGAAGAAAACAATCCCGAATTGAAAGTTGGCAGCACCTGGAGAACGCAGGCAGTCTCTCTATCTCTTCCCATTCCCCTTTCCCCCTCGTGGGTGTCATGCCAGAATATTCTGTCGGGCAACTGCGAATGGGATTTGGGATCTGTCATCTGCTCCTGTGGAGACTCTGGCACTCAAGGTAAGGTCTTGACAGATTGAAGTGCCTCCGTAACTCCACCCGAGCAGGATGACGGAAGGATTAGACGTAAACACTTTAGCGATCCTAGTTAAAAATATGCAGGAACAATTGACTCTTGCTTTAGAGGAAAATAAGGATTTAAAAGAGAGCATAAAAAGGTCCCAAGTTGAAAACCAACAGCTTATACAGAGGTTAAATGCTTTTACTTCAGATCCCTCATTCCAGGCTAGAGCATCGCCAGGGAAAGGGGTCCCCAGTACCAGTTCGGAAACTACCACGCAAGGCATACATTCCATTTCCCCTCTAATTCCTTTAGCCCCTCATGAGCGTTTTAGTGGAGACCCTCAGAAGGCGCAAATATTCCTGACCCAATGCTCATTGCACTTTCTTTGTAAACCAATTATATTTGCTGAAGACCAGACTAAAACCGCCTTTGTATTGTTTTTACTTCTTTGCTCATTTTTAAAAACTGCACGTAATTGATTTTAAAAGCGCACTCTTTACCTGCCTGTCTCCCGCCTGGAAAGCATCCCCAGCAGCGGTTGCCACGCTGAGAGGGAGAGCTCGTGGGTGTCTTCGCAGGCGCCATCAGCCCCACGGAACGAGGGACACGCCCACTTAGAGGCCACGCCCCCCCTGACCTATAATAATGTGTATGTACCGGAGGTGCAGCGGACGAGCGCAGCGGGCGCGACGAATGCGCGCCGAAGGCGCGCATAAGGCAAGCTCGTCTGCGCTCGTCCGCGCCGAGTCTGGGCCTAGGGCCAGCCCCCTTGCTCCTCACCCCTCAGTACCCCTGCATTATAGCCCTGACACCCTGCATAGTCTCAGGATATTCACCAGCAAGGGATGCCTACACAGATTCCAAGCTGACACCCTACCCCCTACCTGCCCCTACTGTAACCTCCACTTGAAGCCCAAAATAATGCCTGAACTGCTATATGACTACCGCATGTTCCTATTGAACTGCCGCTCCCTCCCAAAACATAGGGTTGAAATTTCTCTCCTAATAGAGGACCTCTCACCGGACATACTGTTTTTGACAGAAACCTGGTTAACTCCTGACGCTGAGCCAGCGATTTTGGAAGCTCTCCCCCCAGGCTTTCAAATCTCTCACCAAGACCGGCCTAAAGGGAGAGGAGGAGGTCTGGCGATAATTTATAAAGATCAATTTCGCTGCCGTGTAGCAACCAAATCCATCCTGGATTGCGAGAGCTTCACTTTCCATGTCGAACTCTCACCTAACAAATGCCTTTCCGGCACGCTCATTTACCGTCCTCCCGGCTCCCCGAATCAGTTCCACGTCTGCTTACCCTCAATCATAGCCGAACGCCTCAATCCCACGTCTAACTTCACCGTCTTAGGCGACTTTAATTTCCATTTCGACTCGGAATCAGACCACATAGCCACTACTTTAACAGAAGACCTGGCAGCTCTACAATTGACCCAAAGAGTTACCTCCCCTACCCATGTCAAGGGTCATTTGTTGGACCCGGTTTTTAGCAACTGTTTCGGCCTTATAACAGGACCACCCATCCACCTGCCTTGGACCGACCATTTTTTGATCCCTATCAGCTGGTCTGCACCGAAACCCTCTGAATCGACACCGATCACGAGACTCACAAGAGCTTGGTCCCACCTCGCAATCGATAAATGGACTAATATACTTGCCGAGAATCCCCCTCTGATCAAAGACAACCCTAACCTAGCAAATCTGGCTTATTCCAATTGGATCACTCAGTCTGTAGACGCGGCTCTTCCCAAAAAAAAATCACACTAAAACGACTTCAAAAAACTGCCCCATGGTATACTGAAGATCTTAGAGACAAGAAACGCCGCTGTAGGCAGTCTGAAAGAAGCTGGCGAGCTGACTACTCCTCAGATAAAAAAAATCTCTATCGCGAAGCCATCAGGGAATACAAAATATTGATAAAAACGGCCCAAGCCGCTTACTTTTCGGAGAAAATCTCCCTCGCTAAATCTAAACCTAAGGAAATTTTCCGAATCATTAAAAAACTGACCAAACAGTCCCCCTGTGATCAGGCGGATAAGTCCATCACCCATTGTAACGATGTCGCTGAATTCTTCCACCAGAAAATAAATACCATCTACTCTGCCTTTCCCCCGAACAACCTCACCCCCTCGGCTCCTACTTGTCCCCTTATGACTTCCATTCATCACTCACCCGCATTAACACACTTCCCCCCACTAGAGCTGGCTACTCTTGAGCCCTTAGCACGGAGTGTAAAATCTGGTTCCCCCTGAGGTTCCGTGACGATCGTAAGTGGTGTTTTTGACTCGCACGAATATGGTCGAGTCTGGTATCTATGAACCGCAAATGACGAGTTTAGTGGGTGTACGTAGTTTCGCTGTACTAACTTAAACCGTTCGTTTGTTTCGTGGGTTTATCTATCTGTACCCACGGGTTCCATCTTAGATACGGCATCCATTTTGTCTCTTGCCCTCAAGTAGCCAGCGAACGGACGCTGTCCGCTTCGCGACCCTGGGATTCCCAAGACACTTGCGGAAGACACATTTCCTTTGAAAGTGTCTTTATGATGAGGGGATGATACTGTAAGGCAGATGGCCCCGCTCGAGGCTCATCTTGCCGTGCCGGTCTATTGTCTTAGCCGTGCATCTCATTAGGCACGTCCCTTTGATGCCTGCAGCTCGTGTTTCCCGATACCACCCCTTTTACACCCTTTCCGATCTCCCCACTGTTTCCGTCTTCCTCTACACCTGTTCTTGTTCCTTCTTCGATCTGTTTACTGCCGATTGGAATGTACTAATGGTGGGAAGATGGGTTTTTACAGTTGGGAACCGCCAAATGTTTCTGTACTTATGTTCTGGACCTTGAATACATCAAAGCGACCCCTCTCGGGGGTTATGATGGGAACCAAGTTGTAAACCTTTGTGTACCATGTTAACCTATGAGAGAAAACTGTATAAAAAGGAGCGATCCACGGTAGCAAATTGAATCAGATCCCGCGAACTTACATGCCATGTACTTCACGTGACTTCTGTGTTCCCTGCAGTAAATAAACCTCGAATCTTTGACGCCGAAGGAAGTGTCCCGTGTCTCTGTCATTTGTACGCCGGAACAGGTTACCCACAAAGGTTTCAGGTGTTGTCCCCTGGCACCGCTGGGTCTTAAATAACCCAGTCCTTCAGTTGGCGCCCAACGTGGGGCTGCATCAGTGGTACCGGTCCAAGCCCGACGATCGTGAGGAACTTCGTGTGAAATCTCCGAGGGAAGGTGCACCCCGCTTCATCGATCCTGTTGTCGAAATAAGTGGCCCGACGACTTTTCCCGCGAAGATTCCCGCCTCCTGACGGCTGCGACGGACTGCTGCCCTGACTGTAGACCTGTTTTGGCGCCTGGCGTAGACCTTGGTACAGCGAGACGATTGACGGGCCTTCCTGGTGACGCCATCGATCTTTGAGTTAAGTATTTGTGGGTCGCTCCCAGAGTTCGTGGTTGTGGTTGCTTAGTTGTTGCATGGTTCCATTGCATTCGTGATTCTTGGTACTTTGTTGTGATATTTGACGACTGCAGCCGCCAAAAACCGAGGGTTTTTGCTCTTTGCAGGGACTTGGTAAATCCCGTAACCCTTGAAGTTTGTGGAACTCGGCTAGTGTGCAAGATGCCTGGTCGCAGTACTTTGTTTAGTTGTTTCAGACGTTGTGGTATGGATTCCCGACTGGAGGACTCTTGTCCGATACCTCCAGTTGGAACTCCCACTTATGAGCTCTACAGTAAACACGGGCTAGGCCCGATTACTTTTAATGAATATTGGATTAGCTACACCAAAAAAGATGGTGTCCTTAGTTGGCCACCACACGGTAGTTTTGAGACCCCGATTTTAGATAATCTTGAGGCTAAATTGTTTAAGAAAAAGTCAAGGCCGGCCATGTTTGATACCTTTCGGTTGTGGCGTAAAGAAGCCAGACAGAAAGAGATCAGACAGACTAAGCGTAATCAGAGAGATGGTGTTGCTACTATTGTAAAGAAAGCAGAGCAGTTCCAGCGTGATAAGGAGGAAAAGGAAAAGGAAAAGGAAGTATTCGATAGGCTTCAGCGTATGTCTATAGATAAATGTTATCCCGTGTTGCCTACGGAGTCGGACAAGAAGGAGGAATTAGTTGAGGATCCTTTAATGTCCTATCTTATGAAGTCACCACCTCCGTACGCACAGGATACCGCAGCTCCTGCGATCCCCCCTGTACCTGCTCCTGTACCTGCTCCTCAACCTGTTCTTCCGACTGTTCCTGCTCCCTTGCCTACTGCTGTTCCTACTGCTCCTCCGCTTGTACTTCCTCATACTCCTGCTCCCGCTACTGCCCCTGTTCTACTTACTCCTGCTGCTTCTTCTGCTCCTACTTCTTCTCTTGTTACTACTCTATCGTATACTTCCCCAACTACCCGACGTCGTACCCTTTCAATGGCTGCAAATTTTGCTAACTCTCTTGGACCTATTCTTGAGTCCGCTGGTTCGGACGGTCCACAAAGACGTAGTCAGCTCCCTGGTAATAGGGAACGTGCCGCGTTGTACAATATGGCGATGTCATGGATGCTGCATCCCTATAGAAATCCTCCACGTTCGGTATTGAATACGTTTAGTCAATTCAATTTACAGACATAGAGGTATGTTTTTGAAGAAATGTGCAAGGCTTTGCGTGATCAAATATCGGCAGATGCATCGGAAGATGTATTAACTGCTTTGACTAACTTACAGCTTCAGTTTTCGAGCGGAATGGTAGTGGGTACCAATGTTCGACGTGCCATCGAGCAAATGTTGGCTCTCCGTCCCTCTATGATGCCCCAAGCATTGTTCGTTGAGGATATTGAAAAACAGTTGGATGCACTTGGTCAGTACCCCATGCGCGAAGTTCCACCAGTGTGGGTGGCAGGTGATGCTGCTCACATTCCGCCGATCTTGCCGCATTTCCAGAGAGTATGGATTCATCTCCTGTGGAAACGATCGGAAGTGTTACAGGTGAAGCAATCTTTGCCTGACCCTCGCAAAAATCCTGCAGGGTACTATAAGGAATTGTCGCAGCTCGTAGATGCTACGATAATGAATCTTGCCGATATCGATATGCTGTTTGGAAATGTCGTACCGCAACCGGTATGGGCTAAGATTCGTCAGGAAAATCATCCAAACGTATTAGGTGGTGATTGGGCTGCCCTTGTAGCGGCGGATGGGTTGCAAGTTGGTGGCGCTAAGCCTGAACAGTTGATTGCTGCTCTTCCTCAGAGAATCATTACCCTAATGAAAACACTTATGCCAGCCATGAGGGTGAACTGGGACAAAATGTCAGCCTGTAGACAGAAGAAGGACGAGAGTGTCTCTGATTTCTTTACGAGATTTGAGGAGGCATTCATCGACCATAGTGGTCAGGATATGGGCACTGAGGGTGGTCAGCGGTTGTTCGTGGATAAATTCGTTTCTAACTTATTGCCCGACTTGAGCAATAAATTGAAAAATTCTGAGAGTGCGTGGGCTGTCTCTACTTCTGCTCAGATATTGGCTACAGCGCAGTATTACGAGAACAGAGAAAAAGAAGAGAATGACCGCGCCGATAAAAAGACGAAAGAACTCAAAACTAAAGTGTTGTTGCAGCAGGCCTATCCTCCGCGTTCGAATCAGAATGATTCGCAGCAGCGAAATCGATCGCAGTCGCAACCTAATAGGTCGCAATCGCGAAATGACTCCTCTTCACAAAGATCTTCGTTAGGGTACAATCAGTGTGCCTATTGTAGACAGGAGGGTCATTTAAAATTCAACTGTCCCGTTCTGAATGACCGTAATAGTGGTAACACATCTAGAGGAGGTCGTGGTGGTTCTCAGCAGACATCACGTGGTAGGGGTCGCGGTGCTCAAAATGATCGTTCAGATAATTCGTCAAATTCAAATAACTGTTTTGATCAACGTGGATCATCGCAAGGACGATCTGCGCAGTACAACGTTGATGATTATTACGTCGATCAGGGAACTGACGACAGTAATTACTAGGACAGCCATAGACAAGGAGAGGGAGTGGTATCAGTTCCGGTTGATCAGAGAGGGCCTTACGTCGCAGTTGCCACATCGGGCGTCGTTGAGCCTTTTCTGTTGGACACTGGTGCAGCGAAAAGTTCCATCATGCATTCGAAACTCCCTGGCGCACCTTTGTCTGGCTTAACAAATGTTTCCGTTGGATTCTCAGGCGCCCCCGTTAGCAATCCAATTTCGTGCCCTTTGCCACTTACAATTGGGCCGCGAGAGCTGAAAGCTCCGTTGATTTTGACCACTGGTTGTGGTGAAAATCTTTTGGGCCTGGATTTGCTAAAACGTTTGTATGCGACTTTGTACTGTTCTCCTGCGGGAGTAAAGCTTACTTTGGGTGAGAGAGTCGTCTCTCCAATGTACTTGTCTCTCGATAAGCTTCCACCGGAATTGAGTTCTCTTCCTGCATCTTTGTGGGCAACAGGTCCCAATGACGTGGGCCTGCTTGACATCTCCCCTTATGTTGTTCACTTGAAATCTAATGTGCGATTGCCACGTATTCCCCAGTATCGTATCTCTCTTGATGGTGAACGAACACTGTTGGCGATCATCTATGATCTGATCGAGAAAGATGTTATTGAGGAGACTCGGGGAAACGTGTGCAACAGCCCTGTACTGCCTATTCTGAAACGTACGGATCCTTCGAAACCTCCTGTTTATCGTTTTGTTATCGATTTGCGGGAGGTAAATAAAATTGTGATTCCTCAGTTCCCTGTTGTGCCTGACATCACGGCGCTACTGACTCTGATTCCAGCTTCTGCATCTTGGTTTTCGGTGATCGATCTGAAGAATGCCTTCTTTAGCATTCCGATTGCCGAAGAAAGCAGAGACCTTTTCGGTTTCTCTCTTGGTGGCCGTAGCTTCCGGTTTAAACGTGCTCCTCAGGGCTACTGTGAGAGTCCATCGATTTACAGCCAAGCCTTGAAGGGCCAACTGGATGCGTTTATGTTGCCGGCTGGTGCGGCCTTAATCCAATACGTCGATGACTTATTGGTGGCTGCAGATACTCAGGACATCTGCAAAATTGCTACGGTATCGTTGTTGCAACATCTCTGTGACTTACATCACAAGGTGTCACCTTCTAAACTTCAATATTGTTGCCAAGTAGTAACCTATCTAGGTCATTTATTGTCAAAGGAGGGGAGACGGTTGACCCCAGAGAGAATTGCAGCAATTGCGCGAATGACTGTGCCAACAACCCAAAGAGATGTGCGTGCCTTTCTAGGTATCACGTCATACTGCAGACAGTGGATTCCAAATTTTTCATTGCTAGCGAAACCATTTGTGGCTCTTACGTGCAAGGATGTTCCAACTCCTTTACCATGGACGGAAGAATGTCAGAAAAGTTTTTCTGAACTGCGTGACTCATTGTGTTCGGCTCCTGTGTTAGGTACCCCTGACTACAGTAAGCCGTTTATATTGTACGTTCACGAAAGGGAAGGTTGTGCGTTGAGCGTCTTAACGCAACCTTTTGGTGGTAAGCAACGTCCATGTGCATATTTTTCCTCGACCTTGGACCCGGTAGCTAGAGCATTGCCGAGTTGTTTGAGAGCAACAGCGGCAGCCGCGGTGTCCATCCGACAATCAGCAGGATTGGTCATGGATAATATGCTTACGGTGATGGTTCCGCATGCAGTTGACACTCTTTTGAACCGTACGAAAACTCAGCACTTGACGAGTGCGAGGTTGTCTGGGTACGAGTTGACGCTTTTGGCAAGTCACATTCAGATAAAACGTTGCAATGTTCTGAACCCGGCGACTTTATTGCCAATTAGTACGGAGTCAGATGAAGTAGCAGAACATGACTGTTACTTAAGGACTGAGGAGGAAACCAAAGGTCGAGTGGACCTTAAAAACACTTCTTTGGAAGATCCCGATGGAACTTTGTATGTGGATGGTTCATGTTTTAAATTGCCAAACGGTGATGTGACTACTGCGTATGCTGTTGTAACTTTGAATACTGTTGTGGAAGCTGCATGATTGAATCAGAACTCTGCCCAAGCTGCAGAACTGATTGCCCTAACTAGAGCGTGTGTGTTGGCAAAAGGGAAACGTGTGAATGTGTTTACCGACAGCCAATACGCTTTTGGCGTCGCTCATAGCTTTGGACGATTGTGGAGAGAGAGAGGTTTTATGACGTCGCATGGCACGAAGATTCAGCATGGACAGCTTGTGAATGATCTTTTGGATGCACTTACGTTGCCTAAGCAGGTAGCGATTGTTAAATGTAGTGCACATCGTAAGGTGACAGATGATGTTGGTCGTGGTAATGCATTTGCGGATGAGACTGCTAAGGAGACTGCCCGGAACCTTAGCACTAGAATGTATGTGACGAGTTCGGTTAGGTGGCCTACAGAGACTGGTATGTGTGAGGACACTATCGAGAGTGTGAAAGCAATTCAGAATGAGGCCACTGAGTCCGAAAAGACGAAGTGGAAAGAGAGTACGGGAAAGTTGGATGCGAATGGTTGTTGGGTTGATTTGTCGGAGCATAAGAGATGAATGTTGCCAGATGCGTATGTGCTAGCTGTTGTGACGATGGCACACGGGTTAGCACATATTAGCGTGAAAGGTATCTGTAAGTTGCTGTCCCCTGTGTGGAAGAATGATGGTATCACGAAATGTGCTGAAAGATTGGTCAAGAATTGCATGGTATGTATGTTGTACAATCCTGGTAAGGGAACCCCAACACCTCCTGGCCATTTTGCTCCCCCTTCATGTCCTTTTGAGGTGATTCAACTAGACTTCATCCACATGGAGCGATGCAATAACCTGAAATACGTTTTAGTTGTGGTTTGCGCGTTCTCCCGATGGATTGAAGCCTACCCTCTCAAAGACAACACTGCCCTGTCGACTGCGAAAATCCTACTGAAGGAATACTTTCCTTGGTATGGAATGCCTCGGATCGTATGGTCTGATAACGGAAGTGAGTTTGTCGGGAGTGTGATGAAGAGTGTGTGTAAGGGCCTTGGAATTAATCAGAAATTCCATAGCGCCAATCATCCCCAGTCGGCAGGCTTGGTTGAAGGGTATAATGGCACCCTCAAACTCAAGCTAGCGAAGATTCAGGCTACGACTGGTCTTTCGTGGCCTGACGCCTTACCCTTAGCTTTGTTGTCAACAAGGGCAACCGTACACTCCCGAGTAGGGCTTAGTCCCTATGAAATAGTGTTCGGCCGTCCTGCGAATGTTTGGGGGGTCCCTAGACCGGGTGTATTTTCCGATCTTGAGTATCCAATGTTGATCGATTATCTTTATGACCTGACTGCTAAACTGAGGTTAATTCACCAACAGGTTTACGAAGCACTACCGACGCAGACGGAGGGTCCAGGCCACCAGCTCCAGCCCGGAGACTGGGTGGTGACGAGGAATTTCGGAAGAAAGAAGAATCTTGAACCTCGTTTTACTGGACCTTTCCAGGTCCTCCTTGCCACGAGAACTGCTGTCCGCTTGGAAGGGCGCAAAAATTGGGTGCACGCCACCCATACTAAGAAGGTTCCTATACCTTTACCGGCAGACTCGTGGGTGAGGAAGGGCATTGCTTCATCCGAAACCGAAGGATTACAGACCTTTGTACCCTTTAGTGACGCGCAGCCTGTCGGAGAATCCTCAGTGAAGCAGAAAGACATTGTTGAACATTTGCCATCACAAGACTCAAGATCTGAACACTCGACTGATCAGCAGAACTCTGTTCCCTCATCGGATTCTTTGTTTGACGAACAAACACGTCCTGGGAAAACTCGATACTTTTTGCGATCCAGCACCAGAGACTAATAAAATTTCGTTCTGTCCCTTGACAATTGCATTATCCCTTTTGCCACGATCAGTCTGAACCCCCGCATCATTGTGATTATTTTTGTAAATATTGAGTTTCGTTCCACATGTGCTTTTGCTTCCACAGCTGAGAGACTTTTTGTATATACATTGTGAATAAGATACCTTACATCCAGGTGTACCGTAGGGCCGCGCGTGTATTTCCTTCTGGTTAGTAGGTCTTGGCGCTAGGTCAAAGACCGTCGGTTCCTGGGAACTCCTAGGGATTGACTACTGCTACACAGAACGAAGTGCGTCAAGAAACGTTGCGGACGGTCGTAGGGGATGGCGTTTTCAAAGCTGATGGACTTGGAAGAAGCTCAGGCGCAAAGATTTAAACTGCAACAGATTATTCGTACCAAATGTTTTATGTTCCAAGTGTTCCTACTGTTTCTGACTGTTTCTTCACTATTGGCGGGTGGGGTGTATTACATGATGGTGTACTTCTTACCTTCTGCCATACCTACTCCTACTTCTGAACCTAAACCTACCTCCACTGTATCCCCTCATTCTTTCCACATCTTACCCGAACACGAACAGGCTAGACGTGCGGAATTCAGAAATAATTCCTTTATTCAGCTCCTTCATCAGCACCAGTTAGTGGTTAACACTACTAATTGTTGGGTGTGTGGGTTAATGCCACATACCACGGATAAGGGAATTCCATATCTGGTTCTACCTTATAGTTCCCAGGGTTCAGCTCGAGCATTCCAAACAATGTTTCGAAGTGCACTAGATTCCTACCCCAATCGAGAGCCACGTTCTCCCTACTCTGGTCCCGGCTCGTATCAAAAACCTTTGACTATAGCGATAGAGGATTTAGATAGAGATATCTATGAGCCGTCGCTCATCCCAGAGGAAGAGGTACAAGCCTATAGGGTCCTGAGTAAGGTTGAGTATAGTGCGCTCACGAGTGAAAAACAGCTTAGAAGCTCGCCCCCGATATGGGTCGTACCCCACCTTGGTAATTTCTGTTTATTGGGTCGTGGCCGAAGATCGAGAGCTCGTCTTGGAGAGAGTGCTTGCTCCGAGACTTATATCCTGCTGATGCTCTCAACCCCTGTGTTTCTGGCTGCCAAGGGCACATACTTTGTTTGCCATGATCGTGCGTATACATGGTTGCCCTCCGACTTTGTGGGCTCATGTTTCATCGCAAATCTGTTGCCTCCGACGTTCACTGTAGATGCAGACTATCACAAGACTAGAGTTGTGAGAGGCGTGATTAGCGAAGAGGACACTGCCGGTCAAGAGGCAGGAGACTTTTTCAAGGGTTTCCTCCCGTTTTGGGGACCTATGGTTAATAGTAGGAACCTGAGAAAGTTGACTCGAGTGGTGGAATCGACAGCTAATATTACTGCCAGTGCCCTTGGTAATATCACCACAGAACTTCAGGCGGATAGGCTTATGACGTTACAAAACCGTATGGTTTTAGACGTGGTTTTAGCAGATCGAGGTGGAGTATGTAAGGTGATCCATTCGAGCTGCTGTATTTTCATTCCAGATAATGCTCCGACTGTCTATCAAGCCATCTCAAAGTTGCATAAGATCTCTGAATCCATACACGTGGATGTAGGAGATTGGACGCTACTTGGGTGGTTTTGGGGCCTGATGTCGACTTGGGGTTGGAAGATTCTGATGATCATCGGAGTTGTTGTGGCGTTTCTGTTCACGTGTTGCCTTTGTGTGCAGTGTGGTCCTGCCTTATCTGGCCTCTGTGCTACGACGTGTATAAGACAGCCGCCTGTTACCAAAGGAGCTCGGTTGGACAGAGCTATGTTACAGCAACATCTAGATGGTTTGATGAATATCGAGTATGATTCTGACTAGTGCTTGCCTACATGAGGGCAAAAGGAGCGTCTGAGGTTCCGTGACGATCGTAAGTGGTGTTTTCGACTCGCACGAATATGGTCGAGTCTGGTATCTATGAACCGCAAATGACGAGTTTAGTGGGTGTACGTAGTTTCGCTGTACTAACTTAAACCGTTCGTTTGTTTCGTGGGTTTATCTATCTGTACCCACGGGTTCCATCTTAGATACGGCATCCATTTTGTCTCTTGCCCTCAAGTAGCCAGCGAACGGACGCTGTCCGCTTCGCGACCCTGGGATTCCCAAGACACTTGCGGAAGACACATTTCCTTTGAAAGTGTCTTTATGATGAGGGGGATGATACTGTAAGGCAGATGGCCCCGCTCGAGGCTCATCTTGCCGTGCCGGTCTATTGTCTTAGCCGTGCATCTCATTAGGCACGTCCCTTTGATGCCTGCAGCTCGTGTTTCCCGATACCACCCCTTTTACACCCTTTCCGATCTCCCCACTGTTTCCGTCTTCCTCTACACCTGTTCTTGTTCCTTCTTCGATCTGTTTACTGCCGATTGGAATGTACTAATGGTGGGAAGATGGGTTTTTACAGTTGGGAACCGCCAAATGTTTCTGTACTTATGTTCTGGACCTTGAATACATCAAAGCGACCCCTCTCGGGGGTTATGATGGGAACCAAGTTGTAAACCTTTGTGTACCATGTTAACCTATGAGAGAAAACTGTATAAAAAGGAGCGATCCACGGTAGCAAATTGAATCAGATCCCGCGAACTTACATGCCATTTACTTCACGTGACTTCTGTGTTCCCTGCAGTAAATAAACCTCGAATCTTTGACGCCGAAGGAAGTGTCCCGTGTCTCTGTCATTTGTACGCCGGAACAGGTTACCCACGAAGGTTTCAGGTGTTGTCCCCTGGCACCGCTGGGTCTTAAATAACCCAGTCCTTCACCCCAATGACCCAGCACCACCAGATATAATAATGGCAGCATCTCAAATCACTCTGCCCATAATTAAGGACATCTTAAACGCCTCCATTTCATCTGGCGTGGTCCCGACTGCCTGGAAGCAGGCCATGGTTAGAGCCCTAGTGAAGAAGCCCAACCTGGACCCCAATGATCTGAGTAACTATCGCCCCATATCCCTGCTCCCATGGATCAGCAAGATTCTGGAAAAATACATCAATAAACAACTAATTACCTTTCTGGAAGACCACCAACTACTGGACCCGACCCAGACGGGCTTCAGACCCAAGCATGGGACCGACACCGCCCTCCTCATGGTCACTGAGGAAGCGAGAAAGATCTTGGATCAAGGAGGATCAGTGGCAGTGATCCTCCTTGATCTCAGTGCGGCCTTCGATACGGTCAGCCATGACACTCTGCTATATCGCATGTCCCAGGTTGGGATTGAAGACAAAGCCTTGTCTTGGTTCCAGTCCTTCCTTCAAGACAGATCCTTCTGTGTGTTTGAAGACGAGTCTGTCTCTGCCAGCAGACCTTTGAAATGTGGAGTCCCTCTGGGATCATCTCTAAGCCCTGCACTTTTTAACCTGTACATGAGGCCACTGGCTGACGTCGTCCGCCCGTATGGGATTAAGATCATTTCCTACGCGGACGACACGCAGCTGGTGGTCTCCATGACTCAGGAAGCCACTCCATCGGCTCCAGGCGGGCTTAGAGAGTGCCTTGAGGAAGTGAAGACCTGGATGTCCCTTTCTTCGTTAAAACTGAATGGGGACAAAACTGAGCTGATGCTCCTGGGCTCCCCAGACCCCAGTATTCCTCCCTCTTTGTGGCCACCCAGTCTGGGCCCCCCACCCACTCCCAAAAACAGCATCAAAAGCCTTGGAGTGTGGCTGGACAGATCCCTGTCCTTTAATATACAGTCCACCAAACTTTCAGCCACTTGCTTTGGCATCATGAAGATGCTGAAAAGAATCCTCCCCCTCCTTCCCTGGGATGCCAAACAAACTGCCGTACAAGGCTTAATTCAATCACGACTCGACTTCAACAATATACTTTATCTTGGCGCCCCCGAATCTACCCTCAGAAGGCTCCAGATAGTCCAAAACTGTGCAGCGCGCATTCTACTAGACCTCCCCCGCAGACAGTCAGTGAGAGCAGGCTTGATTACCCTCCACTGGCTACCGGTGCGACAGAGGGTCCTGTTTAAAGCCATGTGCACTGCGCACCAGGCCTTCTGGAACACTGGCCCCAAAATTACTCAAGACTTAATTACCCATTATGTGCCCAACAGAAGCCTCCGCTCCAGTCAAACATTTCTCGCAAAAACCCCCAAAATAAAAAGATCCAGATCCGGAGGCAGGACCTTCTCATACAACGGTGCCAGGGCCTGGAACGCCCTCCCACTGCACCTTAGAGCTAATCCCAACCTCTCAACCTTCCGTAGACAACTAAAGACCTATTTATTTCATCCAGTCTAGTTAATTTTACACCTAAATTCTCTTTCGGGGCCTGCTGTAGGTATTCGGTTCTCCTAGCGCTTGGACGCCTCCGGGCAGCAATTCGCGCTATACAAATGTACATCCTATCCTATCCTATCCTTACTTGAGCGGTGATGCCGCTTCTTGGTCTATGCCAATTGTCTCCCGTGATGATCCAGTGTCGTATAACTTTGATGGATTCAAAAAAGAATTTCTCTGGATCTTCGACCACCGAGCAATTTTGCAGGCTACCGATAATGAATTGCTAGACTTGAAACAGGGAATCGGGATTTAATTTCCTATCTGGCCCAATTTAACAAGCTAATTGTTGAAACGGAATGGCCGGAGGCGAAAAGAGCTGCAATTTTTTACTGAGGATTTTAAGGATGCCCTGGCCCAAATTCCAGATAGACCCACAGAAGTTTTACAATTAATAGACCTTGTATTGCAAATTGATCAACGATTATCTGTAAGAAAGTCTTTACGAAGGCGGGAATTTCGACCCATTCCTCCTCGATTTTATCGGAGTAAAATCGAAATCACTAAGAATTCAGAAATGCGAGCCACGGAAGAACCAATGCAAATTGGAAGCGTTAGAGGTCCTCTTTTCAAGGAGGAGAAGGAGAAAATAAGATCTGGAAATCTGTGTTTGTACTGTGGACAGTCGGGGCATTTTGTGAGAGAATGTCCAAAGATACCCAAGACAAGCAATCCGTTGAAAGAGATGTCCCATCAGTGAAGGGAGTTAATAATAATAATAATCTTTATTGATTGGTTTAAAAAAAAACATTTACAATTAAAAACATGACAAAAATTGAGTAATAGAGATGACTCTAATAAGAGATTAAAACAATTAATTTAAAATGACTTAATATTCGGGGGGCCAATAAGATCTGATAATGTTCTAATACAGTACATAACTCTGGATTTCTTATAGTCTCTAATTTGGGTGTTGGGTCTGTTAAATCTGCCGCTCTACTATGGTGGGGAGAATTTGGATGGGAGTGTGGCTTCAAAGAGTTTTAACGCTTTGTGGACAAATTTCAAAAGTCCAATGTTTAACTTGGTGTTGTCAGGGTTGAGAGCGCCCATTATTGCTTGGCGACAAGATCGTTCGCCCAATATAATACATTGGCCTCGCAACAGTGACCGTCTGCTGTGAGCAGTGCAGGGCATGCACAGACGATATGTTCCATTGTTTCTGAATGGTAGCCACACAATCTGCATTCCGTGCTACTAACCGGCCGGCGCCATTCCGGGAGGTTCTTCAAAAAGGGCCATTCTCCCATCCTCAAGGCCATAAACTTGTGTTTCCAATAAAGTGCGTATGTGCTTGATAAGTAGAGCGGATGAACACCCACTTTAAAATTGGCAATTACAGCCCAGGCGTGTCTCCTCTTTGAGAGTATCGCCCGGTCCGAATGATAGGAGCACAATCTAACACTTTTTTTGATGACGGACTTTAGCACCGGGAGAGATGGATTTGTATCCCAGAGCTCATTTGCACCTAGTAACTGTAGGCTGTAATCCAGGAGTTGCCGATGCTTGTGGCTGGTCTGATTTTTCTGTATTTCCTGCCAGAGCCGGGCCTCCAAGGAACACTCCCGAGCGTGACGCAATCTATGACACAGTTTAATGAATGCACCTGCCTCCACTCCATTGTGATCTTGGAGTCCCAATTCAAGTCTCACTTGAGCTGGCGAGGCAGATTTTGGCAACCGAAAGGCTCTTTTAAAGATTTTTGTTGTTAGTTTGTTTAATAATATACTGGTTGTACCCTTGGTGATCTCGTGGCCGTACGTCAGGGAGTTGATTACTTTGGCTTTCATTACTTTCAGCTTGGGGGTTAGGCTAGGACCTAGTAGTTTTGACAATTTTGCAGCGGCCACCTCTAACGACAGAGCTTTAATTTTTAATGCTTCTTTGTGCTTGATAAAGGAGCCTCTTGTATCCAGAAAGATGCCCAGGTTTTTATAACGGGGGGTTGACTCTAGCTTTATTTTGTTAAAGTACCACCTTTCTGTTGACCTTTTTTGCTTCCCAAAAGAAATAGTTTTGGTTTTTGACAAGTTAAGCTCTAGATGGTTTCTTGTCGTGTATGGTAGCAATTTATCCAGTAACCTCCGGAGACCCACTTTTGTGTGACTTAGCAGCACCAGATTATCGGCATAAAGCAAGTTGGTGATGCGAGTCTCGTCAAGTTGAGGAAGATGGCAGTTTACACTGTCGAGAGCTGGAGAGAGGTCGGATATAAACAAATTGAAAAGGAGTGGGGCCAATTGTGGTAAATATTTTACCGTATACTATTTTTGCCATATAATTTCAGACAAGTTACAAAAGAATAGCTCAATCAAATGAGAGGCAGAGTCCGTGGTATCTGAGTCATAAGGGCTTTAATCATAAATGACTAAATGACTCGAGTCAATGGAGATCTAGTCCATCAATACAAGGGTTCGGGTATGCAATGATGGCAGGAAAAGATGTCAACGATTTATTCACAGTACATGACATATATAGTAAAATGACACAATAGCATTGAATACAGTAGGCGTGACAAGTGAAATGTATATGATAAGAACACATGTGCGTAGCAAAAAGGCGTGAATATGGGTGTGCACAGAGGCGTGAACTAGAAACGTCACAGAAAAGTGTCATTAGTGGGTGGATGCTTAGAGAATTCTTGCAGAGTCAGCTGAAACCTATGGCCTGGATGCGCGCGCAGCTAATATGACGTGTGATTGACGTGCATCTGGAGGAAGCTAAGAGTCTGACTTTTAACACTAGTAGAAGAGACAGAAGTCTGGCATGTCAGATCGACCTGTTCCTAAATCATATCTGATATCTGGTGTTTGGAGGATGTTTATTCTAGAGTAAAAGGTCTTTCGGGCAGAGGCTATTCTATACTGAATGTATGCGTGTCTAGATGCGAATGCTCGAAGACAGGGGCCTACCATGGTAACGGGAGCAATGAATTTCATGAGGGAGGACAGGAAGGCTTGGCCCTTGCTCTGCAGTCGGGGATATGTTTTCGTATTTCACTACGTTCATATACTAGGAGTACAGAGGGATTTGTAGGACTAGGTCGCCCTCCACTCATACAATCAAGAAACACAGTAACCTAGTCCACAAGGCAATAGTTTTTATGTAAATCTGTGGGTATATGTGGATATGTCAAGAGATCATTCCAAACACACCTCTGAATCTAACAATAGGTGTCTGACTCCAGATACTTGCCAAAAAATTATAAAAGTAGCCAATCTCTGATACATCTAACATTAGACACCACAGGACCAACATTCAGTAGAGAGACGACATCTGAAAAAATGTGTGAGTAGCTAGAAGACACCTCACGGGCGCACCACCATTGGGGCCCCTGGTTGGTACTCACCAGGGTGGCCCTGTTCTCATCATTGGTGTCAACTAGCTTAACGTAAACGTGTCCGACTCCCAAAAGTAAAAGACAGTGAATGGTGCAGTGTACACAAACTTATATGTGACAAGGACTAACAACGTTCAACATATAACACAACAAATACTGGGCACACAAGAATAGGAACCTTTTTATTTGTATTCTCTTGTCTGCCAACAGTAAACACATATATAAAACAAAGAGAGAAGCGAATACTACCTATCGATTCGCTTTCAACTCGCTGCCGACATGTTTCATTGCCATGGTAAAGATTCAGGCAATTTCTTCAGGGCAAAAGTGTTTATGGAAAGCCACTGCCAGCAAAGTACTGTGTTTGGGGTGCTGTAAATCAAAGAAAGGAGGGAAGAATGTATGAGGGACTATCTGCGATTGCACTGTGTGCTGTGTATTGTTACTATACGTCCACACTGCAGGAATGTAAATTACCTGGCTTACAGCTTCGACTTTCATACCATTATAGCCACGTTTTTTAGAAAAGTCAGGGACCCACTCCCAGTCGGTAAGTGTAGTCTATCCTCCCATAAAAGTTTATCTATTGAAGGAAACAAGACAGAAGAACAGCCCAGCGAGGGCGGACATTAGAGGTAGCTTTTCTAGTCTCACCGGGTGTTCCGTTTTCAAACGCTTCGTTTACAGCAAGGTAAATACCAGTGGAGAATGATTCACCGGCGTCTTCTCAGCACCGGATCACCGAGCGTTTGGGGCGTGTTGTATTTATTTTTAGTCTCAGGTTCTCATAGGCTTGTAGCGTCACATGGTATGCATGTCAACCGGCTACGAAACGTGAATCTGATTGGTTCACGATTTCGCATGCCGTGGTATCTCAATTCTGATTGGCCCTAGCCTCAAAAAAGGTTGGCGTGTCAATGTATTGCGGGGATTCCTTTCTGAATGTCAACACATCCGCGATATTGTTATTCCTTTTTTCAGGCCTCTCACACTATGGGGGTTGAGCTGTTTTAAATAAAACCTCCCCTTTGTTTAAAGATCTGGCATAGTCTTCCACCATCATAATATGTATGTGATAAATATAAGGCCTTCGTACTAAGGGGTTTGGCTACCTTCCTCCATTAACTGCATATATGTTTTTGTAAATCTTTGCGATTTTTCGAACATAATTAATGGAGTAAATCTCTCTGTAAGGGCGTCTATATTGCGTGTTATGTAAATATCAAAAAATTATATCTGAGATGCTCCACATAGAGAACTTTTTTAATATGCCCGGCGCGCACTTTGTAAATACATTGCTGGGGGTATTTGTTAATGATTGCCACATATAACAATATCGCGGATGTGTTGACATTTAGAAAGGAATCCCCGCAATACATTGACACGCCAACCTTTTTTGAGGCTAGGGCCAATCAGAATTGAGATACCACGGCATGCGAAATCGTGAACCAATCAGATTCACGTTTCGTATTTAGCCGGTTGACATGCATACCATGTGACGCTACGAGCCTATGAGAACCTGAGACTAAAAATAAATACAACACGCCCCAAACGCTCGGTGATCCGGTGCTGAGAAGACGCCGGTGAATCATTCTCCACTGGTATTTACCTTGCTGTAAACGAAGCGTTTGAAAACGGAACACCCGGTGAGACTAGAAAAGCTACCTCTAATGTCCGCCCTCGCTGGGCTGTTCTTCTGTCTTGTTTCCTTCAATAGATAAACTTTTATGGGACGATAGACTACACTTACCGACTGGGAGTGGGTCCCTGACTTTTCTAAAAAACGTGGCTATAATGGTATGAAAGTCGAAGCTGTAAGCCAGGTAATTTACATTCCTGCAGTGTGGACGTATAGTAACAATACACAGCACACAGTGCAATCGCAGATAGTCCCTCATACATGCTTCCCTCCTTTCTTTGATTTACAGCACCCCAAACACAGTACTTTGCTGGCAGTGGCTTTCCATAAACACTTTTGCCCTGAAGAAATTGCCTGAATCTTTACCATGGCAATGAAACATGTCGGCAGCGAGTTGAAAGCGAATCGATAGGTAGTATTCGCTTCTCTCTTTGTTTTATATATGTGTTTACTGTTGGCAGACAAGAGAATACAAATAAAAAGGTTCCTATTCTTGTGTGCCCAGTATTTGTTGTGTTATATGTTGAACGTTGTTAGTCCTTGTCACATATAAGTTTGTGTACACTGCACCATTCACTGTCTTTTACTTTTGGGAGTCGGACACGTTTACGTTAAGCTAGTTGACACCAATGATGAGAACAGGGCCACCCTGGTGAGTACCAACCAGGGGCCCCAATGGTGGTGCGCCCGTGAGGTGTCTTCTAGCTACTCACACATTTTTTCAGATGTCGTCTCTCTACTGAATGTTGGTCCTGTGGTGTCTAATGTTAGATGTATCAGAGATTGGCTACTTTTATAATTTTTTGGCAAGTATCTGGAGTCAGACACCTATTGTTAGATTCAGAGGTGTGTTTGGAATGATCTCTTGACATATCCACATATACCCACAGATTTACATAAAAACTATTGCCTTGTGGACTAGGTTACTGTGTTTCTTGTTCGTATTTCACTAGACAGGAATGTGTTTTCGAGGAGCTGAGCTGGCTATGCTGATAACTTGAAGGCAAAATACTGTTTTTGGCAGGCAGACCAGGCCGAGCGGGGCACCGCTCGCTTGGCAGGAAGTAAGGCAGAGGTCAGGGATGCATCTCCATGCTGCAGCTTTTCAGAGGCAGAGGCAGAAATGGCTTGAAGACAGAAATCAGGGCCTAGCTCGGCAGAGCCAGGAAAACGTGAAAGTGCACCACATAAAGACGGTGGCACGGCATACTTAGGAACGGAATTATCGATCCATTCATGGTGGATCTGATAGAGGACATGTTAACGTTGGACGTAAATGTATTTGCGTCTTCAAATTCGGTTGTGGAGGGAAATTACATGTACTTGAAACTCGTACATGGAGCCGTTGGGGTCTACGTTAGGGGACACAGTTGACTATAAAAATTCCAATTACCTCATTCCCTCCTTGTCCCCTACGGACCCTTCATGATATGTCAATTTTCATGAGACCATCTATTTGTTCATATAACATCATCTGTTCCTCTTTCTTCATTCGGGAAAGAGAACGTGCACTTGAATGGGGAATACATGCTGTGGCGCACAAGCCGCAAATCGCTGGCCCACATTGTAAACATAGACAACAACTAAATACTATGGCCAATATGATTCCTAGGAATGACAGTAGCTTCCATCCCCAGGCCGATACTACACTCCAGAGCCAACCGGACCAAGTCCAGGAGCCTGGATTCTGGTGTATCAGATGAGCAATCTCGTGAAGTCTGGTAATAGCTTTATAGACTGATGGCGCATTATTTGGAATAAATACGCAGCAACTGGATCCGATGACTCTACAAGCCCCGCCCCTATCGGCCAGGATGACGTCAAGGACAAGGCGGTTCTGAAGAACAACAAGTCTCATAGCAGACTGCTCCTCTGTTAAGTTGCCCAAAGCTGAGGTAGTCTCATTCACTACCGCTTCGAGTATTCTGGTTAATCTACGTATCAGTTTACTATTGGAGACAGTACCTAGATAGGGAAAGAATCCTTTATTGAAATCTGTATATTGTTCCCATGTAGTTTCAGTCTGATCAACTAGTGGGAGGTCTCTTTTGTGTCTAACAATATTAAGGCGGGAATTCCTGTGATAGTCAGATGGGGCTAGGAATACTGGTGGCAATAAAAAGGCAATGAAACAGGTACCATCCCAGTCTGGAGGTAAACGGACATAAGCTGTCTGACCACATATAAAATAGGAATGTCGGGAAGCTTTGAATGTAGACTTGCCTTGATCACTGAATTCGACCACAGTAGTACAGTCACTGTGACCTAGATGTACTGAACCATGTTTTCTGACACACAATACACCTTTTGCTGGTAGAACTGATATGGATGGCAAGTCTGGACTGGTTTCTGACTGAACATTTAGAATCATGAGGTTAAGTGTAAAATTGCCTAATCCATACACTTCGTTTTCTAGATCTGTCCCTGTCATTTGTGGAAGACCTTCTTCGTTCGGGAAACATGCTTTGTTCATGACGGTGTTCAGATTTCCCCATACCCAATTGCCTTGGGAAACCTTAGAGTCAGTGTCTATAGAAGAAATTAAACTAAACCAGGCACCACAGGAACCATTATGTGTAAACGGGTAAGGGAAGAGAGGCAGAGCTCCCTTGTAGTTCTGATAGGGAGGGAGTCGGCCACATATCCAACAATTAGTAGCATTGTTGGTCTGGTGAGAATGGTGTAACATACGAATGAATGTGTTGTTGCGCAGCGCAAGCCGATAGGACAATTTGTGTGGGGGTAGAGTACTAAACGTGTGCTCTGCAGTGTTATTAGAAAAAGAAGGTGCAGGAGGAAAATACATATAAAGCATCCAACTCAAAACAATAATTGTAAGACTCAGAAAAAGCATAATAAGTAATGTGCAGATACATCTGCTCCGGAGACTTTTTCGATATTTTTGTTTCTTGGTCTCCTGTCTATCTCTCTCTCTATTTGGGTCTAACTTAAACATTGTCAGAAACTGCCTAACCGCTTCACCCAAGGGGGACTTAAACAATTAAACTGTCTGACTTACTAGACCTCAACTTTTGGCGATACTCCTCTTGGGGAGTCTTTTCTAGGAGGGGGAGTTTGGTATCAGTCACTGGTACGTGGGAGTCCTGGGATTCAGATTTTGGCGGAAGTCCATGAAAGCGTTTAACGTGACTGGAGTGCACCCACCCCTTCCGCCCCTCGATTTTTACTTCAGTCCTTGTTGTTAACAAAACAATCTTCGGCTCCTTCCAGCGGGGCTCCAACGGGCTTGATCTGTCAAAATTGCGAACGACTACAACATCACCCGGGACCAGTTCATGTGGCTTCACCTCGGTGTTGTCTGGGAAGGCTGCCGCGACCTGTGAACGACATGATTGTAGTGCAGACATCAAGGAAGCAAGGTAATCTGTCAACATAGTACTATCAACATCAGTAATCTTTCAGAGGCGTCCCCCACATATTAGGAGGTCTACCGAAGACCACCTCATACGGGGATAGCCCTGTTCTAGAATGAGCTACCATTCGCATATAGAAAAGTGCAACTGGCAATGCTATTATCCAATCCACTCCCTTCTCTTTACACACTTTTGCAAGGCGAGTTTTCAGAGTCTGGTTGTGTCGCTCCACGAGACCTGCTGCCTCCGGATGCCGGACACAGTGAAACTTCCACTGGTACCCCAATAGAAGAGAGACCTGCTTCATAAGCTCAGATGAGAATGGCTGACCGTTATCTGAATATACGACACGGGGCAAACCGTATCGAGGGAAAAACTCACGAACCAACTGCCTGGCAGTGGTCGGGGCAGTGTAATCTGGGATGGGATATGCTTCTGTCCATCGGGATAGGGCACATACGACTATGAGGACATACTTAAATCCTCGGCATCTGTCCATCTGAATATAATCCATCTGGAGGACTTCAAAAGGATAGTCGGGAGGATGGAATCCACCTTGCTCTACGGGAATCCCTTTTCCTGGATTGAACTGACAACAGATCATGCAGGTACGCACTTTCTGTTTTGCTGCTGCTCGTAAATGCTTGTTGAACCAAAGGTTCTGTACACTGTCTAACATGGCTTTTTCTCCTAAATGTGCTGGACTATGTGCTGTGTTGATGATAACTTGAACCATAGAGTCGGGGAGAAACCATGTGGTCTTTCCCCTCGTCATCCATCCTTGGTCTGTCTGGACCCCTCCTTGTTCAGCCCATTTCTTTATTTCATCTGGAGTGGCATGTGTCTGTATGTCGATGACATCTTGTGTGGGGTCCCTGACTGTCATGCAATGTGTCAATGAAGTTGCATCAGTTTTTGTCATGTCCATCGTTTGAGTATGAGTCAGTGCTGTATGTTTAGCGGTTCGATCTGCAAAGTTGTTGCCCTGTGAAATCTTGTCTGTGACTTTTGTGTGTGCCTTGCACTTCATGATGGCTATGGCTGTAGGCAAATGTATTGCTTCCAATAGGGCTTGAATAAGGGGACCATGCTGAATCTTGGCTCCATGAGAGGTCAAGAAACCTCTTTCCTGCCAGAGGACACCGAAGTCGTGTACGACTCCGAATGCATAACGTGAATCTGTGTATATGTTCACTTTCAGGTTCTTGGCACGTATACAGGCTTGGGTCAGAGCAATGAGCTCTGCTGCTTGGGCTGACAGGGTGTCAATGCGATGTGTTTCTATGACTTCAGTTTCAGTGGTCACTGCATACGCGGCCACTAATTCTCCTGTACTTGTTCTTAAACATGAACCATCCACATAAAGTGTCAGGTCTGGATCGGGTAATGCGACATCTGTCAAGTCTTGTCTGGGTTTCGTAACTGTGTCAACTACATCTACGCAGTCATGTGGAGTGGGATCTGTTGTGCTCGATGGTAAAAGTGTAGCAGGATTCAGTGTATTACAGCGTCTGATTTCTATGTGTGGTTGAAATAACGTCAATTCATAACCTGTCAGTCGTGCTATAGTCAAGTGTTGAGTCTGGGTTCTGTTTAAAAGAACCTCTACAGAATGTGGAACATGTACTGTCAATTGATGTCCTAATACAATGGAATCGCTTTGTCTAATTGCTAGAACTGTAGCTGCAACTGATTTTAAGCACGCAGGCAAGGCCTGGGCTACTGGATCCAATGTACTCGAAAAATAAGCACACGGTCTGTGTTTGTCTGCTTGTAACTGAGTGAGAACCGACAACGCTGTGCCATCGCGTTCTGTGACAAAAAGTGTAAAAGGTTTGCTGTAACATGGTGTTGCTAAAACTGGTGCTTGACATAAGGCTTTCTTTAATTCGTCAAAAGCTTGTGTATGTTCCTGAGTCCAAGGGAGAACAGACGAAGACGCTGCCTCCTGTGTTGTCAACTGTATGAGTGGTTTAGCTAGAAATGCATATTGTGGAATCCATTGTCTACAATAAGAAGTGAGTCCAATGAAGGCTCGTACTTCTTTCTGTGTCTTGGGTTGCGGAAGATGTGCAATTAACTGAATTCGTTCAGGTGTCAGCTGCCTACCCCACTTGGTCAGCAAGTGCCCAAGGTACACCACTTGCTGAGCACAGAATTGTAGCTTCGAAGGAGACACTTTGTGTCCCTTGTCCGCCAAGAAATGCAAGACTGTCAGTGATGCTTGTTCACATTCTGGTTCGCTACGGGCGGTGATCAATAGATCATCGACGTATTGAAGTAGGGCAGTGTTAGTCGGCATGTGAATACTGTCAAGTTGTCGTTTTAATGCTTGGCTATAGATGCTGGGGCTTTCTGTGAATCCTTGAGGTGCGCGTGCAAATTTGAAGCTTCGGCCATTTAAACAGAATCCGAAAAGGTATTGGCTTTCCGGATCAATAGGAACACTAAAGAAGGCGTTCTTGAGATCGATTACAGTAAAGAACGTCGCTTCGGAATCAATAGCAGTCAATAAGGACGAACTGTCTGGGACCACGGGATATTGTGGTACAATGCATTTATTCAATTCTCGTAAATCGATAACTAATCAATAAACTGGAGGTGCATTTGGATCTGTACGTTTAAGAATTGGAATTACAGGGGAATTACAAACATTGGAGTCGGTTTCTACAACCACTCCTTGTGCAATGAGCTCGTCAATGATTTTCAGTAAAGCCACTACAGCATCTGGTGGTAACTTGTATTGTCGAATGCGTGGTAGTACTACTCCTGGCTTGAGTGTGACACGATATGGAGTAATGTGCATACAACCTACATCAGTGGGGCCTTTTGCCCATAAATGTGCAGGAACATTCTGTAACCTGGGGTCAAAATCTCTCAATACATAATGTCCCTTGAAATCACGAAGGAACAACCTTACTCCTTCCGGAGAACAACAAATTACAGCTCCTAGAGCTTTCAGAGTCTTAATACCAAGCAGGTTTTCTGGACATGATTTCGTGAGCAATAAATCTGTAGTACGGGACAATGGACCAAATGCAAGGGGAACTGGTTTCGATACTTCGTTAACAATAGGCTTTCCTGAAAATCCAAGGGAAACATTCTGTGAGCCTGTGAGGGGTGCCCCTGGAACCTCGTCGTGACTGATGGTTGTCCTGCTTGCCCCTGTGTCAATCAAAACTTTCTATCTTTCCCTAATACCTGACTATATACATAAGGACCCTCTTGATCTACAGGAACCTCAATAAGAGGCAAGCCGACCTCCCTCTCTAGGCTGTTTCATGTGTATTGCTGGTAATCGGGGTAGTCGGATTGTGCATACTGGTACATCTGCTGTGTGACATGTTGTGTTGCGGCAATGGGCTGTGGCTGTGGTACCGCTACGGTCTGTTGTGGAACCTGCATAGGCTGTATATTCTGTGGAACGTGTTGCTGGACCTGGTCCTGTCTAGGAGGACGCGGTCTTTCTTTAGTTTTACCTGTAGCTATGTTGTGTTTCAAAACTGCACAATCGTTTACATAGTGACCTGGCTGCTTACAATAGTTGCATGTCCCTTTAACAGGAGCCGCTGAATTATTGGACTGTGTCGTACCCCTTTTATGACCGTCAGCTGGAACTGACTGAGCAACTAGCACTTTCATTTTCGTGTCTTTCATACGTCTCTGTTCGTGATCATGTTCCTCCCTGATTCTGTTCTGGTGATACTGTAACATTTGTAACATTTGGGAAGGCGAATTAGCTTGCCATGTGCTCTCGACTTTCAGTACACGGTTCTTAACCTGGGGCAATGAATTCTCGACTAATTTGGATACAAAAAGGTGTGGATATGACTCGCTACTTGTTTTCAGGCCACTATTTATAGTAAAACATTTCTCAAATCGGGAATAAAAATCACTAGTGTCTTCGTCGGGTTTCTGCTAGCAGGCTGAGATCGCGTCCCAGTCCTCCTTTTTAGTTGCTAACAATCTTGGCAAAACCTGTACTAACAATCCTGGTAATGCCTTCGTTTTATCCCCAAGACCTAAACCTGGGGTTCGAGTCGTTTCTTCGGCTTCTAATGCAGCCCAATCAATCTTTTTGTCTCCCACCTCCCATTCTTTTTCTTTGAGTTTCTCGTAAATACCAGCAGGCAATAACACTTTCAATATTTTCATAATGTCGGGATAGGTGTAATCTCCCATGAGTAACATGTCTTTTATTTCACGGTGGAAACCTGCAGGGTCTTTATCATGACTTGGCACTATTTTCTTCATTTCCAATAATTCCATTTTAGTTATGGGCGTGTATACATACACACGTGCAAAGGTATCATCAGGATTCCGGATTGGATGTACTTCTCGCAAAGGATTCTGTTTGTCAAAGTGATATGGTAGCCTAACTGGGGGTGGAACGGAAACAAGATGTGGAGTCAAGAAGGTTCTATATTTGTGACGTTGTTCTAAAATCGTTTCGATTAGATCGGTACCTAGACCTCTCCATCTTCTCAGTAGTAAGTCTTGCAATAAATTATATAACGGACCTGGATCAGATGCTTGGTTTTCATACTGTATAATGAGGTGTTGGGTCATGTATATACCAGCTAGTCGCTGTTCTTCTGGAGTAAGACTTAAAAACGTTTGCACTACTGAATCGTCTTTATATATGCTGTCATCTCCGGCCCACTGTACTGCGGACCGGGCTAGTTCCTGATCACGTAGGGTATTGAGTTCGTGATAACCTACCCTTTCCTTCAATACTTTATCAGTAATTTGGAATACATGTTCAAGGGTACATCGCTCTGGTATTGGACAAAGGTAACGTTTCTTGTTTTCTAAACGAATGGGTCTATCGAAGGGCCTATCAAGAGGGTACGATCTAGGGAGTTTCTCTCTACCTACATATGCTATCATGTCTCTTTCTACCTGTTGCGAGGTTTCTGCTGGATTCTCTGGTTCATCCTCCTGCGAGGAGTCCTGATCGTCTGATTCGAGTGGCTTGTCAGATTCTCGACGGGCATGTATTGCTATTATTTCTTTACGGATCTTTCTAACCATAGCATGTACACATTTCTCTTTATCATGTTTACCCTCCGCAATATTCTGGCTCCATCTGTTCAATCTATCCATCTCAACTTGTGGAAAGCCTGTCTGATCTTGTTCCCTTATCAAACAATTAACCAAAAATCGCATGATTAAACCTTTGTTCTCAACTTTCTGATGTGACATGGCTTCACCAACACTCTCCGGTCTTTCTCCTGTTCTAATAAAATGATACAAATTGTCTAGATGGTCTGGCATTTCTGGTAGTAATTGCAAATAATCTGTAACACGTCTTAAACGTAGGGACGCTAACAACATGGGTCCTGTTTTACCAGGCACTGTGTCATATCTGCAATCTGTAAGCTGCTCTTTAAGCTGTTCGGCCGGGGCTCCTTTAGGTGTTCGCGACATTGCGAATTCTCTCATTGTCATTCGATGTAACGGTGGCGGGGTGTGATAACCTCCTGTAGCACCTCCTGAGGCGGAGGCTTGAGCATAACCTGGCTGTAGGGTCGGTATCTGTTGTAACGGGGTTGGAATCTGAACAGCGCCAGACCCAAAAGGATTAAGCGGATGAATAACAGGGGGAACAACGGGTAAGGGTGCAGGAAGCGGACCGGGTGGGGTCTGCTGTTGCGGACCTGGGGGCTGATGATCAGCAGGTGGTACGGGTACATGGGCAGGTACATTGGTATATGCGGGAGCTACATCGTCTAAATAGGAAGAAAGGAAAATGTCTGCTGCGGTCTTATGACGTAATTTAGGCGGAACCAATGGAGGGGGCAGATCTTTCGGTATTTCCGGGGTCGCCTGGGGCAGGCCCTCGGCCAGGACTGGATACAGTCCTGTCATAATGGCATTACTCTGTCTGTCGTGTTGTTCCATTCTAACTCGTTCTCCTTCTTCTAGTAGTTCTTTTTCTTTGGCTTTTTCAGAATCCTCTCTACTTTTCTCTACTTTTTTGTCCGTCTATGTGATTCTTTACGCCATAATTCAATGGCATCTTTCTGTGACTGTCTGGCTTTCTTTTTCCACAACGCTTCCTCTACTCTCATGATGCACTCGGCATCCCATGTCCCTGTAACGGGCCATCTCTGATTCTCTGCCAAGTCTATTCCACCCACAAGTCGAGAAATAATATGGCATCTAAGCCGTGCTTGTGGTACATAAAATGCCCAGGAGTGTCCCTGGGTGGGATGGGAACAGCTTCCTCAAGTATCCCTTTCCTAGTTCCTATCTGTCGTAATTTCGAGAATAAAGGCATTGCTACCTCGATCTAGACACTATACACAATAAACACAGTAAGAAAAAAAATGCGAACAATCACTCATACCAAGACATTAAAACACATTGAAACATTTCAAAACGAATAACAATAACTATATACTTGAATACTTGATGCACTGCTAAACAGTACAGATACACTGCTAAAACAGTGCAGACCGGATCTGTGTACCCAGACCCGTCTTGACCGGACACAAATTAATGCACCCGTCTAGATGCGTCCCCAGCAACGGTACTCACCGGGAAGCACGGAACGGAAGGCCTCGGAAACTCGACTGGACTGGACTGGACTGACGTCACTGCTTCTGCCGCGCACTACGCATGTGCCTCGACACTACTGGTGGGCCTCTCGATACCTCGGACACTGCTCTCTCGGCTGGGCTCTGGTCGGGATCCTCCGCACTCCTCACCGCCTCGTCTGGATGTCGGCCGCAGTCTCCGTCACCTCCGTAGGCCTGAGGGAGATACAGGAAATCCTGCAGATGCGCATGGGGTCCGTCACAGCCGTAGCAGGGGGCAAGGCCTGCGACGCATCTCCGGCGCGTGGGGTGGGGGAGGGGTACCTATTCGGGCGCCAAATTATGTGGTAAATATTTTACCGTATACTATTTTTGCCATATAATTTCAGACAAGTTACAAAAGAATAGCTCAATCAAATGAGAGGCAGAGTCCGTGGTGTCTGAGTCATAAGGGCTTTAATCATAAATGACTAAATGACTCGAGTCAATGGAGATCTAGTCCATCAATACAAGGGTTCGGGTATGCAATGATGGCAGGAAAAGATGTCAACGATTTATTCACAGTACATGACATATATAGTAAAATGACACAATAGCATTGAATACAGTAGGCGTGACAAGTGAAATGTATATGATAAGAACACATGTGCGTAGCAAAAAGGCGTGAATATGGGTGTGCACAGAGGCGTGAACTAGAAACGTCACAGAAAAGTGTCATTAGTGGGTGGATGCTTAGAGAATTCTTGCAGAGTCAGCTGAAACCTATGGCCTGGATGCGCGCGCAGCTAATATGACGTGTGATTGACGTGCATCTGGAGGAAGCTAAGAGTCTGACTTTTAACACTAGTAGAAGAGACAGAAGTCTGGCATGTCAGATCGACCTGTTCCTAAATCATATCTGATATCTGGTGTTTGGAGGATGTTTATTCTAGAGTAAAAGGTCTTTCGGGCAGAGGCTATTCTATACTGAATGTATGCGTGTCTAGATGCGAATGCTCGAAGACAGGGGCCTACCATGGTAACGGGAGCAATGAATTTCATGAGGGAGGACAGGAAGGCTTGGCCCTTGCTCTGCAGTCGGGGATATGTTTTCGTATTTCACTAGACAGGAATGTGTTTTCGAGGAGCTGAGCTGGCTATGCTGATAACTTGAAGGCAAAATACTGTTTTTGGCAGGCAGACCAGGCCGAGCCGGGCACCGCTCGCTTGGCAGGAAGTAAGGCAGAGGTCAGGGATGCATCTCCATGCTGCAGCTTTTCAAAGGCAGAGGCAGAAATGGCTTGAAGACAGAAATCAGGGCCTAGCTCGGCAGAGCCAGGAAAACATGAAAGTGCACCACATAAAGACGGTGGCACGGCATACTTAGGAACGGAATTATCGATCCATTCATGGTGGATCTGATAGAGGACATGTTAACGTTGGACGCAAATGTATTTGCGTCTTCAAATTCGGTTGTGGAGGGGAATTACATGTACTTGAAACTCGTACATGGAGCCGTTGGGGTCTACGTTAGGGGACACAATTGACCATAAAAATTCCAATTACCTCACAATACACACCCTTGTTTGATGCCAGTTTCAGTTCGGATCTTCCTGGAAACGTGGCAGCCGTCGCCCAGCTTGATTCTTATCCACGTTTCCGTGTGCAGTTGAATTATTGTCTGAAGAAGAGGCTGTGGTATGTACCACGATTTTAGTTTCTGCCATAGCAAACCCCTGGGCACATGATCGAAGGCTGCTTTGAAGTCCACAAAGCAGCAGTGCAGCTGGATATGTTGGCATGTCGCTTTGTCCAGCAAGACGGTTAACGTTAGCAAATTGATTGTGGTACCGGTGTTGGACACAAAGCCCGTCTGGTTAAACGGAAGGCGCGCAGTTGTTTAGGCTTAAGCCTGTAGCTCCTCCAGTAGAATATTTGCAAAGTACTTAGACTCCTTGACGAGAAGTGCTACCATTCGGTAATTTTTTGGCTCATTTCTCTTCCCGCCTTTGTAGATTGGGTGGATGACTGCACCTCGCCAAGATTCTGGGACCGTGTTGTTTAGACTGCAGTAAAGTAATAAAGGAGTCAGGTATTCTGACCATAGGCTGACGTCAGATTTGAACATAGCTTGAGGGAGGCATTTCGGGCCTGGGGCTCCTTCGGCTCTGGCTTTCCTTATGAAGCATGAGATCTTATTTTTTAAGGCCTGCAGAGACACCGTTGGTTCTGGTGAGGTATCATTCCATTTCATTGACTCCTTGTGTGTCAGATATCAGGTGGAGTGTTTACAGGCCGAGCCCGCCTCGAGCTCTCCAGTCCCGAAAGAAGGCTCAAGGGGGTGACAAGGCTGGTGGAATTGGTGCAAGCTTCGTTTTTGTTGGCGTCTCTGAATTGAAGAGATAGAAACTTACTCCAGACTGCTTCGCTAATGTTTGCATTACTGTATCCACTTTTACTTTGGGTACTCCTATTTACAAGAGACCAGAATTGTTTCGGGTTAGGATTTTTACTTTCATGGATAAGCTTCAGCCAGAATTGTTCTGAGGCCGCTAGTTTTTCTTTTTGTGTGGCGATTCTAAAGGCTGCTTGAGCTTGCTTGTAGGTATTGAAATAGGTTTTATTGCTGGGAATCTTTCTTGATTGACGGAGTGCTCGGTTTCTCTCGGTTCTTAATTTCCTTGTGGCTTTTGAGATGTAAAATTGAGAAGATTGGTTTCTCGGGCCCCTCCTTGTAGGAAGTTCGTTGAGAAGGAGATTTGTAAGAGAGGTCCAGCCACAAACAACATAAATATTTGGTTCTTGAGAATGATGTAATAAGGCTCTGCATTTTTCCGTCAGGGATAGGGCCGTGGAATCTGACCACTTTATCCGCTTTAGGTCCTCTGTGTGACTGCCTAAATGGGTGTGGGCCAGTTCTTGATGGTGTGGGTAGCCAGTGGAAAGTCTTATTATTTGTGCCCGATGATCACAGTGTCCTTGTGGGGCAATTTGATAGCTCTTCATCCAGGGCAGTATTTCTCTGCTCCTAGGGTAAAGTCCAAGAACAAGAGGGATCTGCCATCTGATCGGGTCCATGCGGGCGGGATGTCAGAGATAAAGCGCCCATTCAATAGGGTAAATCCTAGCTAGGCTTTTGAACTGCATTACCACATATTCACCCAATGTTGATGATTTGTTCCCAACAGGAATTGACTGGGAAGCAAAATGTGGCGGAATTCTTGGGGGGTCCGTTCCTGTGTCGTCGGCAAGATTGCAGTAGAGATTAGTGTCGAAGTCACCTGAAATGATACTTGGTGTACTGCCATACTTTCCGATTAGGTCGCAAATGGTGTTGATCAGGCTGTCCATTTTAGATTTTTTCTTAGTGGTGCAGGGGGAAATATAGGCGTTGAGGATGAGCAGCTGAGGGTTTGTGAGCAAACTTCCCAGAGTTATTCCAGAGAGGCATTCCTCCTCAAATTTAATCTGTTTGATGCATTTGGATAATTTTGTTGATACATAGATCGAGAGATCGCCACTTGGTCTGCCGAACTTGGACCGCCTGGTGGTAGGTGTCATAAACTCCAGAAAGCCCACTATTGGTATACTTGCTTCTGCCCATGTCTCCTGTAAAAGGAGGATGTCGTGTTCTTTTAAAAAGTCCAAGATGGCCAGGGATTGTTTTTCCTGGCCAAATCCGTTGATGTTCCAAGAACATATCGTCAGACTGTGGTTAGTGGTGGTTCAATCGGTCTGGTTTCTGGATAGGATCCCCGGCAGCCATAACCAGTCGGCTTCACCAAGATTTCATTGCTTAATTGCGGACTCAGGGGTTCCGGTTGGTGAGCTGCCTCTTACGGACCTCAATACCGAGTAGGGGGCTGAGGAGGAGCTAGAAGTACCCGCCTGGTTGTTTTCCAATATTGAGGTGTAACAAGGGGCACTTGGTTTTGTTATTGTTATACCCAAGGTTTTAAATTGGTCAATTTTCGTCAAGACCAAATCCTGGGCAGTGAAGAGAGTTGCCCTGATGGTTGACCAACCCAAGCCAACTCAAGATCAACAACATCTTGCTAACACTATGCAATCAGCTTCTCCGCATCTTACCATACCTTTCAATTTGAAGTTGGGAACAAAGGTATTTAAGGATGTTCCTGTCATGATTGATTCTGGGGCGACAGGGAACTTTTGTGACATACAATATGCCAAAAGGATTGGATTGAGCTTTGTTCGAAAGAAATTCCCGGAACCAGTCCGAGCTGTGGACGGTACCAATTTGACCTCTGGCCCTATTACAGACGAAACAGAGACTGTGGAGTTAAGTCATAGTCTAGGGCATCTAGAAAGGCTTTCCTTCAACCCCATAGATGCTCCCCAGTTCCAATTGATTCTGGGTTTACCTTGGCTAACTGAGCACAACCCAGAAATAGATTGGGAATCTAGAACACTAAAACTCAATTCAAGCTTTTGCCAAGAACATTGTTTTGATTCCCCTAAAGAAAATGACAAGGCTTCTCCAGCAAGATCCTTAGCCTCTAAACCAGTTGTGATTGGAGCCATAGAATCTGTGGTCATTCCCCAGCAGTATGAGGATTTAAAGGACGTTTTTGATAAAGCAAAATCAGAAGAACTTCCCCCACACAGACCGTATGACTGCAAGATGGAATTAGATCCGGGAGCCAACTTGCCCTGTAGCAGAATCTATGCACTCACAGAAAAGGAGAATGCATTCTTGAAGGAGTATCTGGGCCAGTATCTGGCCAATGGTTTTATTCGTCCCTCTCAGTCTCCAGTTTCCTCTCCTTTGTTTTTCGTCCCCAAGAAGAAGAACGACGAACTTAGGACTTGCATAGAGTATAGGGCGTTGAATCGGGTCACAGTTAAAAACAGATATCCTCTGCCTCTCATCTCGGTGCTTCTTGATCAGGTTAAGGAGGCTAAGGTCTTCACTAAATTAGATCTTCGAGGAGCCTACCAGCTGATTCGAGTGGCAGAAGGAGATGAGTGGAAGACAGCTTTCCGGACCAGATTTGGATTATTCGAATACCAGGTAATGCCTTATGGTCTATGCAATGCCCCAGCTGCATTTCAACATTTTGTCAACGTGTTAAGAGAGTTCCTTGATCGAATTGCTGTGGTCTACATGGACGACATCCTAATCTTCTCCAAGAATCAACAGAAGCATGTCCAGCATGTCAGGGCGATTCTTCAACGACTTCTAGAGAATCACTTACACGTAAAACTTGAGAAATGTGCCTTCCATGTAAAGGAAGTAGAATTCCTGGGTTTTGTTCTGTCAGAAGGTGGAATCTCTATGGATACCTCCAAGATTCAAGCAATTCTCGACTGGCCCTCCCCTAAAAACGTGAAAGAAGTGCAAAGCTTTCTTGGCTTTGCCAACTTTTATCGGCGCTTTATCAAATAGGTTTCTAAATCTGTGACACCCATTACCAAGCTCTTAAAGAAAGGAGTGGTCTTTCAATGGACTAATGAGGCCGAGACGGCCTTCAGGTTCCTAAAAGATTCCTTCCCTTCCACACCTATTCTTCTTCACCCAAATCTCGAAGAACCTTTCTATGTAGAGGATGGCGCCTCGGATTTGGCCATATGAGGTATGCTATCTCAACGACACAAGGAGACAGGGCAGCTCCACCCAGTGTCATTCAGATCAAGGAAATTAACTCCTTCCGAAGTTAATTATTCAATTCCGGACAAGGAGTTGGTGGCGATAAGGGACGCCTTTTTAGAGTGGCGTCATTATTTGTTGAACGCTCGTCATGTGGTTACGGTATTCACAGATCACAAAAATCTTCAATTTTTAAAATCAGCCAAGACTTATGACAGCTAGACAATTAAGATGGTCACTCTTCTTTGCTGATTACAACTTCACGATTACCTATCGCCCTGGAGCAGCAAATGGAAAGGCAGATGCATTGTCCAGATTGCGAACCTTACAGAATATTGAGGAATCTAAGGAGGAATCAATCATACCAGCAGAGAAATTTGTGTGCACCTTACAATTTGCTGAAATTAGGAAAAAGATTCAGGAATCGATGTCTGATGAGGAAATTCAAAATTGGGCCAAGGAAGAGGAAGATAGAACTGGGATTGACAACCTTCCTTATTTCAAGGAGGCCCTGTATCTGCCCACCCAAGAAATGCGTGATTCAGCTCTACAGGCTTGCCATGATGATCCATTAGCGGGACACAGGGAGTCTTGAAAACTACAGACCTTCTGAAGAGATATTTTTGGTGTCAAGAATGATCCCTCAAGTGAGACAATACATCCGTCCTTGTGATAAATGCATTAGGGGAAAACTAATAGACAAGCCCCAGAAGGTGAACTCCTACCTCTTTCAACTGCTCCTTACCCTTGGCACACTATCACAATGGACCTAATTGTAGACATGCCAACTAGTCAAGGTTATGACACCATTTTGGTCTTTGTGGACACATTTCCCAAAAGGAGCCATTTTGTTCCCTTAAAGAAAATTCCTACAACTCCGCAATTGGTTCAACTATTTACCCAACATGTAGTTTGAGCTCATGGCATTCCTGTGATAGTGATTTCCGATCAAGGACCCCAGTTTGTTTCTCGGTTTTGGAGATCCTATATACAGCAATTAGGAATTGATTAACGCTTTTCCACGAGCTATCACCCTGAAACAGATGGCCAGACAGAAAGGGTGAATCAAGAGATTGAACAATACCTCCGTCTGTATCTTCTAGATCAAGTGGGAGAGTGGCCTGATCTTATCTGGACTGCTGAATTTGCATATAACAATGCAATTCATGCTTCCACCTGATTTTATCCCTTTTACTTGAATTCAGGCAGGTATCCAAATATCATTCTAGGGAAATCAGACGAACAGGTCCCAGCAGTTAAAGACCTAGGTAAAAGAATCCAAGAAACCTATCTATCAGCCAGAAAACATTTGACCCTAGCTAAAGACACCTACAAAAAATATGCAGACAAAAAAAGAAGATCTAACCCATGTTACTCAAAAGGAGATTTGGTTTGGCTATCGACTAAGCACTTGCATCTTAAGGGAAATAAGAAGTTTCAACCAAGATTTTTGGGCCCTTTCAAAATAAGTAAGATTGTTAATCCGGTTACAATGAAACTCTCTCTTCCCTCGCAGATGAAAATACACCCAGTCTTTCATGTATCACTTTTAAAGAAAAGCCCGGCCAATGTAAGATTAACTACACCACCCAAACCAATCACAATAGACTCACATTCTGAATATGAAGTCAAGAGAATTCTGGACTCAAAAATTAAGAGAAGTAAACTGTATTACTTAATAGATTGGAAGGGTTACGGTCCAGAAGAGAGATCCCGGGAGCCCTCAGATAATGTCCATGCTACCAGGTTAATGAAACAATTTCATGATACTTTTCCAAACAGGCCCAAGTTGGGAGGGGTTACCTTGGAGGGAGGTACTGTCAGGAACTCAATAGCAAGCACCCTTGCCCCAACTAATCCGAGAAAATGTAAATTGAGTTGGCAAGGAAAACTCAGAAGAATTGGTCCTCACTTGTGGCTGTTGTTTAGAAGGCTTTTGCTCTTGATTGAGTGCTCGGGCTTAAGCACTACCCAAGATGGCGGCCGTTGCCGAACTGAGACTAAGCATTCTAGTGTTCTGAAGAATGGCTCGAGACCAAGACAACCTGTAGCGCAAGCCCCATGTGAGCCGCGCACTTCAACTGTAGAATTTGCCAGAGCACAGGGTATTTCTACTGCGTCAGTCCTGAACAGAGAATTTCGACCCCCCAAGACCCCAGTTTCTACCCGCAGTTCGCGGAAGAGTGTGCACACCGGGAACCCAGTTCCCTCCCCCATTTTTTGAATCTCCCCGAATATTTCCTGAGAAAATATATTTCTTGTCCGGATTCTTGAAGGTTACGAGAGAACTAAAGAGACAAGTAAGCAAATATCAGAACCTCATTTTTTCTCAGTCTTGAAGATTCCGAGAGAACCTGAGAACGTCTGTCGAAGTAAGAGAAAGTATTCCTACCTTTTTGAACTTTAAGTATTACTTCTCCAGAGACTCTGTTGACTGAATATAATATCTGACAACACGATACACAACTGAGTAGTCCAGTTTAGTCTTTCTCTAGTAAGGAAGTAGGGAAATTCGCTAAGCTCCTTTTCAAAGACAAAATCTTGATACAACTATTATCAGATAGATTACAAGTGGTTTGTAAGGTAAGGGTACAGTTCTAGCGAGAGAGAGTACCAAGAAAGAAATTAGAGACATTAAATTGTGCCGTCTTTCCTCTGCATAGGTCTACCCTGAATAACCACATTGATGTAACCTAGACGCAACCATCACAACATATCATGAGAGAGAGGCTGAACCTGTAGATTGTCCAGGAAGTTATTCTAGTCAAGAGAGAGAGGTTTCCTAGAAAGTTCGAATTAGGGAGTCAGAAACCTGAGTTATTTTCTTTCACCCATCTGCAGGTCCAGCTAGATCTTTCCCGATCAGAGATGAAGAATGCCAGATAAGACGAGAAGAAAACAATCCTGAGGTGAAAGTTGGCAGCACCTGGAGAACGCAGGCAGTCTCTCTATCTCTTCCCATTCCCCTTTCCCCCTTGTGGGTGTCACGCCAGAATATTCTGTCGGGCAACTGCGTAGGGGATTTGGGATCTGTCGTATGCTCCTGTGGAGACTCTGGCACTCAAGGTAAGGTCTTGACAAATACAATGTAACTTTGTTATACAAGCTAGCAGTAAGAAAGACTGGGCTAACATTATTCTGCTTGAGTTTGGTTGTTTAGGGATGCCACTAAAATGTTGTTTCTTCTTCCTTGTGCTTATTTCAGTTTTGTGGTCTTTGGTCGAAAGACGCATGGTTTAGAAGCATGTTTTAGGTCTTATTTAATTATTTTCTAAACTGTAGATAATCAGGAAATATCAAAATCATATTTGATATTTTGGCTGCGTTTGATTCTTTCACTGATAGGTAAAAGGGCTGGTTTCATAAGAATCTTTCCTAATATGTGTCATCACATTTACCCACAGAGAATGGATAAAACCCCTTAATACATCGCCCCACGTTTCTAGTGGATCAGTACTGATAGTAGGTGACTTGCCAACGCCTCAGGCTTTAAACATTCAATGCAAGGTATAGTGGCAAGTATTTGTAAAAAGAGCGCTATCCCCAAGCATCTGGGATAGTGGTGAAAATATTACACCAGACTTTTGGAAAACATGGAACACAGTGTCACTTGGAAAGCTCTGCAAAAAAGGTTCCTTCCAAGTTCAACAAAGATTGGAGTAATATTGTTTGTATTTGCAGTGATTCAGCTACGTATATGAAAAAGTTGTGTGGTGACCTGTCTAAATTGATACCTGAGCTGAAGTGATTCCCTGTAAGAGATCCTTGCCACTTGTTAGGTGGTATGCTGAAAGCATCTTAATAATCTTCAGAGTTAATGAGGGATGCTATTGACTTTTTAGTCCACTCTGGTGCCTTGTTTTCTTATACACAGGAACTAAAACGTAAATATTTATAATTGCGTGCTTTGTGTGACATCAACTAAAGAATCAACTCAACTGTGTCCCTTAGCTGATGGTACAAACTCCAAGGGGCTATGAATGCTATAATATCCATGTGGCAACCAATTACAGAATTTTTGATGAGTGATGATGCCAAAGGCAAGAAATGTGAGGATCTTTGGTTGCAAATTGATAGAGATGTGAAAAAATTACACTGTACTGGATTCTTAGATTCTTACAGGAAAATATAACTGCTGTAGTGAACATAATAAAACAAACTAGAGTCTGAAAAATCCCTTGTCTGCCAAGTGTTCAGCATAATTGGTGTAGATTTGAAACATCTCCTTGACACCTTTAGTGACTTTGGCACTGCAACATGTTCCATGTTAGAGTGCTTGCCACTTGGTAAACAAAGCAATATTTAAGAGCAATTCAGGAACATTTATTTTTGCAATTTATGAGAAATGGTCTGCAATGATTTATAGAAATGTTCCTTCACCACCAATGGCATTTGAAGTCAATGAAATCTCACTGTGATACTCTGTACAAGTTCTACATCCCTTCAGTAAAGGGTAATTTCCTCCGTAGTTTCAAAAGTGCTGCTTCATTTTTGACCTCTTCAATAACTCTGAGGGCATAAGCGCCCAGCTCAACGCAAATGTTGCAGAACCTGCCCTGAGAATTGCAATCTTCAAGTACACCAGTATTGGCATGGAAAGCTATGTCAGTGGCCAGAGTTAACAAATTGTGTACTGGCTGTTTTGGCATTGCCCGTCCCAAGTGGCAATGTTGAGAGGGCCTTTTCACAGAATTTTACATGGGAAAGAAAGAGCGAGCACACATGACCAAAGACTCACTGAAGACCTATTGTCTGGTGTGCTACAATAAGTTTAATTTGCAACGTTCGGCGCAGCGGAAGGGTTAAAGGTATTGAAATCACTGAAAAAACCCCACCAGAATTTACCAAAAATAGAAACTGAAAACAGGAAAGCCTAGCTATCAGGAATAGTCGGTTATCCGGGGTATTCCGTTCACGGGGGAACCCCATAAAATATCCCTCTTTGCGGACAATGTACTCTTGTCCTTGTCAGAGCCGGAAACTTCCCTTCCGGAGCTGCAGTCAGAACCTGAACGCTATTAGCTAGTCTCTGGGTTTAAAATTAATTCTAGTAAATCATTTATACTGAATCTTACCCTCTCACCGGAGGCGGCCCTTAGACTCAAATCCCTCACCTCTCTGGCTTGGGCCTCAACAGCTATTCAATATTTGGGTCTCCAATTGACATCGGGTATACGCGGGCTTTATGCTGCTATATTGCCTTCGCTCCTTGCACACATCCAAGCGGAGCTAGCAGAGTGGAAGCCACTCTTCTTATCATGCCTAGGTCGCATTCATGCTGTAAAAATGACCCTCCTGCCCAAGCTTCTTTATCTTTTTCAAGCCTTACCTATTGAGCTGGAGCACGATTTTTTTCGGAGAATGAAGACCATGATCTAGCACTTTATTTGGCAGGGTGGCCGAGCTCGCTTCTCTTATTATTTCGCTTTGTCGCTCCCTCGCTGAAAGGGGGGTTGGTTTACCAGACATTCATCTATACTACAAGGCGGCCCAACTGAGGGTTTTAGTCGAATGGTCCCAACCAAATTCTGAGAAACACTGGCTACATATCGACCGTAGTGTGACGGGTCGGACTATTTGGGATCTGGTTTGGCGTCCTCGTAAGGACAGACCTCCGAACACGGACCGCTCTTACAGTCTGGGACACAATATCGGGCGATGATAGATGGACCTCTTTCCCGTCACCCTTTACCCCAATTCACCACAATCCAGCATTTCCCCCAGCCCATCAGGAGAAGGCCTTTTGAAGCGTAGAAGAAGGGAGGCTGCCTGGCTCTAATACACTTATTTAACAATTTGATCCCCTCGCTTTCGACGACTGCAAAAGAGAATTTGATTTAGACAACACAGAAAGGTACCACTATACACAACTGATGCATTGGGCTCTCACCCCTCAGAATCGAGGGGCTGCTACTCGACCCCTCACAAAATTTGAAGCCTTCCTTTCCAAACCTTCTGCTATGAAAGGGGGTGATTTCCTTCATTTATAGTTTCTTGCTTAAACTGCGCTCTCCCCACGCCCTAGATACATGTCCATGTGGGAAGACTTGGTTCAGCGCCCAATTTCCGATGAGGAGTGGACGCACCTCTGGTCCGACATCTCCCACTTTATTCATTCCACGGACCTCAAGGGAAGCCCGTTTCTCAAGACCATGATGGATTGGTACTTGCACCCTTTCAAACTCTGACAGATCTTCCCCACTTCTTCGGACAGATGCTGGAGGGGATGCGGGCTGCTGGGTGACGATCGACATATTTGATGGGACTGCCCAACTATTCGCCCTTTCTGGGAAGAAATTCTAGCTCAAATGAAAGACTTGCTAGGCTACCCCATCCCCACCACTATAACGGGGATCCTTTTGGGGCTTTGTGACCCCTCTCTTGAACACCAGACCCGAGCTGACAAAATTACTATGTGGCTCTGCATTGGCGCAGCTAAGGTTACCTGGCGGCCGCATGGAAAAGGAGGGAGGCTCCGGCGATCTCTTTGACATTCTCGTCTCTAGAGGTTACTTAGCCTGGAACGTATGGCTGATATCTTTAGAGACTATAAGAATTTTGAATTCAAATGGGGTCCCCTGGTTTCCTTCCTCTCTCAGGGTCTCCCCTTTGCTGTCTGCCCCCCTTCTATCAGAGCTCTCCATCTTTTTCAATTTTGATTACTGTACTAAAATCATCAAGTCTTCTGGTTGTCTGTTTGTTGCCGCCACCAAGGGTAGGGTGGGGGGAGGGTCAAGGGGGGTTGGGTGGTTTCTGTTATTGTCATATAATTGCGTGTCCCATTTTGGAGCACGTGTTATTGCGCTGTATTTCATTCCCCTATAGCACTCCGGATGTACACTCTGGAGAAGGTACTGTGATGGTTCCAAGATACGTTTGAAGCTGATCTGCTTGACTGCTTAGCAATATTGCATGATTTTTTTTTTATTATCTTTTTATTGTTTTCAAACACAAACAATAGACATGAGAATGGTTGATCATACCTACATAAGGCATGGCATTTTAGGCTAATTGAAGAGTTATATGACACTTGTTCTTACAGTCAAGGTAAAATAACTAATAGGAAACTGACCCAGTTTAGCAATATTGCTTGATGGATATATTTTTCCCTTGTTCAGGAATACGGAAACGCTCCAACTGTTTGGAAGCTGTAACTTTTATTTGGCCGCCTGAGTATGCAACTGAGCTGATTTAGTTTGATTGATGCAGATCTTCCCCAACTTTCTTAGAGCCTAATGTTCCCCTGCGTTGGATCCCGTTACGATGCAATTATTTTTTGTCTGTGAAATGTATACAACAAAATTCCTAATAAAAATATCTTTGACAAAAGCAGAATAGTTGTACAATAGTAAAGCGTTTGCTTCTATTAAAGGAATTGCCCAGTTAGCGAATACACCTCCCAAATAAGAGTTTACAAACGCTACTTTAGCAGTCTCATTGAGGAACACCTGAGGTTTGCATTGGAAATATAATTGGCATTGATTCATAAAGGCTTCAAATTTAGTACTGTCGCCATGAAAGCGTTCTGGACCAGCTAAGGGCACAGGACTGGGTGGAGAGACAAACGTGCAGATTCTGGTCAGCAGTTGTAAACGCCCCTCTCTGAAATGGTTCTCAAAACACAGACTGGGTCAAAACTGGGCGACTATCTTTGGGTTTGGTATCACTCTATTGTGTGAAATGTGTCCTCTCTCGTTGAAACTCTTCCTTAAGTGTTGCATTTTCTGCTTTAAACCTATTCAGATATAGTTGCAACTGCTACATTAACTCAGACTGATTGTTAGCGTCATTGTGGTCTCCTGATAAGACAAGTGCTAGATCGTTAGATCGTTCGTGAATATTTGGTGATGATAGGTTATGGCACTACCTTAATGGAGTTAGGTGTGTGACTAAGTCATAAGCCACCTACCTAGATACCAGATGATTCCAATGAGGAAGCAATGCTAGTTCCCGAATCCTCCCGAGACTTGCCCTCGATTTACAGGAGGAGACACTGCTCCAGTGGCAAATACTAGATGAAATTGGATTGGGATGGAGAGAGAGTGTAGAGTTAAAGATGCTGTGGCTCATCTACTCAGCAGCAACCCTAAAGCAGGAATTAACACCAGTCTGATGAATGATACCAGCAGTTATGGTGCCTTTAGTTTTGTTGTTGTTTTCATTTATATTGTCTGTAGATGCTCCTTTATCAAAATTTTAGAAACTGTAGAGTATGATTTCAGCATCCAACCCACAAGCAAATTTAGATGGGGTTAGCTTCACCCAAGTTATCTTTGGCAGAGTCCTGCCAACAGTATGTACAAGTTGAAAAAAAACACTGGTTACCTTTGTTTGCAGCACGATGTTGCAACTGATCTCAGAGCATAGTAAAATCAAGACTTATTGTTCTTCTTTCTATCCAGGTGCGCGACTAATACAGGACATTCTTTGCAGTGAGGTTGAAGCCACCTTCCTAGATACCAGATGATTCCAATGAGGCAGCAACGCTAGTTCCTGAATACTCCAGAGACTTGCCCTCGATTTACAGGAGACACTGCTCCAGTGTTAAATACTAGGGGAAATTGGATTGGGATGGAGAGAGAGTGTACAGTCAAAGATGCTGTGGCTCATCTACTCAGCAGCAACACCGAAGCAGGCATTAACACTAGTCTGATGAATGGTACCAGCAGTTATGGTGCCTTTAGTTTTGTTGTTTTCATTTAGATTGTCTATAGAAGCTCCTTTATCAAAATTTTCGAAACGGTAGAGAGTATGATTTTAGCATCAAACCCACAAGCACATTTAGATGGGGTTAGCTTCACCCAAGTCATCTTTGGCAGGGTCCTGCCAACAGTATGTACAAGTTGGAAAAAAAACACTAGTTACCTTTGTTTGCAGCACGTGTTGCAACTGATCTCAGAGCATAGTAAAATCAAGTCTCTCCTTTTCTTCTTGTTCTTCTTTCTATCCAGGTGCAAGATAATGCAGGACATTATTTGCAGTGAGGTTGAAGCAGGAGGATCAAGGGAGCTGGCAAGACAGAGTCCCTAAGGTCAAGAAACAGATAAGTGGCAGGCAAAGAGGCTAAGCGTAGGGGAGGAGTGTGGGTGATCTTTAAATAAGACAGTTTTAGAATGTTCAGAAAGGTTGCGTTCTGATTGCTTACAGCAAGGAACAGGTGCAGATCACTAATTTGATGAGGCGGTCTTCTAGAAAGTGTTTTAGAATGTTCACAAAGGTTGCCTACTAATTGCTTATAGCAAGGAACAGGTGCAGATGATTAATTTGATGAGGCTGTCTTCTAGAAGGTGTTTTAGAATGTTCACAAAGGTTGCTTTGTAATTGCTTACAGCAAGGAAAAGAGAGGATTAGTTTGATGAGGGCGGTCTATAGGAAGGTTCATGTTGAGATCATCTATGGCGGTTGCTTGATGCTTATTCTGGGGGATTTTCTGTCTGTTTCCATGGCACCTGAAACCTGACCTAGCATAAGCATGGTAAAATATTTGTAAAAACTATTAAGCCTTTCCAAACAAAGTGGCGAACACCAATTGAAGCTAGCTGTTACCAACAGCATGTATGATGGTCAAAGGTCAGGGTACAAGACGTTTGTTCATTCATAAGTGTTGGAAGGAATGATATGAGTCATGTTGTTAAATTGGGATAGTCAAGAAAGGTGAGCTGTGGCAGGAATCCTGACATCGATAGACTGGTGTGAAGAGCTGGCTACTTACTTCCAAACTAAGATAATTTCCATCCAAGCCAGTCTGTACACGGTGGCCCTTGGCCTGATACAGGGGTTACCGGATACTGGAAAAACCATTGTAATTTCAGCAACCAATGCGACTCTGTCTCACTTTGAAGCAATTTCGTTGAAGAGTTCTTTGTTAGCCTCAAGCAACCTTAAATCTATCTCTCCTTCTGATCCTTGCTCACCTAATTTGCTTGCTACAGCAAGCAAATTAGCTTGCTACAGCAAGCAAATTAGGTGAGCAAGGATCAGAAGGAGAGATCTACTGGGCTTGTGTAATTAACCTGTGGGCTATTAGCGGGGTGAAAACATCATTAGCAACTGCTATGGTATCTAGATTGTGGAAACTAGCTCAAATAAAGCCCTTGTTGAAGAAACCTTCTGCAGATCCAGGGATAAAATCTAATTATAGGTCGATTTCCCTGGTACCAGCACTATCAAAATACTGGAGGGCATGCAAATCGACAGCTCTCTCTATGTCTAATGTCCAACAACCTGCTCCATCTTAGCCAGTATGGCTTTAGACCTCAGTTTAGCACTGAGACAGCACTGATGGAAGTCTCAAAATACAACAAAGGCAAACTAGATGCTAGAGGAAAGGCCGTGCTGACCATGTTAGACCTATCCACAGCCTTTAATATGGCCGCCCACTCTAGACTCCAGGTACACCTGAGGTACATCGGCATAGTAGGGGGTCCTGTTCTAGACTGGCTTGCCTCCTTTTTGGAAGGCAGAAACAATAGGTTTGGATCCCCTCCCTTCTCCTCAGAACAGCACGAGCTGTCAGTAGGAGTTCCCCAGGGCTCTGCTCTGAGCCCAACCTTATTTGATATATATATCTCACCCCTCTCGCTCGGATAGCAGAAGCCCTGGGAGCTAAAGGTGTATCCACTGCTGATGATACTCAGCTGTTCTCATGCAAGAAAGGATTTAAATGTTTCCACAGTGGCTGATTAGACCCTGCCTCACAGCAGTCTTTCACTGCTTGGCCTTACGTCAACTTAAGTGAAATGCTGAAAAAACAGAGATTCTTTTCTTTGGCAATGCTCCTCCAGAAACCTTGCAGACTTTCTGGCCCGAAAATGTGCCCCTCCCCTCCAGGCCCTCAGGAAGGCTTAGTTAACAACTTACGGGTCAAATTTGATAATTGCCTATCTTTTTAAGTCTGTGGTGGGCCTTGTTTTGGTGTTAAGCAGTTTGTGAAAAAGTTCATTCACTATTTGTCCCTCATAGCAAAAAGACAGCTATCCAGACCTTAATAACCTTGAGGTTGGACTATGGCAATGCCCTCTACTTTGGTCTGCTGAAGTATCTGTTGGAGAGGTTTCAGGTGGTCCAAAATGCAGCTGCTCGCTTTTTTTTGTAATCTGCCAGTCAGAACTCGCATCTCCCCATAACTGCGCACCCTTTATTGACATCCTACTGGGAAAAGGCTCTTATTTTAGACGCTGGTGTTTGTTCACCGGCCCTGTGCAATCTACCTCAAAACTAGGTTTAGTTTCCTTGTTACATCTAGAAACCTGAGGTCAGCTAACTAACTCTTAGCAGTGATCCCAGAATTTGGCGTGCTAGAGCGGGAGGCAAGTCCCTTGCTCATCTACGACCAATAGCTTGGAATAAGCTCTCTCTTGAGCTACACGCCATAGGCAACGGGACAGTTTAAAAAAAGGCCGGAAACATAGCTTTTTGGCAGGATTAAAATGTTCAACAATAATTCCACTGCTTACCTGTGCCTGGTGCCGGGACACTCCTTGGAGTAGCTGTGCACGGTATAAATTGCTTTAATTCATTCATTGTTGTTTCCTCCCGCCCTCTCCTGTTGTTGCTTGTCCATCTCCCCATCTCCTTCTGCTTTGCCCGCCCCCCATTTGCCCGCCCCCCCCCCCTCCATTACCTCGCGCGTCCCTGCTTTTAGTTATATAATTTTTTTGCAGGATCCAAATTGTATTGGCGCACTTGTTCAGTCCTCAATCTTGCAACTGTTCTAACAACAGCGGATAAGATTGGAGCGCTTTCAAGTCAAGTCAAGTCAAATGATTTGTATAGCGCACTACATACCCAGAGGGTTTCAAGGCGCTTAGGAAGGGGAGGAGGATTATTTGTCAAATATCCACGTTTTAAGCTGCTTTCTGAACGCTAGGTGGTTCTGGGTGAGGCGAAGGTAAGCGGGGAGTGAGTTCCATGTTTTAGCAGCCAGGTATGAAAAGGATCTGCCTCCCATGGTGGTCTTGTTGATGCGAGGTACAGTGGCGAAGGCTTGGCTGGAAGAACGTAGTTGGCGGGAGGGGGTGTAGAAGGACAGTCGAGAGTTGAGGCAATCTGGTCCGATGTCGTAGAGTGATTTGTGTGCGTGGGTAAGCAGTCGGAAAGTGATCCTCTTATTGACGGGTAGCCAGTGGAGGTCTTTAAGGTGACCAGAGATGTGTTCGTTACGTGGGATGTCTAATATGAGCCTGGCTGAGGCGTTTTGGATTCGTTGGAGTTTCTTCTGGAGTTTAGCGGTGGTGCCTGCGTAGAGGGTGTTTCCGTAGTCCAGTCGGCTCGTGACCAGAGCGTGGGTGACTGTTTTCCTTGTTTCGGAGGGGATCCAGCGGAATGTTTTTCTGAGCATGCGAAGAATGTTGAAGCAGGAAGAGGATACGGCGCTGACTTGTCTGTTCATTGAGAGTGAAGAATCCAGGATGACGCCAAGGTTCCGTGCGTGGTCTGTCGGGATGGGTGCTTTTCCGAGGGCTTCCGGCCACCAGGAGTCGTCCCAGGCAGAGGGGGATGTACCTAAGATGAGGACTTCTGTTTTGTCTGAGTTCAGTTTCAGACGGCTTTGTTTCATCCATTCGGCGACTTTTTTCATTCCTTCGTGTAGGTTAGTTTTGGCGGTGCAGGGGTCCTTGGTGAGAGAAAGGATCAGTTGAGTGTCATCCGCGTAAGAGATGATGTTGAGGTTGTGTTGGCGGGCGATGGCCGCGAGGGGGCTCATGTATACGTTGAAGAGGGTGGGACTGAGTGAGGATCCTTGAGGTACGCCGCAGATGACTTCAGAGGCCTCGGACTTGAACGGAGGAAGGCGGACTCTTTGGGTTCTTCCGGTGAGGAACGAGGTGATCCATTCAAGTGCTTTTCCTTGGATTCCGATGTTATTGAGGCGTTGTAGAAGGGTGCTGTGGCAGACTGTGTCGAATGCTGCGGAGAGGTCGAGGAGGATGAGGGCGACTGTGTCTCCATTGTCCAGTAGAGTTCGAATGTCGTCTGTTGCTGCGATGAGGGCGGACTCAGTGCTGTGTTTTGCTCGGAAGCCAGATTGTGAGGGGTCGAGGGATTTGTTGGCTTCGAGGAAGGCGGCGAGCTGGTTGTTGACGGCTTTCTCGCTTTAAGTGCTCACCAGTTAAACAATGACACATTCTTTGTCATATGCAGGGGGAAAGCGTACGTGATTTGCTAAAAAATCACAAACTGTTCAGTCGAACCCAAGATTCAAACCTGGTTCCCCTGTCGGCAGCTCTGGGCGTTACGCTACGTTCTTGCTTCACTTCAAAGCTCCTCAACTGTTTCTCACTATCACTTCCATATTTGTTCAACAAGAGCCCTTCAACACTGAACAAGCATTGGCAAAGCCAATAGATCTCGGCATTAGCAATGCCAGAGCTAATAATCTTGTCAATGTGAATGTCTTTTAGCTATGTTGTCTAGCAGCACATCTACTGTTGAGCATGGCTGAAAACCACTAAAAAGTAGTGCTATGATGCAGCCAGCACGTGCCAAGTCATAGCACTTTTTTCTTAGGAAGGGCAGGTCAATAAAATCAACACGGAGGTGAAGAGACTCGGATTTGGTTTAACATCCTGTGATTCTGGGTTTCCAGCCATGCTGAACAGGAGATGTGCTGCTAGACAACATGGCTAATAGACATTCACATTGACAAGGTTTATAGCTCAGACATGGGTCCCTTGCTCACTTTGCCACTGGATTCAAGATAGCCTGGTTGATGAGGGTTATGAACCCCAAACCGGTACAAGGATGCTTGTTTCCGGTCCAGGGAAGACATGGCTTCGCAGTTCGGGCTGGACTGTTCCTATGAGGCACAGGGTCAGACTAATTTGCATATGGCCATGTTTGAACAGGGGTGGTGGAGTGAGCTAAAGAATGATGATGGATTAAACCCAGATCAGTTGACTGGGGGTGAGTGAGTGATTTGCTCAAGCGCTCTGTCCATCATCCCCTTTGGTATTGCAAAGTTTATAGCTCAGGCATTGCTGAGGCCTATTGATTTAGACAATGCCTGTTTAGCAGTCCTGTTACCTACACCCCCCAATCCAAGTACCTCCTTGTTAGCTACCCGCACCCAATTGCCTAAGTAAATTGCTCACTCTTAGGCGAGACCTATTGACTTTGCCAATGGTTGTTATTTCATTCTTTCTAGTCCTGTTAATGTCATTATAAATTCTAGACCACAAATACCAGATGCAAATAATAAATAACATACCAGATCAGTCATGCGTGAAATCAGACTTTTTAAAAGCCCACGCTTTTGAATGTACTCTGTCTCGCCTTATAATATAGTGTTAATTGTTTAAAAAATACAAAGGCGTTTTGGTGGTGTGATAATGTCGGTAGTAGTATATGCCTCCGTGATACCTTGAGGTGCGATAATCCAATGGTGGCAATTAACAGGCATGTGTCATCGTGGCGAGGAGTAATATTATAACACCGCCGAAGAATTATCACGCGGTCCTGGTAAACCTTTATGGCGTTGGCTCATCTACTTACGCACATCGCTTCGGACCCGCCTGCTTTTTCCTCAGGCGGAGTCCAGCTGGTTCTTGGTGGTCCCTCAGCCTTCAATTCCCACAAGTACACGCCCTCTCGGCGTGGGCCTCAGCACGTACACAAGAGGCGGGCTTGTCGGGTTAGAAAGGCAACTACGTCCTGTATCTCGCGCCCTTATCGTCACTGCATCAAACCCCGCACGCGCCGGTTGGAACTGCTGGAGAGCTGCGCGCGTGACAGCTCGGAGTTTAAATGCGCGTGGGCTGCCCGTCGCTCGCACAACTGCCGGAAGAGCGCGCGCGCCGTCTCCCTCAAACGCCACGCAAGAGCATGCTGCTGGCAGTTATGTAGCGCCCCCTTGACTGTGTCTCATCGGGTCACTGTAGCCTATCAGCACCCAGGCGGATGGCGGAGTCGGCGAGCTGCCAAGGGTAATGCGGCTCAATATAAATCATCGGCGCGGAATACCGCGTGCAGGCCCAGCCCCACTCTTGAGGCTCCTCCTGCTTAAATGGTGCCACCCTGCCTCGACTCCAAAAGAGACAATGTGCACAGCACTTGTTTGCAAGCAACAATGAGCCATTCCTAAGAATGCGGAACTGTTAGGCGATGTTCATTTAAGAATTGGAAAAGACCTCGGCAAAGAACGTCATGGAACCCAGTCAAGCACACAGGCCAGCTCCCCTTCAAAGGGCATCGACAGATGTAGGGTTACCATATTGTTTGAGGGAAAAGTAACCTTGTTTTTGTTGTTTTGAGATTCTCGTATGGTCGTAAAACGGTGTGTTTTTTTGTTTTTGCACAGCAAATTTGCAATTTTTTGTGTGGCTACTCCTCTTCAAATATTTTAGAGTAGACCGTTCTAAAATGGAATTTCAAGTAATTGATTGTTTGCAGTTACTATTTTAGTTTATGTATTTGTACAAATATTTGCTTTAAAAAAAAAATCCATTTTAGTTTATACTGCCCTTAAAAAATGCTATCCGTGCTGAGGGGAAAAACGGATCTGGTTTCAAACGTACAATCCTAACGAAAGATGAGATGTTATAGTATTTAAACCTTTGAACTAAATGAGGAATCGAGTGGACCACAATGAGGGTACATGTAGTTTCCCTGCATGTCACGATTTCGGCTCGTAAGTGTGCTGTGTAATTAACACCTTGGCTGCTAGAGGTTCCCCCCCCCATCCCCGGTGCTGGACTCACAGAGTTACCTTTATTCATGACGAGCTCAGCTCGTCATAAGCACAGCTCAACCGTGCCTCATGACGAGCTCAGCTCGTCATGAGCAGCGAAGGGATTAATCATAATTTTGTACGTGCTCAAAACGTCAGCAAGGAAGCAAGTGCATACATTCCAACATTTCGACACAGGAGGAACATAGTAAAAAAAATCGGGAGATTTATTTTCCCCATTGACTAACGGTGAAACTGTCAATTTTAGGTGTGAGACTGCTAAAATAAAGCAATTATAAGCTTTAAAAATCATCAGTATCTCGCCCGAATTGGGTCTGTTGGCTTGTATCAAATGCTCTTGTGCAACGTCATAGCATCTTGTTGTACAGTTGGCCTCTAACGCCAGCTTGAGTCGTATCCCCCCACACATGCAACATCAAGATCTAGTTAAACCGCAATGGGCATAATACAGTAAACCACACTTATATCTGAAAAACAGGCCACCATTAGAGGTTACACAGGTATTATTTGTGTGGGTACCTCTTCTGTAAGTAATGAACCATACAGTGTCAGGGAGGCTACCTCAGGGCACATTCTAGATCCTACATAACACTGCAGTTGTTGATGGAATGTGTGGGTCATCTTATGTTAGAGTGCACTGGGGAGTGCTCAAGACACTAGTTCCGGAACGTATCCTCCGTAAATTAGAATCCAGGGCTAGGAGTGAAGACTCCAATGGTTCCCAAATATCCCTGGGCCTCGAGCTAGGGGGAAGCAATTCAGCATAGGCAGTAAGCTAGTCTCTGTGAATATATCACATCCTGTGGCCAGTCCTTAAATTTCGGTGCCTGACCCCCTATCACACTTGTACGCAACCAGCCGTTTGGCCAGTAGCAAATATTGAAGGCCATAGTCGCTTCCCTTCAGTGGGAAGTCTGGTTGGAAGCTCTGAGTGGTTGTGGTGAGAGGGAATATATTGCATTTCTCCCAGTTTATTTGAATGCCCGACAATCCACCAAAGCGTACAAACTTGCGGAGCTCTTCATTCAGACTATTCTGAGGATCCCTGAGATACAGCTTAATGTAATCTGCAGAAATCAATACTAAGATATGCCTAGTGGGGTATCTGATTGCATATTCGCGGTGGTGTTGTCGAAACTTGGCAGGCAGCGGCTACACCGTGAGTGCAAACAGCTAGGGCGACAGTGGACACTCGTGCCCCAAATCATGAAGAATGGAGCGGAATATGACCCATATATCTGAACTTGGGTGTTGGATTGGAGTATAGGGCGGCAATCCTCAACAGAAACGCTGGGGCGAATCCCATATGCCAAAACACAGCAGGTAGTCCAATTCCAGCGAGTCGAAAGCCTTGGTAGCATTGAGAGACTGTAATAGCGAACGGATCTTTATCTTGTAGAAGTGAAAAAAGGGTGCTTAAATTGTGCGAAGTTGCTCACCCAGGGATGAACCCTGATTGTTCCAGTCTAACTTGAAATATCATTAGGAGGCCTGGCAAATTTGCCAGGATTGTGGCTAGTGTCTTAACATCACAATTGATAAGTGATGGGCTGGTATGAGTCGCAAGTATCTGCTGATTTCTAAGGTTTGAGTAGGATGATTATCATGGACTCCCTCATGGAAGGCAGAAGTAGGCCTTCCTGTTTCTCTTCGCAGTATTCAGCTTTCAATAGCGGTGTGAGGATACCAAAATAGGCTTTATAAACATCTGCAGGTTTGGCCATCTGGGCCAGGGGCTTTACCCTATTGCAATTGCATTATAACATCTAGTATTTCATCCTACTCTATATCCACTGCAAATCCCTCCGTGTGTCGCTCGGCCACCCAAATGCAACCTCCCCCAAGTAGGCATCTACATCAGCCTCTTGAGTTATTGTATAGGTTATAGGTTACCACAGTATGTAGCAAACACCCACAATATTTCTGGCGTATCCTGCACAAATGAGCCATCTCTATCCTGAATCTCAAGGACAGTGTTTGTAAAACTGGGTTTTTTTTGCATTGAAATTCAGTCTGGGTGGTCCTGATCTTTCTGGCCTCCTCTGGACCTCTGGGAGTCCCTAATTTGGTTTCTAAGGATTTGATTTCCCCCTCCAGTTTCTTAAGATCATCTCTGAGGACACGTAACACTCCTTCAATCTTAGCTAGACATAGCCCCGCACAGTGATTTTAAAGGCTTTCCGAATGGTACACAATTTGGTACCGAATTCCTGTTTCTGTTGAAGCAGTCGCTAATTTCTTGTCTCAATTCCTCCCGTGAATGGGCATCTAAAAATAGCAAGGGAGAGAGTGGCCACATAGAAGGAGGTCGTTGGGGGGTAAAGTTCAAGGAAGACATGGGAGTGGTCTGAGTAAGTGTGTGCTAAATGTGTAACCCCCTGCATCCACAAACCCAGCCCTAGTAATATGAGCCAGTAGTCTAACCTAGACCAATTTCCATGCATTCCCAGAATAGGAAGTCCTCTCTACCATCAGTGGATGCATAGATCACCATGCATCCAGCATCCCATGCTCCTCCATAATGGCACAGACATGTCGGGCTGCGAAACTATGGGAAGTGGAGGAGCTATGCAATCTATCCAACTCCGTATTTAGCACAATATTGAAATCCCTTACCCAGAGAATAAGTGTGGAGCCTATGTCCATAACTTGACGCAAAAGAAGGAGGGGATATCCTTGTTTGGTCCATAGCAGTTAATAATGTACAGTGATACAGAGGCCAGCTTGCCCCACTTAAAGTTATAGTACCCCAGAGGGTCATTTCTAGACCGTGTGGAACATACGCCCAGGAGAATATGATAAATACGTAGCACACTGCCTGAGGGAGGCCCAACGTGTGGCGGAGTTGGTGTGTGCAGTGTCAACAAAGTGAGTCCCCTGCAGTGGGGCAATATGTATGTTATGCCTATCTAAGAGAGAATATGCCTAAGCTTGTGAGGGTCACTCAAGCCTCTAACTTTCCATGTGATGTAATTGATGCGGAAACGTGTAGTGCTAGGCAGCATGGGGTCTGTGCCAGTCATCCCTGAGTGAGTAGCGAAGCGTCGATGTGGCAGCCCATTTATTAAAATACAATTTGGTAGAATCCACAAGTCTTGCAGCAACAATGTAGGTAGATGAACACAAGAAAACAAACAGTACATTTCCTTCCCTCCCTCCTCCCACACTGGTGGCCCAATCCGGGCAGGGATACCTCTTCTACCCAATAACCAAAGGCAAGTCCACAATGGCACCATCGTTAGCAGAAATTGAGGTAAACCATTTACTCATGACAATCCGCAATCAGTGTTAATTAAAAGAAAGGGAGAAAGAAAGCAAGAATAAGAGAACAGTGAGTTGAGCAATAAATAGTAGGAGAAGGGGAAGGCAGCTCCCTAGCAGAAGATATCATAATAGCGTCAAGCAATGACGGAGGGGAGTAGTCCCAGAAAACCAGAGGGCAATATGTGTAAGAGAAAGTGATGTACAACCAAGTAACCAAATAGTTTTTCTACAGGGTGATCACTCAGAGAGCCATGCAGATCCTCCTTGCCTAGACAAGGGTGTCCAGGGAGCAGTTTCAGGTGCCACAGAGACCTCTAAAACAACATATCAAGTTATGCGAGACAATAAATGTAGTCCGGCATGACTAACTTGCTCTGTGCAAAATTATCAACAAGGCGTGGACATATGATGATGCCCCCATGGCGGCAGCTGGTCACCACGCCACGCAGGGTGGCCAGGTCAGATGTTTACAGACAGGAGGCTGCCCAGTAAACTTAGCCAATCCTTTTGAAGCATTTCTAGCCTTGCGCCGATGTGTGTGTGTGGGGGGGAGGGTCAGGGTCTGGACAGAGGCGTCATTCGTCCTTGACTGGGAGGCACAAGCAGCATTCCGTTGCATAAAGTCACCAGCCTGCTGTGGAGTAATAAATATACAATCTTTACCCAGATGAGAGATGCAGAGTCATGCAGGTTATAGCATTGCATAGGAGATGTTAGCTTGCCTTAACTTCTGCTTGATGGGTAATGAATTTCCTACGAGCTTCAGGTACCACGACTGTGAAGTCTGGGTAAATGAACACCGCATTTCCTTCAAACTGGTGGGTGCGTTTGTCCTGGGCTAATCAAAGGTTAGTGTCTCCGTCGCAGTCGTTCAGTTTCCTAGCAATTATTGGACGTGGTGGAGTACTGGCGACAGCGGGTCATCAGTACATGGTGGGCTGGGGAGGGCGTGGTTTGGAAGCCGATGGGACAAACCGTGTGAGCGCTGAGCTCCGCGAGAATCCCCTTTATTAATCCTGTATTGAACCGGTTCTCCGTCCGCCTAGTGGCACCGAGTGATGTTGGTGCAGTGCAGGACTGGACTGGCGCTGTCCCGACAACATATTTGAAGCCAATCGGGAGTTTTTCTGCTGCTTCCCGGCTTGAGACCGCTGGCGGCGGCGAACACAAAATGGCGGCAGTGCGGCCTCATTGTAAACTGAGCCCGGATTGAACACAGAACGGCTCTGTCGGCTGAGCGGCCCGCTCGCTGGAGGTGTAGCTGAGGTGGTATAGCGGAAGCAAGATTGCGGGTTGGCAGAGTGTCCTCACCTGAGAGGTCGCGGACTGCTCGACCAGGTGCGGTACGAACGCTGCACGGGGCCGGCCTACAGCGAAGAAGCAGCGAACGCTGGAAGTGAGGACCCTGGAGATCTGACCCCCCCTGGAGCTGAGCCGGAGGATCGGAAGAGGGAACGGCGGCGTTGGGCTGCAGGGCGAGTAGCGAGGGAGCGGAGGCGCTACTGTTCCTGCCGCAGTGAGTGGGGTGCGGCTGGACCCGGTCTCCCGGGCAACGGAGGCGGACGTGGGGCATTGGGGACGACTGCGGCCTGCGAGCTGTGGGAGGAGCGGGGAGGCGCGCAGTGAGACGGCTGGGGGCTGCTGGCTGGCACATACGGTGTTTCAGCGATCCTAGCCTGCTACATTCATGACAGACTTAAAACCTTTCTCCGACTGGCACATACGGTGACATTGCTTGCTGTGTCAGTGGTGGAGGCGGCTGAGTATACTGCGGAGCAGGTCCGCTGAGGCTGGGAGTTAACAAGCGGAGGTACGCAGTGGGCAGTGACAACGAACTGGAGCGAGTGTTGTTGCGTCGCTGGTAGGGCGGACTGAGACAGGCCAGGGGGACTGTTATCCCCGTCATGACTCTGGCGGTGACAATGTGCAGTGGAGGCCTCGGCCTTTGGTAGCACCCTGGACGATATGAACTTGGCTCCGGACAAGTGCGAGAGGGGAGGAATACCCTGTGCAGGGCCATAAGTGGTGGAGGTTTTCTAGTAGGGCCACTCATCGGATAACATGGTGCTGTGTATTTATTGCCGCCACTGTACACAAGTGCCAGACCGGGATCTTGAACGCTGGGTTGGATGCCAGACATGGTACGGTTCCTTTGACGCTCCTGCCTTGGCGCCACTAGGGGCAGATGACACTCTGCGAGTTGGGATACCCACATGCCTGAGCAGTGAACCTCGTGCAGGAGGGAATTCCTGAGCTTGTCTGGTGTGAATTTGAAACTGGCCTCCCTTCAGGTGCTTGAGGAGCTGTGGGGTGCCTAGAAACACTCGGACACGCGTAAGAGGGCCTGGTCATGGGGAAAACAGAAGGAAAGAAGGAAGGGACACACCAACTATCGGACAGCGACGCGCCGACCTCGGCTGAACTGGATGCTCTGGAAGCACGCCGGGATCCCGATATGCAGCAGCAGTTAGACAGAATACTGACGGCAATTGCGGATTCACGCATGGCCCTGCAGCAGGACATTGCGCAGGTGGCGACGAGACTGGGCCTCCTGCGACCAGATCACTCTAAACTAGCAGATGGGGTGAAACAAGTGGAAGGCATACTTCAAGAGGTAACGCCAGCCCACAAGGCACTAACAAAAAAGATGACGGATGCCTTGGACCATATACTAGCACTGGAGAAACGTGCTGAGAACGTAGTGGGCCTTCCTGAAAAAGTGGAGGGGTCGGACATGTTGCAGTACCTGGAAAACTGGTTGTGAACGGTGGTGGCTCCCGAGGGATTGTCTCCTTTCTACACCCTGGAGCGCGCGCACAGGGTGCCAGCGAAGCCGCCACAGCCGGGGCGACCTCCCCGCCCGGTGGTAGCTCGTCTGCTACATTATAAAGACAGAGACTGTTTGCTCCAAAAAGCGCGTACTGATGGCCCATATCAAGTTAGAAACGGCAAAGTGACTATTTTTCTGGATTATACCTTGGAAATCCAGCGCCGCTGGGCGTCCTTTCTGGCGATTAAAAAAGAGTTAAGATCGGAGGGGCTTCAGTACTCCCTGTTGTTTCCGGCCAAACTAAGGATAATATTGGATGGTAGCACACATTTCCATGACACTCCGGAGGAAGCATGGGCATGGTTGGAATCTTACTGGTCTGGAACGGATCGCATGGAACGCCAGGCCCCGGAGTCATCTGGGGATTTTCAACTTCAGCTGCCGAAGTCACAGCAGCTTAGACGACGCCGGCGGGAGCTGCGGAAACCATCAATGTCACAGACTGCAGTAGAGCGACAAGGAGTGCTGGAAGCAGTGTTGGCTTTGTCGGGAGAACAGATGATGCAGTCGCCGGAGGGTGCGGACTTGGAGAAGGACAAGGCAAATTCAGACACTGAGACCTCAGAGGCGGACAGTCTCCGTTTGCCGAAGGTCACTCCGGCCACAGTAGATGGACTATTGGATGAGTAATGGTTTGCAATCTGAGCTGTTGTGACAGAATTGTTCCGAGTTAGGGCGAGGCTTGTGAACATTGCTACAGTTAAGAGGTCCTGCTGCTTGGTGATACGGGGGAGAAGGTGGCTCGGGGGTCGATCTGCGATGCCAAAATTGCACGCTATGTTGATGCTTGGTAGTTTCTGGAAAGGTGTGCAGGTGGGACGTCGTTTCTGTATTTAACTGGGGGATTAAGCGAGGTTACTCTTGGAGCGTACGTGGTTGCCTGGTGGCGCTGAGCACCCCATATTGCCCATAAGGCTTGCCCGCAGTGACTACTGGTGGGCTTAGGTCTGTGTTGACTGTTGGTATGGTTTGGCTGGGGACAAGTAGTTCTGTTCTAGGACCTGTTCTTGGGGGGGTGGGTGGGTTGGGGTGTTGGGAGAATGGTTGGGACGAGGGGGTCACCGGTGTGTTTACATTTGTACGGAGCGACATGTGGATGCTGTTCTACTATGATGGGGCGGTATCTGATATACGCTGTGTCACTTGGAATGTACGGGGGGCTACACACAATGACGAGGCGCCATAAGATTCATGCGTATTTGGTTAGGAGAGGAGCCCATATAGCACTGCTCCAGGAAACCCATCTCACTAAAGCAGAAGGTTTGGCATTACAGCGCAGGTGGAGGGGGCAGGTTTTTAGTACATCATATTTGGCATTTGCACGGGGGGCATTTATTTGGATAAGAGCGGAGGTTCCTTTTCAGGGCACAAAACAAACTATAGACCCTGAAGGCAGATTTGTAACGGTTGAAGGGCGCTTACATGGTAGGGACATAGCGTTGTGTAATGTCTATGCACCAAACGTTGATCAGGCACGCTTTCTAGACCGCATGTCAGGCACATTGGCTCATTATTTTACGGGCCCAGCTATATTAGGAGGAGTTTTTAATTCAATAGTGGATGTCTTCCAGGACAGGTCTCACCCCCACTAGAGGACTCTCCTATCCACAGGTTGGCCAAATATAGACTAGATTGGCAAACCAGATGGAACTTGGTGGACATATGGCGAACCCACCACCGCAGGACCGAGACTATTCCTACTTCTCGGCAATGCACGAACTACATGTTCGACTTGATGCAGTCTTATGCTCAGCATCGATTGTACCTTCCATAACGCACTCTGAATACCTGGCTAGGACACTGTCTGATCACAACCCGTTGTTGGTTGCTATGCACTGGATGGCGGTGAAATCTGACATCCCCACCTGGAGATTGCGCCCTGAAACGTTAGATGGAGGCAAAGGAAGAGGTGGCAAAGGAGGTGGAGAGACTACGCTGCTTCAATTACAAAAATTATGTTACGAAGGCTCACGCGGAGGGGGACAAGGCGGGGACGCTGTTAGCGTGGTTGGCTAATCCAATCATGGCGCTGAATGCGCAACATGGTTGTACCCTTTATACACAGCAAGAGATTATGGCTCGATTCTTGGCCTATTATGAAGAGTTATATGAGAGCTCGCTGGTGGCGGGCGACTCGGAAATCGACGTCTTTTTGGAGGGTGTGCCCCTTCCACGTCTGGAGGAGGAACAGGCGAAATGTCTTGGCTGTGACATAACAATTGAGGAAATTAGGAGTGCAATTAAGCATATGGCTCGCAATAAAACACCGGGTGTGGATGGTTTGCCGATAGAATTCTATTCGAAATATTTGGATTTGCTGGCTCCGCGGTTGTTGGAGGTTTATAGTGAGCCGCGGGAATTGGGTCAACTTCCGGCGACAATGAGAGAGGCGCTAGTTATTCCACTGTTAAAGCCCGGGCGGGAGGCTACAGACTGTCAGGGTTCCCCAAAGGGAGGTGGCAAATTCCACAGAAGTGAAGATGAAAGTTCCCCACACTTCCAAACAGCAATGACAAGAGTGGGGTTTAAATACACTCAATGCTGACTGCTCCCAAAAAGTGTGGGGGGAATAATCCAAGGAGTGTACCAACTCTCCCCAGCTGGATGATTGTAGCTGTAGTCTTGGAGACAGGAAAAAGCTGCAAAAGATACACAATGCGTCTAAACTTCACTTCAAACCTCTAAGAATAATATACATGTGTTCAACATAAAGCTCCACTTACCCCACAATAGCGAGCGTCTGATCTTGAATGAAGATACACCAGGGATATTCCAAGGAGGAAATGTGCCAGGGAGCGGAGTAATACCCGGTAAAATAGCAACAGAAGTGAAGGAAACACTCACAACCAGGAGAATTCTTACCGTCTTGTGCACAAAAATTAGCACGGTAAGAACATATACTTGCCAAAGAGGCAAAACCACGACTGGCTCTATAACTAAAGACAGAGCAGAATGGGATTACAAAAAACACAGATGGAAGACTCCGCCCCACTCATTAAGCTAAAGACAAAGTGGAACGGAATACTCACACCCCTTCCGACTCATAAACTTAAGACAGAGCGGAATGGGTGTACACAAAACACGGACACAAATGAGCAACTCCGTCCGACCCCTAAGCTAAAGACAGAGTGGAGCGAAGCTCTCAAATGGCCAGAAAGTTACGAAACACACAAGACAAAAGGGGAGTGTTGTCCGACTCTTAAACTAAAGACGGAGCAGAACAAGCACTTCCCCAGACAGACATACAAGCTAAGACTTTTACTCACAAATACAGTGAAACAATGCCAGGTGTAGGTGATATAGTCAAAAAACCCAGGATAAGACGGAATCCGGAAGTGCAAAACAGCAGGGGCAAGAAACTCCGACCCGCAAGGGAGGGAGAGGGAATCCAAGGAGAATAGGGGGTGGACAGCGAGAAACCAAGGATCTATCCACACACGAATGGTCAAAAATCGATATCAGGAACTCGAGCAGGAAGGGGATCAGGAAACAAGGCTCCGGTAGCTTCCACGAAGCACGAAGAGCGAACGCTAGGTAAAGGGGTGTGGTCACGTCAAAATCAGTAAGCCTAGCGTGGATTAACGTGAGAGACGTCCTTTTCAATTCCTTAGGGATCGTCTCAAAAGTACACGGCAAGGCACAAGAAACACCAGGAACTCTATTAGGGGACACTAAAAACACGCAAATCCGGTTAAGAGGGAACACAATGTTGAACTCATGTTACAGAGGGTCTGTGAATCCGACCACCACTGACAACAGACATGGCTGCCTATAGACCATTATCAATGTTGTCCACTGACTATAAGATCTTGAGTCGGATATTGGCATCTCGCCTTCTGCAGCATATGACCGATCTGGTTCATGGGGATCAGGCTGGGTTTATCCCGATTAGACACACAGCCACTAATGTGAGGAAACTGATAAGGATTTTGGGGGAGGACCATCCTGGATCACCTGGGGCCACGATATTATCAGTGGACATAGAGAAGGCCTTCGATAGTTTGGAATGGTTGTATTTATATAAAGCTATGGGGTGTTTTGGACTGGGAGATGCATTTGTGAATTGGAGGAAAGTGTTATATACCTCCACAGTGGCTAGGGTGAAAGTGGGGGCGTTAATTTCCCTTTGCTACCAAGTGTCCCGTGGGACAAGACAGGGTTGTCCGTTTTCTCCACTATTGTTTGCTCTGGCAATAGAACCTTTGGCAGCAAGAGCTTGGTTGGGACAGTGTTATATGGGCCTGGAATATAGAGGGGATCAGCAGTATATTTTGCTGTATGCGGATAACCTCTTTATGTTTTTGGCAGATGCAGAGGGAGATCTGGAGGGGGCAGCTGGCCTATTGTCACTGTTTGGTGACATTTCTGGACTAAAAGTCGATTGGACTAAGACGTGTTTGTTCCCGGTGAAGCCTGGTGGACTACCACCCATGTTATCACGAAATGTGCGCTGGGAGCCGACATGTCTGCCATACCCGGGGGTGCATGTCTATCACGGGGTCAACGATCTGTTAGAAGGGAGCATAGGGAGATGTGTGAGTGATTTGAAAGGCAGCATGGCATTTTGGGCTACGCTTCCATTGCCAGTGATGGGTCGGATTGCAGAATTGAAGATGATAGCACTACCTAGGCTGCTGTATTTTTTTAGAACGTTGCCCGTCTGGATCCCGGCCTCAGTCTTGAAATTTCTGAAAACCATGATTGTAGGGTTCCTATGGGGATCTGGCAGATGGAGAGTGTCCCTAACAACGTTAGTCCGCCCGAAGGTAGAAGGCGGACTAGCGGTTCCTGATTTGGAGCTTTATTATTTGGCAGCTCAACTTCAGGTATTGACGCAGGCAGAGGCCCTGAGAATTTGGAAGGCAGGGATTCCGAGACATGTTATATCCTTTATAATATTACAACAGAAGCTTAACCTTAGAGATCTCTCATTAGAAGAGAAAACGTTGCGATTATGCTGGAATCGCAGCCAACGTAGAGCAGGAGTGCTGCATCCGTATTCTCCTGAGATTCCGTTGCGAATGCTTACCGCGTTGCCCCATGGTGGGGACTGGAAGTCTTTGATGGACTGGGAGCAGGCTGGGATACAGGTATTGGGGGATTTATATGACGACGGTGAATTACTGCCTTATCAGGCATTGCAGGAGAGATATGACCTACCCGGGGGAGGATTTTTGATCCACGCTGCGCTAGTGTATGCTATTCGGAATCATTGGAAGGAGGGCTTAGTGGAGCCCAAAACAACGATGGCATGTCAGTACCTAGTGATGGCAGCTGGGACATTTAAAGCAGTTACGTGCCTTTATTCCAGAATGCTGAACAAGGGGTTGGTCCCACTGGATAGATTGCGACTAAAATGGGAGGCAGTTATTGGGAAGTCCATACTGGAGACTACATGGGGACATATTTTACGCAGGGCTTGGAAAAGTACCAGGAATGCAAGGTTTCAACAAGTGCACTTTTTTATACTACATAGAGCTTATTTGACACTAGGGAAGATTCAGAGGTATTTTCAGATCGATAGTCCTCGGTGCTCAAGCGAGGGAGTAGAACTAGAACATATGCTGTGGGAATGCCCGAAGCTGGGAGGGTATTGGGAAGAAGTGGGCAGCTTGATAACTGCAGTCACTGAGCGTCAATTAGCTTTTGACATGGCTGCATGTATATTACATTGGTTTCCCCACACCCCCAAGACAAAAATGACAAGTAAATTTATAGATTTGGGATTATTGCTGGCAAAGAGAGAAATAACAATGCACTGGAAGTCGAAGGAGGGGCCCAATAGTAAGAGGTGGAGGGCTGAACTGACTAAGTGGGCTGATAGCAAGAGTGTTATTAGATTTCAACAAGCACGTCGCTTAAACAACGAGAAAGCCCTGGACTCGGCAATAGCATGGGAGACGTTGGTGCAATCTCTGTCTGACCAGCAGTCTGAGGAGGAGTAGTTGTCAGAAGGCGTGCTTTGGGGAGACCCCTGGTATGACAAGTGTGGGAAACTGTTGAATAGTATCTGGATCAAGAAATATGCCTTATATATTGTACTTAATGTGTCACACGCCGGTAAGGGGGGAGGGAGGGTGGGTTTTGCTTGGGTTCAGGAATGGTTTTGGTTGGTGTTTTTAGATATTTTACACTGAGAAGCGAAACGTAGATGATATATGATCTACTCCGCCATTCTTGTATTTGGGTATTGTTGTATTCTTTGATAGCTAGCGACTGCTGGGATGGGGTAGAGCTCGTATTTGACTTGGGGAGTTATATGTCTGTACCAATCGGCTGTACAGTAATTTGAACTGTCGTTGGAATGTAAACAATAAAATATGTTAAAAAAACATCTGTACATGTCAGGCTGGCTCTACAATCAGCATCTTGGAGAACGAGTCTGTGCCAAACAGGGTTGTTAGCAGGGGCTCCACAAAATCCTCCATTCTGCCCATGTTGGTGGACTCGGGAATCTCCATTATTTGCAGATTATTTCTACGGGATCTCGCCACAAAATCTTTGTTTTTGGCAGAGATTATTTTGAGCACTTTCTCCATATTTAGTAGCTGTTCACTGCTAGTAGAGACAGTGTCCTTGAGCACGGAAATTCTGTGTCCCGTTTCCGTTACGCAGCCATCCTGCTCTTTCAATTTGTGGGTAATGTTATCCCTTCTGGTGCACATTATCCATTTTGTTTTTAATGAATGCTAGGTGTTGCTGCATAGGAATGAGCAGTGACTTCATATCTGCCGCCTCATTCGCTCCTTTTATGGAGGAGTGTTCCAAACCCATTTGGTCAGTACTGCCCCCCAACTGCACAGGCAGACTTACGGTCTTCGAACTTCAGCTTGGTTTGCGCTTCTACGGTTTTCCCATATTTATTGCTGGCCGCTTGTCCTGACCCCAAATGTCTGGATGTGTAAAACCGCAGTCGTGGGCACTTGACTGGCACCACAGCCTCGCTGTTCACCTTAGGAACTCTAGGATCCTTCTCAGCCCTCCACTGCACCAGATGAGATAGCAAAGATGTCCTACAACCTCTTGGTCCCACATTGCCTCACCTCAGCAAGGTAGCCAGAGGGGTGCAAGCAAACTCGGGCAAGGCAGAAGTCTGGTATTTGCACCGCAGTGTACTCGGTATTGCTGCGGAGGTCCGGCCTGGATATTGACACCACAGCCCTTCAAAGGCTGTCAAAGGGCCTCAAAGATTTCAGAGCAGAGAAATTCACAGCCAAACAGGGTCAAGCGCCAAAGAGCCCAGGCCTGCACTGCCAACGTATAGCAGGCGAATACTTAGGGGGTGTTCTGCTGTAATTAGGCATGCAGACCTCCAACCTCGGACAGCAGTCCTCACAAATGATCTCTGTAGGAAATGTCCGCAAAAGAGCTTGGGCCCAAGATTGTAATGCCTTTGGCGGTGGTGTTACATGATTCACTGGCGGTAGTCTATAATGGCGGTATGTGCATTGTTTCCCTCGCCACAGCCGCTACAGGCCCCAGTGTCCCCCAAGTCCTCTTGATTGTGCCCCTATAATCGCCAGGAGTGTGGGGAACTCACCTCACCCCAAAACAAGAACACTGCGTGGAGTCACCCATGGCAAAGAGCCCGTGTGCCTTAATTGTTATTTGGACGCAGATGCCTCTTCTTTCGATTCCCTCGTGTGGTAAAGTGCACATCTTCCGAATCAAGCGCCAGCCTCCCGCAGGCAGGTTCTGTCCAGCCTGCGCTGTCTCTGCAAGGGCAAGAGACCACTGCGGCAGGTCCAGATGGTTGGGCCATCACAGGGGTGGGGACAGAAGGCCTGCACCCCTCGCCAGCACAGCCCGTTTAGGGATAACAACTTCTAGCCATGCCCGCAACGGGCCCAGGGTCTGCAGCCTGCCAGGTTCACCACTCCCTTCCGATCCAAACCTCAATTAATCAAAGGCATCATGCGGTCCTCCACCAGGGCAACGGGGAGGTCTGGGAGAGGTTTAAAATCAGACTCTACGCCGCACCTTGTATCACCACTCACCGCCTCTCCCAGGCCATTACAGCCTTGCGTCACTGGAGCTGGCCGGCCGGGCCCCACTCTCTACAAGGCAGGTAATTAAACAGTGTGTACCCAAATGTGCCATAATGTGGTGTCTTGCAGACTCTGGTCTCCCTACAGCAGTTTTTTAGCAGTGCATTGTGGGAGTTTGGGCAGAATAATTACAGATAAAGGCCCGGACTGCAGGAGACTCACATCCGTGCTGCCAACTTGCACGCCGGCTCTCTAGATCCCCCACACCCTAAAAAGTAATAATTTTCAAGGTGTGCTTAATGGAACAAAGAGACAGCAGTGGAAAACTGAGGAGCAATTTGGCAATTCTTTTAAAGTGGTACAAAAGGGGATGGTGATCGACGGAGCATATTTGGCTTGCTTGAATCCAGTGGCAAAGTGGGCTAAAGAACGGTGATGGATTAAACCCAGATCTGTTGACTGGGTGTGAGTGTTTGATTGGTTCAGATGCTCCATCCATCACCGCCTCATTTTGTACCGCTTCTTTTAAAGTAGCATAAGAACAGCTACATCCACTATTTTAGAGCAAAAGCTGCAAAGCGAAAAAAACACCAATCAGCAAAAAGCAAAGCTCATTTCTTAACAAATAAAGACACTTGGCTGGCTCAGAACAGTTTCTAGTTCTCTTTCTGCTCTTCTGGGTTTATTTAGTAAGGTAATTACCAGGATTAATTAATTGAAAGGCATTAATACCTCTTTCTGGTCTGATGATTGGTGGACTCTGGAACTGGCTACTCCTAAAAAGGTAGTTAGAAATCTGGGCATACTAATTAAAGACGCCTTCTCCATGAAAGATTAGGTCAATTCCATCTTTGGGTCCTGTTTCGAATTTGTGTGCCTTCTCAGGAGAGCTTTCCAATGGCTACCTCTGCAGTCTCAAAAATCCATAACTCAGGCACTTACTGTAAGACGAAAGAAACTGGATTGGAGCTGCACCACTGCTAATTAAAAACGTCCATAAGGAATTATCTATAGATATTGAAAAATCATAGTTCAATTAAGAAAGTCGCTGCATATACAAGATGTATAGTGTTTTCTTCTTTATTTATTTTTTATTTTTTTCCTCATTTTGCGACATATATGTTTAAGGTTTTACTCGGGAACCCATTCCATCCAAACATTTTATACCTTCACGACCCCTTATTGGTCTATCTGAGGAGGGGTGTTTCTCACATCCGTTGTTTTTAGGATTTGGGAGCTCCTGTGACCTTTACCATAATCAATAATTCTGGTTTCGTGAGAATGAGCTAGCCTTCCTTGCTACTCGACGGGAATGATTCCAGTCTGAATTATTGTCTCCGCTTTAATCATAGGACTTTGTTTTTTGAGACCACATTCGCTCATTAAGAGTCCTGCTCCAAATTATAAAAGTTTTCCCAGATTTCCCAAAAATTAAACATTTTTTCCCGGTTTCCCTTGTCTGTCATTTCTATTAGTTTTTATTACTGAGTTTAGCCAATCCCCATGCTATACAAATTTGACGTCTAGCCAGAAGTATCAGTACAAACAATAGGCTTTCTTGGTTTTTAGTTAACTTAACCAATTCGTTATTCAAGTCAATCCCAAAAATAATAAGAGTTATACTTACATTTACTTGTTTTCCCAGAACCAAAAATATCATCTTACCCACTTCTTTCCAGAAGGTGTCTATCATGGGGCAGTCTATAAACATGTGTAGATCGTTTGCCCTTTCCAGTCCGCATTTTGGGCAAGCTTTGACGGTGGCACCTTTGAATTTAGATAATTTTTTAGGGGTCCAATATGCCCTATGTATTGTAAAAAGATGATTTCTCTTCAGCGCGGCTGGTTTTATGTGAGACCAACACTTTTCCAACGATTTTGTCCAAATGTTATATACATCTACATCTGGTATGTCATTTCTCCATAATGTATCTGGAATCTGTACATCTTCTTCTCCTGCTGTGATTAAAGCCCAATACCACCTAGATATTTCCTTTTTTATTGGGGAGGATTTCAGCATTTCTTTCTCCATGTTTTCATTTCCTTCTTTTTTATCTGTGATCGATTTTGCCCAGCTTGTCAATTGATAGTACTTAATTTTGGACACTATTTCGTTTGTATTTATAGCTAACTGGTTCCAGGGGATTATGATACTTCCTGTCATCAGTTTACCCCATTTCACAATTCCATTTTCCTTTAAAGGGAGGGCCAAGGAGTCTTTTAAACATTCTGGAGTGCCTGGCGAATCCCAGATAGGGGCATGTGAGCTATAGTATGGTATGTTTAAGGTGCTTCTAACTTGGTACCATATTTTTGCTGCATTAATTAATATCTTCAGTTTTATTTTCTTGAAGAATTTTGGGTGTCCAAATTTATATAGGAAATGATCACACCTGTCAGTCATGATTTGCATATATTCAGGGAGAAACTGGGAGGTCTTAAGAAGTGGTCTCATATTTTTAAATTGGAATGCCTTACAGTATTCAATAAGATAAGGACTTGCTATTCCCCCTTCATGTTTTCCTCTCCTTAGTTTTTTCCAAGATATCCTTGCTCCTTTCGATGACCAAATAAAACTTGTGATTTTTCCGTGTATCTTCTTCAAGGCATCTCTCTTGAATTCCACTGAATAATAAAGAAGAGAACCATTAATACAATTCCACTGGTTTTCTTCTTTATTATTCAGTTCATAAAAACCCATCAACCAACACGTTTCGGCCTTTATACATAGGACTTCTTCAGGGCTGTAAGCTAAAAAGATGTATAAAAAGACATTTACAAAAACACACTTTACATGAACAACAACACTTATATTTACACAACAAATATATTGCATAGACATAACATTTAAATGACAATACACTGTAGTGTATCCATCTTGGTGCATCAAAGAAATCCACTAAACACCATACCCAAGGTGACACACGTGAAAATCTACATGAACAATTTGTACAAAATGACAAATAGTGTTGCCCTACATATGTCAAAAGAGAAAAGCAGAAAAAAGGAGAAGAGAGATGAAAAAGTAAAGGTCTGAGATTAAGAGACAGCTGAAACTGTATTATAAGAAGTAAGCCCACAGAATAGAAACTCCATTTTGTAAAATATGGGATCTATGTACGCTGTGTTGTTACAATGCCTACCTATTCAGTGCTTCGTGTTAATAATCCAAGTCGAGCCGTACAAATTAGTTGGCGTGATCCAAAGCTCAGTTATATGTGGGTAAAAGGAACATGCGTTATGATAGCCATAGACCGGTGTTTAAGCGTGCAAGTTCAATTGAGACTAGCACGTAGTGATGGAGACTGTCCACCCTAACTAGTGCACCTATGGAAAAAGAGATATAATACTTTCCTTTAGCAAGAATATGGGTCATTGTACTACTGAAAAAAACAATCCATTTGTAAATTACACATTTATATACTGAAGAAACAATCAATATGTAAAATCCTAATTCATTGAAAACAATTTATTGCAATATGTTACAAAAAATGAGGTCAAGGTTACAGAGTCACACAGAGATATGACCTGCACAACAGGTGCAACGCAAGCAAAAAGAAGCCAGAAATGCATCCACAATCGGTAGAAATATGTCCTAAGAAATCGCAGCTATTTACTCGAAAACAAATAGGTTGTTCCAACCCATATCACCCGACACAGTGAATCGATACAGTGATAGATGGCACTTGCCAGTACAAAGAAACTGTATCAAACATGAGCGAGCAAAAAATAAATGACACCATGAACCAGCAGTAAAACAAACATATGGACTCCACGAGGGGTACACCGCAAACGTGGAATAACTTGCAATGTATGCGAAACAAGTGGGTGTAGGCATAAAACATGCCAACAATATATTAGGACAACAGATTCACGTTACTAATACGGGTCATTTAACTTGCCAACAATGTATTAGGACAACAGATTCACGTTACTAATATGGGTCATTTGTTCCCATATTATTACGGGCATTAAATTAAAACAATGAAATATTGCACTCAACAGTACTCCACCCATAACTCGGTGCCCGAGCAGTGGCGCACCAAGAATCTAGCAACTATATCCTTATGGTGACCATATGCCATCAAATACACACCCAGGCGGCATCGGATTGGAGCATGTAAAAAAACGTATGTGCTGCCTGGATCCGTGACACGGGGCATGAGCAGTGACCCTACCAACCCAAAACCGGCGGAGACAAAAGTACTCACTACAACACGGAGTGCAGCCCGACGTGATTCATTCTTCAAGACAACCGCAAACAAGCCAAGCCCTTTTACTGTCTGTCTTTTACGGAGCCGGATGTTGCATCGTGAAAGACGACCGCAAACAAGTCAAGCCCTTATTGTCCGTCTTTTACATTGCATAGTGAGTGGTACGATCACCAATGCAATGGAAACAAACAAATGTCTAATGGAAACGAGTCCGCCATGTTAGCACTGTGTTGAAAGTGGAGTGTATGATGTCCATGCCACCCGAGCAATAAATATAGATATAGAAACTCCATATCAAGACCCACTGAAATGAATGAGTCCAAACCAGATCTCAATAAGACAACACATTTGACCGATTGAAGGAATTATCATATTACATTCTAAAATCGTCCATAAGCCTAACCACTTAGAAAAACTTATATGATCCTAAGAAAACACATGAACCATTCTACAAATCATCCCCACGTATCAATATTAAAAAGCGGCATTGCAGGCAGATGACCAACATGTTCACCAGAGAACATAATGCAGTCAAAAATCGAAAGCCATGCGTGAGGTATACCGCCAAAGTTGGAAAGGCTGAGACATAGTGCCATTGTCCTAAAATAGTCATGTTATATGGTGCCAAGAGGGCCGCACATAGACTCTGAGATGAGAATGCAACAGTCTGAATACAGGCTATGCGATTACAAATCAGAACAGTTTCAAGTCCAAAAACAAGTAACGTTTCATGATGGAATTCAATAGCTCATATGTATGTCATGAAAGGGGCAACAGAATAGATGGAAAACTTGACAGCAGACATTAACAGGAAAAAGTAAACAGCGATTCATAATTTAAACAGTCAGGAATCCCATTTTAGCTATATATTAAGAATGTTAGAAAAGGGAGGATGACCGCTATCATGCAAACCCAGAAACAGAGGTCACTGATGTCAATTGGGACAGCATTAACACCAATAGTCTAAATAGACAAACAGAGATGAGCACATGGCATAATCTAACTTATTATAAATGATAGTGCATTTCCTCATCTGTATTATGTCCCATTTTGGTGCATCTTAGACGCCATATCCAAACAGCTTTCCTGTTGCGCAGGGCCAATTCCCGATTCCCACCACAAGGGTGCGCAGGAATGTGGGCAATACCGTGAAACCAGACTTTGTAATCACCACCGTGCTGTTCCCCCATATGGTAAGTCATTGGATATTTCAAGTCAATGTTCTTGGTCGCACGTATTTGCTCTTATATATGTTGCTCGAGTGGTCTAACAGTACTTCTCCAGTATTAGGGTGTCCTTTCACATTCACAGACCAATATGTATACCACGTACTTTGTCTTTCAATTTATGAAGTGTCTTATCTCATACTCCTTCATCGTGTTGTATCGGAATTTTTTTATCTTATTTTTCCCAAAAAGACAGACGTTCTAACTTTGACATGTGAAAAATTCAGTGGGAGCCGGGGGTAACCAAGTGTTATTAGTGACACTCCTAGTATAACTGGGACAGAGCAGGTTTCTAAGAGTTTTGCCCGTACGGAAAGTAACCTTTGGTGTAGGCATAATGTGTTCCCTCAAACTAGGTTTATCATACAACAGTCCCCAATGTTTCATCAGAATTTTAAACAGTCTATTGCTGTTGCTGGTTTATTGTGTGACAAGGGCCAGATGTGAATTTGAGACCTTGTTGATGTCTCTGTATGTTTTTTTCACTAGTATACTGGCTCTAGTAACTTTTTGACTTCTTTGGTCAGCCTTTCTAAGAACGACCTCACTGTAACCCCGGAGTTTGAATCTGTTTTTAATTTCAAGAATGTTCTCCCCAAATGTCATTTTAGAGCTACAGTCCGGCGAACATATACCATTTTACCAAAAGGAATATTCCTGATCACAGACTTGGGGTGGGCACTGGTTGCATGCAGAGTTCTATTGCATGCTGTGGGTTTACGGAAAACGGTGCTTTGTATGGTGTTACTCTCAATATAGAATAAGAGATCCAAGAATTCGATACTCGTATGGCTGTACTTGATTGTTAGATGCACATTGTGGGGATTGCTGTTAAGAAATGAATGAGACTTAATTAGATGACTAAATATACTCTTCCACAGTAAGATAATATCATCTATATACCTCCCCCAGAAGACAATCATTTCTAACAACGGGAAGGCATATTTACTCAGGCATGCTCCCTCTCCCACCAGCCCATAAAAAGGCCAGTGTATGAGGGGGCAAACCTGGAGCGCATGGCGGTCCCCTGTATTTGATGGTACCAGGTTCCATCATGTAAGAAGAAGTTTTTGGATAATATGATATCAATCATCTCAATCGGCATCTCATTGTGCCCCATATGGTCTGCTGTGGGTGTTCTCAAAAAGGATTGTACCGCCATCATGCCAAAGTGCTTCTTTATGCATGTGTACAGTCCAGTTACATCCATGGTTACGAACATTAAATCGTCTGACCATGTTAGACCTTCAAACTTCTGAAGGATGTCTCTGGTATCTTGTAAATATGCAGGAAGATTAATCACAAAGGGTTGAAAATGTATCGACATATTGAAAAAGTCGTACTGTCGGTGAGTCAATGCCTGATATTATTGGAGCAACTTCTGACTGTTCCTCCGAGGACTCCCTCGGAGGAACATTACCCCGCGTCAGAACCCCTTCGTTTTTATCCTGGGATTCCCGTTTGGAGAGAGGCACGGCTATTTCTCGGTGCTCCCGGGACAAACCTTTACATCTTTCCAGCATAACGAGAAAAGTTGAAATGATAGTTTTGTTGTGTTTGGCTTAGAAGATTGTCCTGTACTTCTCTAATCATTTGAACCACTGAGAAGTTGCTGAAGTGGATATACCGTTAGCCCGTATCTACCCTTTTTAACTGCGATTGACGGCTCGTTATCACATATTCTGGAACTTGCTTTCTCTAAATATGAACTTGTAAGAGAACACTCCTGAAGGCATAAGATGTTATAATGCAATGTGGAAAGATTAAATTGTTATCCTGAAGAAGGCGGGCAGTTATCTATTTTGGACCCGCCGAAACGGGTCAATGCTTTTTATCTGGGAATACTCCATGGATACGTGACAGATTCATTTTATATGCTCTTGAGTATCAAGTTTAATATGTTTTTTTACCTAGAGCCTTTCTGCATCAAAAATTACTTATCTATAGGTCTCAGTACTGTGTTGTTTCTCTGATATGATATACATTGTGTCTTGCTGCATTTCTGTCCCACTGTTATGATTATTGTGTTTCTATGAAATGTTTTTAACCTGTTATTCATAATGTACTATGAATTTTTAACTATATAGTTGCTGTTGTCACATTTTTAATAAACTGTCTGCTTATTCCTTTTTAATATCACTGTTACTTTTGATTTGCTTTTCTGGTTCACTATGAGGATAGAATAAACCTGAGAGTGTGCTACAGATATTCTGTTGAATGCTGAGTGTGACTGTAAGAGTGGTGTACTATATTGGTGTATTATACTGGTTTCCCCGGGGAATTTTGTTTAGACAATTATCTCTTGGTACCCTACCCCTGTGGGAATTTTGGGTCCCTCTCTCCCCTTTTTGTATATGAAGGTATAGATCCTTCCATCCTTATAATCATTGTTATCGCTCTTAATTTTTTTTCAGTTTTTTGCCCCTCAAATAAATGTGATGGTTTTCGATGACTTTGTTGTAAATCTCATAATTTTTCTTGACCACATCTTCCAGATTTATCATATCCTCCCTTAGTTTGGTAACCTTTTTGTCAGCGTGCTTGATCAGGATTCGCATCATAATATTAGATGCGTTCTGCAGATTATCTTCCCAATCCTTAAGTGAATCGTCATCGAGGTCCTCAAAGGTTGGGAATATTAATATCCTCAAGCCTCTCGGTATCTTCTGATTGTCAAGATATTTCTGTTGGGTTATACCGAATATATGATGTTACTTAGCATACCGTTACTCCGCAGATATTTACTTCGAAGTTTTTACTTCACAAATTCCATTACTACGCATGATTTTAGTGCTCATGCTTTTACTTCGCAAATATATACAAATACATAAAAAATGCTTTTACTTTGCAGTTGTCAGGCCCAGGGGCGCTTGCGGTCTAGGGCCCGCCCCATTTGGCCTTCGGCCATGTCCCAAACGTTTATGTGAAAAGACTCATGGGTCTTCCCCTGCTGGACATTGGTGGTTGCTTTGTTATAGGGCTAGGGCAGGCTAAACTTTGGAAATGTATTTTGCCCTAAAAATTCCATTGATTCCCTATGGTCCGCGAGATGAGTGAGGTTTGGCAGGGTACGTGAGATGAGTGAGGTTTGGCAGGGTACGCGAGATGCGTGCACTTTGGCAACCGCGTATCGCGAGATGCGTGCAATTTGGTATGCTGTCGCATTTCAACGCCGCAAGCAGGGGAAATTACGCGGGTGTGGTTACGTTGATGTACGTGACCACACCCAAGGATCTGTGCTCACTATTCTGGAGATTTCTGAGAAGGAGGTTGATTCCAGGCAGGCTCTGTGTTTTGGTATGCTGTTTAACCCTTTGATGCAGATTCGTGTGTGCCGCGCTGGAGCAGACCTTTCCGGAGGAGCTTCTTGAGTTGGTAACTTCTCCGGCAGTCTTTGAGAAGGTGGTTTTGGACCGGATTTCTTCGGGGAATTTCTTCCTTTGGGGTCCAGAGTTTGCAGATGAACCTATAATTAAGAGTAGGTCGTACTCTTTAGGTATGAAGGCGATTTAATGCACAAAAAGATTTTTATTTTTTGTATTTACAGAATCTAAAGAGCAAGAAAGATTTAAACGCTGTTTCAGTTTTTTATATCATGTTATTTAAGGAATTAGAAATCTTCAATGTTTTTGGTATGAAGTAAACCCAACATAATATTTCGAATAGAAAGTTATTGTTTTAGCACAGAAACAAGATAAATCTCTTGCTTATGTTTTCTACATGTAACTTGATTATGAAGCTATAACAAGACAATATTAGAGTGTTTTGCAATACACAGTTTCGTGCTATGTGAACAAGTTTAAAGGTTTTGATACTATCTAACAGTGAACAATTTACAGAAGAGAATGTAAATCGTGCTATTTTTTCTGAGAGAGTTTTATTAGAAAAGTACAGATGTTTTATGTGCAAAGAAATATCAAGCATTTGGAGAATAATTAGTATAAAAGGTCAAATTGCAAGAGGTTTAATTGCGATATTATTCCACAGAATTTTGTGAAGTGAATCTAGTTTTACATGAAAAATCCATGCTTAGATTGCTGCTTGCATTAAGGAAAATTTACTTAAATATAAGTAAATAGGTATTAGTGTGTGTCTAACTTTTTCCTTTTCAGATCTCCCTCCCAGCTGTTCCCTTCCCAACTCCCCTTTTCCCCCCGCTTGATCACTTCAATATTCTGTGTAATAATTACAATCAGAATTGGAGGTATCGAGAGGTGGGCCCTTATATCATCGCATCAGATTCCGAGGAAGACTTCGTCTGACAGAATAGTGAGCCCACGAATTATTTTCCTCCCGAACTGACTGTGTTGACATAATGGCCACCATGGATGATTTACTTGCGGCAATAGTTAAAATGCAGGCAGATTTAAATGAAACTATGGCTGCTACAGCATTGTTGTCTGATAAAGTAGATAATATTCAGATTTTGAACACTCCCCTTCCTGAGGAGGCGCAAGACACTAGAGCTTCCACAAATATATCAGTAACTGTTCCACCACAAATTCCTCTGGCTGCGCCAGAACGTTTTTCAGGAGACCCTTCTAAGGTTCAAATATTTTTAACACAAATAGAATTGCATTTCTCTTGTAGACCTGAAGCATTTCCCACCCCTCAATCCAGAATAGCTTTTCTAATTTCTTATCTGTCTGGAGATGCTGCAAATTGGGCAGTTCCGCTAGTACGTCAAGATAGCGCTCTATTGTATAACTGGCAGCGCTTTGTAGAAGAATTTGAGAAAGTATTCGACAGACGAACAGTAACTTTGTCTGCAGATCGAGAACTGTTACAATTAAGACAAGGAAATCGAGATCTCATTGCCTACTTGTCACATTTTAATAGATTGGTCTCAGAAACCTCTTGGCCTGAAGAAAAAAGAGCAGCACTTTTCTATCAAGGGTTGAAGGACGATCTGAAAGATGTGTTAGCTCAAATTGACCCACAACCAACAACTTGTTCAGATTTAATTAATCTAACTTTGAGATTGGATCACAGACTATCAGAACGAAGGGGTGATAAAAAAAGAGGAGAGAAACCTAATTGGAAAAGTGAAACTAAACCCAGAACTCAGTTCACACATTATGAATCTAGCTCTGAACCAATGGAAATTGGAACCCTTAGACAACCATTGTCAAAAGACGAGAAAGAGAATAGACGCAAAAATGGACAGTGTCTCTATTGTGGACGCAAAGGACACTTTGTGAAAGATTGTATGTTGAAACCTAAGAATAAAACTCCAAACACAGGTAAAGTGTCAGTTTTGGAAACAAAAGACTTTGAGTCGGGAAACTAACATGCCCAGGATTGGTAGAAGGGGATATCTTGGGAACCATTGCTTACCCTTCAATAAACTCTTGTGTAAGTAATTACAAAGCACATTTTCGATTAGCAGTTCAAATACAACTGATTCACAAAATCTGGCAAATGGAAGTTTTAATTGACTCTGGGGCCACAGGAAACTTTGTCGATTTAAAAACCGCCCAGCGATTGAGTATCATCTGTGAGAAAAAAGACACTCCTGAAATAGTCCAAGCCGTAGATGGAAAAGTTTTGTCCGGAGGTCCAGTCACCATGCAAACCTCAAAGGTAATAATGTGTTGTGAAGACTCAAAAAAGAGATATCATAGAGAGGAGGTTCAATTCGATGTAATCCAAGCACCTCAATACGGCTTTATTTTAGGAATGCCATGGCTCTGTCTACATAATCCAATTATTGACTGGCAAAAGAGAGAACTTGTATTCCAATCTGGTTTTTGTCAATCATCTTGTATGGGAACTCTCACAAAAACAATCAGTCAAATTGCTACTGCAGAAGAAAAAGAGACAATCCTACCCAAATGTTACAAAATGTTTCAGGAGGTATTCAGTGAAGGGAAAGCATCAGTCCTTCCTCCTCATCGCAGCTATGATTGCCAAATCGATCTCATGCCGGGTTCATGTGTACCGAACTGTAGGATTTATGCACTCTCTGAAACAGAAAATCAACACTTGAGAGAATACTTGGATCAATATCTTGAAAATGGGTTCATTCGTCCTTCAAAGTCACCAGCCGCCTCCCCTTTGTTTTTTATTCCAAAAGCAAATGGTGAATTAAGAACGTGCATTGACTATAGGGCTTTGAACAAAATCACCATCAAAAACAAATATCCCTTACCATTAATCCCAGTTCTTTTAGATAAAGTAAAAACAGCAGTAATTTACACCAAGCTTGATCTAAGAGGAGCATACCATCTGGTGAGAATCAGACAAGGAGACGAATGGAAAACTGCATTTAAAACTAGATATGGACTGTTCGAATATTTGGTAATGCTGTTTGGTCTTTGTAATGCGCCAGCAGCCTTCCAGTTTTTCCTCAATGATGTTCTCCGGGAATTTCTAGATTTATTTGTTATTGTCTATATAGATGATATCTTAATTTATTCCGATTCAGAAGAAAAGCACGAAGGTCATGTCAAACAAGTTTTAAAGGCATTACAATCACACAATCTGTATTGCAAGTTATCCAAATGCGATTTTCATGTCTTTGAGGTCGAATTTCTTGGAGTACTGCTCACACCAACGGGCATGAAAATGACTGATAGAAAAATAAAGGCAGTAGCAGAATGGCCAATCCCAAAATCTGTTCGAGATGTGCAATGTTTTTTGGGCTTCGCAAACTTCTATCGACGATTTATCGATCACTTTTCAGCAGTCATAGCTCCCATAACTCGTCTGTTACGAAAAAACGTGAAGTTCGAATGGACTACAGAAGCAAATGAAGCATTCCAAAGTTTGAAAAAAGCTTTTACTGAAGCCCCAATTTTGATGCATCCTGATGTGAATGAACCTTTTATAATCGAAGCGGATGCCTCAGATGTTGCAATTGCAGCCATTTTATCTCAGAGACATCACAAAACTGTTCAAATGCATCCTGTCGCTTATATGTCTCGTAAATTGAATGCAGCTGAACAGAATTACATAATTGCAGAGAAAGAGTTGCTTGCAATACTTGAAGCATTCAAGGAATGGAGACATTATATTATGAGAGCAAAATTCACAGTAACAGTGTATACAGATCACAGAAACTTACAATTCATGAGTTCAGCCAGAATGTTAACTCCACGACAAATGAGATGGATGATGTTCTTTGCAGAATATGATTTCATAGTAACCTACCGACCTGGACAAGACAACAAAAAGGTGGATGCTTTATCCAGGAAAGACTCAACATTACATAAGTGTGAAGGAACTCCACAAGCAATAATAGAACCTGACAAAGTGATCTGTTTGTTGAATGCTGATCAGTTCTTAGACAGTATACATGAGAATTTTCCTCCATCACAATGGGAGAAATGGAATAACAAGAAGAAAAAACAAACAATCAAAGAAGGAATACCATTTCATGGAAAACAAGTCTACCTTCCAACCAAGGAATTACATGAGACGGTCTTTAATTGGCTACATTCCCATCATATGGCAGGACATCCAGGTCCAAAAAAGACTGTAGAAAAGATTCAAAACTTGTTTTGGTGGCCAACTCTCAAAAAGGATGTTTCTTTGATGGCTCAAAACTGTGAAACATGCGCTAGATTTAAAACTGATCATAGCAAACCAAAAGGTTTGTTACAAGTCTTACCAACACCAATCAAACCATGGGAACATGTTTCTTTAGATTTCATCACAAATTTACCACTAGTGAATCTTCATTCAGTAATTTTGGTAGTAGTGGACAGTTTAACAAAATATGCCCATTTCATTGCTTGTAAAAAATTGCCAGCACCAGGACAATTAGCGCAAATACTGCTAACAAACATTGTGCGATTACATGGTTTGCCTTCAGTGTTACTGTCTGATCGAGGGTCTCAGTTTTCATCTAAATTCTGGCAGCAATGGTGTCAAAGTCTACAAATCACATCTAATATGTCTACTAGTTACCATCCCCAAACTGATGGTCAAACTGAACGATTAAATCAGACATTAAAGCAATACTTAAGATGTTACGTAGAAGACTCCAAGAGATCTTGGTATGATTTGCTTTGGATTGCAGAAATGGCTTATAACACATCACCGCATTCTTCAACTGGGTCATCTCCATTTGAGGCTCTCTATGGCTATTTACCAAACACAATTCCTTTAGTATTGCCCAAACATGTAAGTGATACACCTGCAGTACAGGATGCTATACAACATATGCAAACTGTTCACCAACAAACTCACCAACGTTTACTACAAAGTAAGGAAAAATACAAACAGCAGTATGATAAACATCATAGACCTGGTCCAAGATATGTTGCTGGGGATAAAGTTTGGTTGTCTACCAAGAACTTAACCTTCAAAAGAAAAAGTATGTTTCATCCTAAGTTTATTGGACCATATTCAGTACTTCGTCAAGTCAATCCAGTAACGTACAAATTGTTACTTCCAAAAACTTTGAGAATCCATCCAGTGTTCCATACATCCCTTTTGAAACCAGCTAGACAAAATGTTGCAACTAGGCCAGCGCCAGTTTTGGTTCAGGGTAACTGGGAATACGAGGTAAAGGACATACTGGATTCTAAACTAAGGAGAAGCAGATTGTGGTATCTTGTCTCCTGGAAAGGTTACGGAGCTGAGAACGATTCTTGGGAACCGGCAGAGAACATTCATGCCTCTCGCTTGGTGCGACGTTTCCACCTCCTTCATCCCTCGAAGCCGGGCCCTAGACCGCTCCAGGGCGGGGGGATTACTGTTAGGCCCAGGGGTGCTTGCGTTCTAGGGCCCGCCCCATTTGGCCTTCGGCCATGTCCCAAACGTTTATGTGGAAAGACTCATGGGTCTTCCCCTGCTGGACATTGGTGGTTGCTTTGTTATAGGGCTAGGGCAGGCTAAACTTTGGAAATGTATTTTGCCCTAAAAATTCCATTGATTCCCTATGGTCCGCGAGATGAGTGAGGTTTGGCAGGGTACGCGAGATGAGTGAGGTTTGGCAGGGTACGCGAGATGTGTGCACTTTGGCAACCGCGTACCGCGAGATGCGTGCAATTTGGCATGCTGTCGCATTTCAACGCCGCAAGCAGGGGAAATTATGCGGGTGTGGTTACGTTGATGTACGTGACCACACCCAAGGATCTGTGCTCACTATTCTGGAGATTTCTGAGAAGGAGGTTGATTCCAGGCAGGCTCTGTGTTTTGGTATGCTGTTTAAGCCTTTGATGCAGATTCGTGTGTGCCGCGCTGGAGCAGACCTTTCCGGAGGAGCTTCTTGAGTTGGTAACTTCTCTGGCAGTCTTTGAGAAGGTGGTTTTGGACCGGATTTCTTCGAGGAATTTCTTCCTTTGGGGTCCAGAGTTTGCAGATGAACCTATAATTAAGAGTAGGTCGTACTCTTTAGGTATGAAGGCGATTTAATGCACAAAAAGGTTTTTATTTTTTGTATTTACAGAATCTAAAGAGCAAGAAAGATTTAAATGCTGTTTCAGTTTTTTATATCATGTTATTTAAGGAATTAGAAATCTTCAATGTTTTTGGTATGAAGTAAACCCAACATAATATTTCGAATAGAAAGTTATTGTTTTAGCACAGAAACAAGATAAATCTCTTGCTTATGTTTTCTACATGTAACTTGATTATGAAGCTATAACAAGACAATATTAGAGTGTTTTGCAATACACAGTTTCGTGCTATGTGAACAAGTTTAAAGGTTTTGATACTATCTAACAGTGAACAATTTACAGAAGATAATGTAAATCGTGCTATTTTTTCTGAGAGAGTTTTATTAGAAAAGTACAGATGTTTTATGTGCAAAGAAATATCAAGCATTTGGAGAATAATTAGTATAAACTGTCAAATTGCAAGAGGTTTAATTGCGATATTATTCCACAGAATTTTGTGAAGTGAATCTAGTTTTACATGAAAACTCCATGCTTAGATTGCTGCTTGCATTAAGGAAAATTTACTGAAATATAAGTAAATAGGTATTAGTGTGTGTCTAACTTTTTCCTTTTCAGATCTCCCTCCCAGCTGTTCACTTCACAACTCCCCCTTTCCCCCCGCTTGATCACTTCAATATTCTGTGTAATAATTACAATCAGAATTGGAGGTATCGAGAGGTGGGCCCTTATATCATCGCATCAGATTCCGAGGAAGACTTCGTCTGACAGCAGTCAATTATTACGCATACCATTATAACGCGTTATTGGTACTTTAAAACAAAAATAATCGTAATAGTAACCTATCCCCTGGCACGCACCATGAACCCTAAAAATACCCCCAACACCCCCAAACCCTATCTCACCCTGACCGCCAAAACCTTAAACACTTCATGAACCCTAAAAATACCCCCTACACTCCAAAACCCTAACCCACCTGACCCCTAAAAATACCCCTGTAACCCAAAATCTAAACGCACCCTGCACCCCAAAAATACCCCAAAACCCTACCTTGACACCTAAAATACCCCAAAACCTAAATGCACCCTGAACCCCAAAAATACTGCAGCACCCCAAAACCTTAAATGCATCCTTGACCCTCAAAATACCCCATACATCCCTAACCCGCCCTGACCCCTAAAAATACCCCAGTACCCCAAAACCTAAACGGACCCTGAACCCTAAAATTACCCCCTACACCCCAAAACCTTAAACACACCATGAACCCTTAAAAATACCCCCTACACTCCAAACCCTATCCCACCCTGACCCCTAAAAATACCCCAGCACCCCAAAACCTAAACGCACCCTGAACCCCAAAAATACCCCAGCACCCCAAAACCTTAAATGCACCCTGAACCCTAAAAATACCCCCTACACTCCAAAATCCTAACTTACCCGACCACTAAAAATACCCCTGTACCCCAAAATCTAAACGCACCCTGAACCCCAAAAATACCCCAGCACCCCAAAACCTTAAACACAGCCTGAACCCTCAAAATACCCCATACACCCCAAAACCCTAACCCACCCTGACCCCTAAAAATACCCCAGTATCTCAAAACCTAAACGCACTCTGAACCCTAAAATTACCCCGTACACCCCAAAACCCTAACCAAACCCTGACCCCTTGAATGTTATGTTATGTTATGTTATGTTACTAGTTTTTTATATAGCTCTCAGCTGCCCCAGCTAAGAAGCGTCCCGGCGCTTGCTAAAATAACAAGGAGGGAACTGCCATGAATACAGCACGGCAGACCCTAACATAACAGGCTCGAAGATCTAATTTAGGGGAAAGAGGTAAGTTTTATATGGCTTTCCTGAAAGTCAGCAGATCGTTTAATCCACGTAGCCGGGACAGCAAGGCGTTCCATAGTTTAGCAGCCATGAAACGGAAGGAGCGTCCGCCCATCCTGAAGCGTTCCACACGCAGAACCACTACCAGGTTCTGGCCTTCTGACCCCAAGGCTCGTGGGGGAACATAGGGGGTGAGTAATGAACAGATCATAGGTGGAGTATCAAGTTTTAGGATTTTAAATGATAAGCAGAGAGCCTTGAATTGGATCCGGTTCGCCACTGGCAACCAATGGAGTTTATTCAAGGTACTCGCCACCGGATGAAAGCGAGGGAGGCCTACCAAGATTCTTGCTGCCTCATTTTGCACCCGCTGCATTCTTCTAATCTCTGCCTGATTTGCTCCTAACAACAAGGAGCTAGCATAGTCTAAGCGGGAGAGAACAGTGGATTGCACTATAAGCTGGCGGTTGGGAGGGTCAAAGAATTTTAAAATAGGTTTGAGATTCTGTAGGATCCCAAAACACGTGGCTGCCGTTTTCTTGGTATGAATGCTGAAACTGAGAGTGGAGTCTATCCAGATCCCAAGATTTTTTACTTCTGTTTCTGGATCGGGGAGGTTCCCCAGGGTGATGGGCCACCATTTTTCTCCCAAAGCAGGCACATTTTTCCCACTAATAGAACCTCCGTCTTGCTAGCATTAAGCTGCAGGTAGTTAAGCGTCACCCAGTTAGCCACGGCCGTAAGGCCGCTTTTAAATCTGGTTGCACTAAGAGCGGTGTCCTCTGTTAGGGCCACCACTAGCTGCGTGTCGTCAGCATATGAGACCATTGAAAGTTCCCATAGCTTAGTGACCGCAGCCAGTGGCTGTACATAAAGATTGAATGACGTAGGGCTGAGTGCCGAGCCCTGAAGGACTCCCTGCTCAATAATTTGTTCTTTGGAAAGAAACGGGGGAGTGGAAACCCGAAAGGATCTTCCAGTTTCAAGTAAATTACCCCAGCACCCCAAAACCTAAACGCACCATGAACCCCAAAAATACCCCAGCACCCCATAACCTTAAACGCACCCTGAACCCTAAAAATACCCCAGTATCCCAAAACCTAAACTCACCCTGAACCCCAAAAATACTGCAGCACCCCAAAACCTTAAACGCAGCCTGAACCTGCAAAATACCCCATGCACCCCAAAACCCTAACCCACCCTGACCCCTAAATATACCCCAGCACCCTGAACCCTAAAATTACCCCAAAACCCTAACCCACCCTGACCCCTAAAATTACCCCAGCGCCTCAAAACATAAGCGCAACTTAATTTGCACAGTAACTCCATTATGCGTAGTAAGTGCATGCTAAGTAATGGAACATGTGTAGTAAATGCCTGCTAAGTAAAGGCATGCTAAGTAATGGCATCTGCGAACTAAAATATGCGTAGTAATGGTAATACGAAGTAATGACCTCGTAGTAAAGGTAGAATACCATTATACGATCTCACTAGCAGGACATTTCTTGCTTTTTCAACCTTTCTAATTTCTGAAATTTTGTTTTCAAACCTTCTCCTAATTGGCCTTCAGTCACATTTGAATACCTTGTTTGAATATTGGAGAAAAGGCCAAAGGCAATGTCCTCTATCTTGTCATTGAATCCAGACATGTCTTAACAGGATATGGGAAAAATCCGGTTAAGTCAAATTCAAACCAATACTTCCTGGCTCGGACTGTGCTATTGGTCCCAAATGATTAGAAATTTGAGATTTGGAAGCAACATATGTAGCACCTGTACCGTAAATTACCACTACTATTTAGATGCAAAACAATCTTGTGTGCAGATATCCAAATGTGCCCCCTGTCCAGAAGCACCACCCCTCACAAGGGGATATAGAACAAAGAAACTGGATTGGAGCTCATCCACTGCTAAACAAAAAAGTCCATAAGGAATTATCCATGTATATTGAAGAATCATAGTTCAATGAAGAAAGTGACTGCAAATACAAGATGTATAGTGTTTTCTTCTTTATTATTCAGTTCATAAAAAAACATCAGCCAACACGTTTCGTCCTTTTTACATAGGACTTCTTCAGGGCTGTAAGTTAAAAGGATGTATAAAAAGACATTTAAAATTCCATCTTTGGGTCCTGTTTCGAAAATTCAGTACCTTCTCAGGAGAGCTTTCCAATGGCTACCTCTGCAGTCCCAAAAATCCATAACTCAGGCACTTACTGTAAGTCGCCTGGATTATGGAAATGCCCTTATGGTTGCTGCAAATAAAGCTTTATTTTCTAAACTTCAGGTGGTACAAAACACAGCTGACTGCCTGATTTGCAACCTGCCAGCCCACTCCATTCTCTGCACTGGCTTCCAATAAAAAAGCGCTCCTATTTCAAACTCCTCTGTTTTGTCCACTTTTTGGAATCGGGCTACCTCTCTTTGCAGAACAAGTTACAGTTCTAATCTGCCACGTGTAACCTTAGATCTAGAGGGCAATCATTACTTCACCCCGCCGCTTTCGTACTGTAAGACACAGAGGGAGATCCTTATCATATTTGGTACCCTATCATTGGAACAAATTAGCCTTGTTCTTACGACCCTGTCCAGACTTAGCACAATTCTCCTCAAAACCTGGCTCTTCTAATTTGTTAATATTGGTAAATACGTTGTCGATATACACCATGATATATGTACATATAACGAACCTGCATCGCTATTGTTGAATTCACCCTCAACCTAGAGTCAGAAATACATGGTCAGGCAGGCACTACGACCTATGCCTGAAGTAACTAATTGACAGATCACAGGTAGGTGGGTGGGGCGGAGGGAGGGGATGACAAGTAACCCTTATACAAACATGCGAGAAGGAAAACCCAGATCGATCCTACTGATAGGCAGCAACACCACAACGGTCTCAGGAGATTGGCCGCCAATAAAACACGTTTGGCCAGAGGGGTGTTTGTTTCCAAAACACCATATAGTCAGATGCTACATTAAGTTAGGAATACTCAGCCAATCAGAACACAGCATGTACATTACACGCAGTGATCACGCGCTCCGCATGTCGGACATCTAGACTTGTGTCCACGGAGGGTAGAGACCCACCTGCATTTCTTATCAAGTGACCAGATTTATGACTCAGTGACTAGGCCTAAATTCCTGTTCTGAAAAGAATACACAAATTGCTTTATTACACTTGTGCAATGTATAAAATGATGGCCAAAACCAATGTACTTTGAGACAGTCTTCAGACCCTGACTTTGGTACCAGCTCTCCCAGCCACTGTGTTTAATTAAACCAACTGTTCCTGTTTTGCAAAATACCTCTTGTGTTTTTTCAGTTATATTCCTCTCTGATATTGTGGTCTAGTTTCAGAGTGCTCCATAGATGAGCGACTCCTACGGGGGTGATTCATTTGCGCTTTATAAATGTACCTAACATAACAATAAGGAAGCAATACCCATATTCAGGCTGCTTTGCTAGATCCCTTACAGCCCAATCATCCTATTCCCATGATTACAAAATCTTATACTCTGCTCAATGTGACTACAGCAGAGATGCAATTAAACACCAAACTAATATCATAGTGTTGTTTTGGCTTGAAGATACTAGAAAAACACAGTGCTAAACTTTTGCAAGAATACAGCTTTCTTATCTCTTGGCAAAGTGGTTCTGCTACATTATCATAACCCGTTCAATCTATTTCTACTACATGTGTGATCCAGTAGTACTTTCAAATTCTAAATTGACCTTCCAGTGCTAGTTTTAGATATTTAGAATGTCCAGGAGGAGTCATGCAATTCACATTGTTTTCCCGGGCTTTCTCTAAACGCCATCGCAGATACCACTTAGCTGAAGCAAAACAAACTTTCTCTGGCAGAGACAGACAAACACTGCTTCAAGTAGAATGGATTCAATAGAAAATACAATCTAAAATCAACATGGAAAAATATGGATTGTGGCAGAGACACCCCTCCAGATCCAGTGGAAAAGGAGTATGGAATTGTGCGTAGGAAAAATGTTCCTATCTATTGTAACAGAAAGTATCAATGCTATTAAGGACTCTGGGGCTAGGATTGTACTATCCTTTCTTCACTTTATTGAATAGCAGCCATTTCGCACAACACCATTTATCATGAATCCTTGGGAGTGCCAAAAGAAAACAACAAGTCCAATAGTAGAACAGTTCCAGTGTTCCAACCAATCCAGGCGATCCAGTCCAGCGCGTGGTCCAGCATCTATGTCTGCTCTGCCTCTTTTGACGCACAAGAGCCACATCATCTTTTTCACAACTCTTGTTTATTCCTGTTCATAGCCGCTGGGACACAAAAGGCTCCCACCATCTTGAACCTGCACCAGGACCCAGCTTGAATGAGTCTTGAACATCCAAGAGGTGCCACACCAGTCCTGGACCCTTGGTTGTGGTGCTAAATATGTTTAGATTGCCAAAAATAGAAACTGAGGACTTGGACATATTTTTGGCCCAAATGTATGCTGAGAACCAGGAGCAGACTGGGACCTACTTGCTCGCCTATCCACCAGAGGTGCATCGCCAGTCGGATTGACTTTGCTGCTTTTCCCACTACGTTCTCCTCTGTAGCAGCAAATCCTTTTCAGCTGTGCTTCACCAAAGAGGCATCCAAACATATGGAATTGTCTTCAGCTACATCCCTTTGCCTTGTCGCACTTGAGATTTTCGACTTCAATTTTGAAGGCTAAGTCTGAACGAAGAAATCCTCACCGCATTTTGGACTCAAGGCCATCCAATGATACAGCTCCCTCCTCGGACAACTCCTGCAGCCTAGTCCCGCTTAACTTTATTTTCTCATACACTTTTTTCTCAGAGTTTGAAGGCCCAATCCACTTCTGATCCGTGCTCCATCGTGGTCATATGTTTCGGCATTGACCCGGTCTCCCGCGACTAGCTGTCCATGGTTGGTGCCTTGAACTTTTACACACTAGTTTTTCCTAAGAAAATTAAAATTAATAACTCCTTCTTCTACTGATTCAATTTTTGTAGTTTTGGTGTTAAATAATGTATTAAAATGCACTCTATTTTTCTTAATTGGTTTGTGAGTTTTCCTGTGTTATATTTCCACTTTATTACTGTTTGTTTGCTGTATAAATATTTTACTCATTGCCTCTAAGTTAAGCCTGACTGCATTTTATACCAAGCTACCAAGCAGCAGCGCTCCTCCGCTAAGGCAGAGAAGTGTCGCCCCACTGCTCTCTGAGCAGTGCAAAGGAAAAACAAATCTTAATAACGCACTTAGCATCTCTTCAACCTTTACGTGAAGCCTCTTTCTTTGACTTCCTCTTGTTGCTAACAGCTTCTTATACCCACAGTCCATACCATTGCTTGAGGAAATTATCTTGCAAATTTTTAAGAAATTAAGCTCACATGCAATGACCATGACCGAGAGAGGAGTTAAAAGCAGTTTTAGAATTCCTCCACCTACACTACCAAGCAACTCCCCTGTCTTAGGAAAGCCTCTTCCAGTAGATCCACATACAGAATCTATGCGCCTGACTCTTCCAGCTCAGTTAGTTCATGCCTTATGTTCATAAGTTTAGTGGAGTTGGCCTAACGGCTAGGGCGGTCGACCTTGGATTTGGAGAACCAGGTTCGAATCTCGGCAAGGCTGTACAACATCCTGTGATTCTGGGCAAATGACTTAATCTCCCCGTTCCTAACAAAAATGAATGTTTACTGGTGCTCGTGAAAAGCGCTCTGATACCTGATACCTTCGGATCAAGTTTGCGCTATTAAAATTAAATGTAGCTGTCAAGCCGCTTATCTATGTGCACGATGTAAGTGTAGCATTCTTGAGCATGAATGACTTTGCAAATTCTGCCGTCCTGTTCTACGAGCAAATCCAAAGCTAGGAGATTTTGCGTAATCATAGGTCTCATAGCAAACAATTCTTTATTTATGACGGTCAGCGCTCGTGCAGTGTTAGTTGCAAGACGATCTACTAAATTGGATAGTTTTCCAATCATTTTAAGCAATGTCTATTTTAGGTATAAGTGCTGCAAAAATAGCACTAAGGATCTGCTTAAAACTATGCTTACTGTACTTTATGTATGGCTCAAGAGGAAAGTCTAGCTCATTAGTGTGACAAATCCTAGGGAAGACTAGGGCTGTGTAGCAACTACCTGCCCAGTTATGTGATAACTGAAAATAGGCAGAGGCACCACATACATAATAGATGCCTTTGATACATACCTCCAATTTGGAAAAGGTTTTTTTCTTTTACTAAATAGTTATGCTCACATTCGCTCAATCCCAATTTGTCAGGAATGTCATTTACCTTTTTATTTTCATTATTCATAAGGATCCTTTCTCAGCAATGTCAATGTTCAACTAGAGGGTGGGTCCCTGAAAGTATCATTACCCTTTTCAATAATATATTCTGCACTTGCCTTCTGTGCCCCTATCTCTTCATCTATTCTTATTCTCTAGTTCAGTTAATTTTCAAATACTCATCAGTACTTATTTTACCGATTATATTGTGCATGCTATGATTAGTAGCACTCATGTTAGTTACAGGAGCAAAGAATTAAATCATATACTCTCGCTGATCCCTTAACTTCAATGTCTTGTAAGAACGAATAACATGTTTAGGAACCCACAAATACATTTTAGCCTTTTTCACAATTGGCACATCTTCTAATGGCGTGTCGTAATCAGAATAAAACATCTTAATACACTGTTGCAGATATAGGAGATTTGGGAAAACGGAACATGAAAATTAGTAAAACAGGTGTAAATGAAAATATCCTGCTCCCTTATCGGTGCGGCTGGAGGTAAGAACACACATAACAATTTTCTACTTGCATAAGTTTCACATATTCAGCTAACATTTGAAAATATACATTATAACTATACACACTCATGCTGTGGAACATGTGAAACCGTACTCCTGTATTATGGTTTACTATCAGAAAGCTTAACTGTACAGTTACTGGCGCATGAGGGGTATCTCCTCCCAATAGATAAGCATCCAACAGTGATCTAAACATAGAACCAGAAATGGTGACTTGAAACCTACAAGATAAACAGCAGCTTTGCTGTGACATGTCAGCTTAAATCAGACCAAAGAAATCTCAGGTTGTGGTAGTTAGTCCTCTAACTTCTACCCTACCGTCACTTCCCTAACTTGAAAGCTAAAGGGATTTTTATTTTGCGGCAACTGTAGGCCTAAGTAGCTACCATCCTCTGATCATTACCTTAACTCTTTGATTGTCCTTTGTCAATGTTGGACAGGCAATCATTGGGTTCAAAATTAATTTGCACAAGGTTTGTCCAATCCAGGCCTGATACTTTCAGCTGACCTTGCTCTGTCTTTTGGTTCCTTTGGAAGTAGACATGTCAAGGATTTCATCCACAACGCCAGGTTGATCGGCTAGCTCTGGTTCTTCTAACTCAGTAACTTCCCTTATTATCGCTGGTCTTTTTCTAGTTGTCAGTAGTCTCTTGGTTTGCTGTAGTCCTTTGCCAGCCTTCCTCAGTCGAGCCTCAATACTTCTAAGTATTTGAGATTTCTGGTTCTGATGAAGGTGATTCAGTTTTAGGGGTGGAACTTCCTTGTACCATACAACCCTCTGATTCTTGCAATCTTGACTTTTGCAGGTTTGTTTCCCCTTTCCATGTGTTCTCACTATCTTTATGAATGTGTATTCTTAATACAGTGGTCAGTATCACAGAGGTTGCTGGAATGACAATGCCTCCACTTGGCTTTTGTTCCGGATGATGCTCTTCTGATGGAAGCTGTTGACCCTCGAGCTGGTCTTCTTCTTCAGAAGCCTAGGAAACTTCAAATCTAGGGTGAATTGAGGAGTTAGTGGATCATCTTCCTCTTCTCGTCTTACCTTCTTAGTGTGGGAGACATGTATCCAGTTTGGCAGACCAGCACACTTGACTGCAGTGATGGTGACCAAGTTTACCTGATAAAGGCCTCTGCAGCGCTCCTATAGAGAGGACTTACAAACATGTTTCCTTATATGAACCCAGTCAGCAGAGTTCAAATCATGTCCTGGAGATTCTCTGACATCTGGAGTAGCAGCATCAATCTGATGAGAGATAGAACTAGGTCATGTGTGATATTCACACGAGCAGCTACAGGAATAGAATGAATTTGCATCGCTGTCTCCTACAACACCTTGTGACAAGGCAATCCTGTTTGTTTGTAGGGGGTACCTCAGATTCTCATTATCATCAAAGGTGAGTGTTTGACCATTTAAGTGAAGTGGAGGAAGTGGAGGGACAGGCCTTGCCCAAATTAGCTTTGATTGTCCCATTCAATCTCTCTACAATACCCAACACCTCGGGCCTTTAGCTAGAATGGAATTTCTGGTCGATCCCTTATGCTGTACATAGCACCTGCATCACCTCACTCTTGAATTGAGGACCTTGGTCAGATTCAAGATGAAAGTCCATCTTGAATCAACTCAACTCATTGTGATAACAAGCATACGATGACGACGATATACCTCAGTTGATTACATTGGGGCGTCTCCACAAAGTTAATCTGGAGATGGTTGAAAGGACCATCAAACTTTCCAGTGTGGCTCATGGTCACCACAACCTTTTTGCCCACATTTGTTTTCTGATACAGAACTTTGAAACAAACTATCTGCTATTGCTACTGAAAAGTGATAGACAATTTCATCTGCATAACGATTGCCCCTGGTGACAAAAAAATGCTGCCACCCCTGGCAGCACATTTCAATACAGCAAGGAAATACAGCAATTTCCTTTGGCAATTGTAAAGCTTCTGGTAGATTTGAGATATACAGGTCATTTTGAATAGGGGATCCAGCAGATGTCATGAAACCTCGACTGCCCAAAGTCATGCACAACTCCGAACCCATACTAGTTGTCAGTGTAAATGATGATTCATGGGTCATCTGAAGTACAGCGGGCTATGGTAGGGGCAGTCTGTTCAGCCATGTGTGCAGACATTATATGGCATAGGTAGGACACTTCCACAACCCCACTTAGTCTATATACAACACAAGTGGCTCTTAAAATACTTCATTGGTCTCTCAAACATGACCCATCTGTAGGAAGGTGGAATTTGACTGCATGGTTACCCCCATTTTTTTCCTGGTGTTTTGCTGGTTTTCGACTTGGACTGGGGTCCTGATTAGCAGGATTCCAGTAAAACTATCTGCTTTTTCCCTAAATTGGTTGTTCATGTACTTTAGGTACACTCCAGATTGGATTCTGGGGTACCCTTATAAGTCCCTAGTATATGGTATACTATATACCCAGGGCGTAGGTACCCCAGAGGCCTCCCAGGGGCTGCAGCATGTATTATGCCACTCCTTGGAGACCATTCAAAATGACACAACAGGTCTGCTACTGCAGCCTGTGTACGGTGGTTTATACTAGTTGTCAGTGTAAATGATGACTCAAGGGTCTTCTGAGGTACAGCAGGCTATGGTAGGGGCAGTCTGTTCAGCCATGTGTGCAGACATTATATGGCATAGGTAGGACACTTCCAAACAGGACCCATCAAGCAAAAGAGTATGGTCAGATTCAGGAAGGGGTACATACAGTAGGTTGGGTCCCGGTTTTGTGCACAACTCGGTGACACTAATGAGAATCTCATTGGAGTGAGGGACCATTAAACAATAAGGGGGTAAACCCTTCACTGTCACCTTGGTTTGCTGAATGCTGAAGCTCACCACTGCAGCCATTTTGAGAGAACCTGGCAGTGGCAACGCTGCTGCCACCGAATCAAGAGTAGCTGAGAAGTACCCAGTGGGGTGCTTAGTCTCCCCAGGGGCTTTTGTTAGCACAGACAATGCACACCTGTCTCTTTCATGGCAAAAGAGTACACATTCTTTAGTATAGTCTGGCATTCCAAGAGTGGGTGTATTGCAAAGTGAAGTTTTGAGCTCCTGGAAGTCTTCCATGCTTTCATCATCCCTCGGTACCAGGTCACTGACATGAGTGTGCATCAGCCTCAGTAAAGGAAAAGTTTGGGATCTATTGTCAGCAGTAGCCAAACATGTCCAAGAACATTCACACTTCTCTAGTTAGAAAGTTCATTTAAAGTATGGTTTCTGTGCGTTCATGGGATACTCGTCTTATTCCCTTCTCTCTCAGATGTCCCAGATACATGACTTCCTTCTGACTGTACTTTAATTTCTCAGGAGAAACTTTATGTCCATTTTCAGCAAGATGGATGAGCAGAGGAATGGTGTCTTGTTTACAAGATTCCTTTGTCATTGATGCAATAAAAAAATTGTCAGGGTACCGAATTAGGGTCGAACTGCATGGTAACTGCAGACATTGGAGTGTGACACTAAACAAGAGTCTTCTTTTGGATTCCGTAACGCAAACAAAAAGTCTCTCTCTTTGTATAAGGGAACCGAAAAGAGAGCCTAACAAACCAGAAACTGGTGTTGTTTTCTGATGACAAGGGTTTTCCCATACTGATTAATTCTAAGTCGCTCTCAATTATGATGTCTCACACTCTTTGCTCTATTGGTTTCACAATCTGTCCACCAATACGAGCACATCTCTCTCAAAAGTCACCTTATTGCAGCACAGTTATGTCCTCCGCCAGAAAATCCCTGCACGGCACCCTGATAACGCAACTCGCGAATATTGTCAGGACTCCCTGAACCGCTTCTCACTATAATTCTTCATTGTCTGCTTCATCTGAAGAGAAATCTCTACAACAACAAAAGTACTTTCACACAATGGTAGACCTTTGATCTACAGAGTTCAGTTCACTCAGCCCGCTCACTAATGAATGAACCGCCACTTAGTCCAATTAATACAACCATACAAAAGAAAAGTTAAGTTCCTATCTTTGTGTGACTGATAGCGCCTCATAGTATACCTCACCTTAGCAGACAAGTTCAACAGTTCAATACTTTAACTTGAGGTACCTCTCTTCAGCTCTATGTAGAACAATTTCTACATTTATCTATTTCAAAAATCAAAGAATTTGAAAAGATGGTCCTCAAATATTTTGAGACCCAAAAAACTCAAGCCAAACACCCCTTCTTTAACCTCTCCAGAGAAGAGTGGATTGCTTTGGGTCACTTGGTTTTGACAAGGATATTGTCATAGAACCAGCTGATAAGGAGGGAGCCAGACTTACCAGGAAAAATATATCCGCCAGCTGAGTGACACAAAATACTATAGCCCATTACAGAGAGACCCTATTCTTAGACTATAGAAGACCATCAGTTGTCTGGTGGAAAAAGGTAGGGATGCAGATTGGATCACTAAAGGTGAAGCCAAATTCCTATTGAAAACCCACGAGGACTCCCTACTTCTATATCCGTCCGAAGATTCATAAACTAAGAAGGCCCCCACAATGAAGACCCATTGTCTTTGACATTGGCTGTCTTTAAGAACCTCTCTCACAATTCATTGACCGGTCAAGGAGACCAATGATTATTGAGATGCCCTCTTATTTACAGGACAGTGAGCATGTACTTATTGTTTCGGCTGATATTTCTTTTGGCCCTAAGATGCACTACCTGCTATCCTACGATGTTGAATCAATTAACACAAATATCCCGCAAGATAACAACTTACATACAGTTAAGGAACTACTTGAACACAGGAAGCAGGATGATCCGACCACCACTTCGATTGTTATGAAGTGTGCATCAATTGCCATAAAAGAAAGCTTTTTCTTATTTCAGGACCAGGCAGGCTTCATTGTCAGGTCACTGGTATTTCTATGGGCAGTACCTTTGCTCCGAGCATGGTGAATCTTTAAATGCACAGTTTTGAGACCACTCACATTGATCCAACTGATAATCCCTTCCAATAAAAGTGTGGAAGACATATATGGATCCCGGTGATCTGGGAGGGAGACCTCACTTCCCTGAATAACTTTTCAGAGTGGCTGAATATGAGGGACAACAATCTGCCAATAATAGCAAAGTTGCTTTCCCATATTTGGATATACCATTATACACTAAAGATGGTGGTATACTCGCGGAACTGTACAAGAAACCCATGGCCTTCATTCCCTATTTTGTTACATTATTTTCCATCCATGCACACTTCGAAACCACCTTCTGGTAGGACAGTTCCTCAGGATCAGGAGGAACTGTACGGAAATTAACAAATTTAAAGACCAGTTGGCTACTAAGAGGACTTATCTTGCCCAGAGACAATATCTACAGGCCCTAATTCACAGAGTGGCGAAACAAGCTAGAAATAACAATAGAGAGGCTCTCCTTCAGACCTATCCCAAATGCAGTTCAGACAGACTGGTCTTTGTCAGCACATATAACCACCTAACTGGTTCAGTTAAGAAGGCTGTTAACAAAAATTGGCCCATCCTCAACTCAGAAAAAAACACTACCTACCCCTGTAAACTGATGTATGTGGGTATGACTACCTGCAAAGCCAAACAAGGATAGATGATTCTAATCATGGAGTCCCACTCTGCAACTCTGGGCAATAGCTTGCTTAATCTCCACAACGGCCCCCACAACGCTAAGGATGCCTGGCCTCCACCTTGGGGGTGCCCAGGAGTGGACGCCTCACAAGGAAAGCCAGGATGGGTTCCACAGCGGTATTCGTACAAGCGCCTTGAGACCCTTGCGGGTGAGTAGTGCCCTGTACAAGTATCAATTTACATTTTTTACATATGATCATCAGAGCTCAGTGAGATGGAAAAAATCAAACACCAAACTCATCAGACACTAATATCTGGAAACACTGAGTATGACATTGGGTGGTTGATCATAGACAAACCGCATTTCGCAATGAACATTGGAACTCTAGAGACAGTGCTCTTCCAGAGGGAACAATGCTGGATTTTTAGACTCAAAAGCCACATACAGGGTCTGAAAGATGACATTCCATGGACCACTCTGTAACATCTATGGTTCACAGTTCATATAGGAGTCTCCTATAGATGGACTTTGCACTGCCCACAGACATTTTTCCAGCACATGTAAGGTACACTCTTATGGGTCTCTCTCCATTCCCACCTCACCTTTACCTAAAAGATAATTTTCAATGGTGCATTTACACATTGACAGTGGGAAGTGAGATTGGGTGACCCTAAAAGTTATTACTTATGAAGTGGGGTTGTTTCCTGATATGTTTTACACACATTTAGATTAAGGAACTATGCTCCCCACCTTGATACTTCAGCTTCCATGTGCTTATGCTTGTGCCACACCTTTCGTTGATTACAATCACTTGGAACTACATATTTCATGTTTCCCTCCTTCCATTGCCATTAGTATTGCTTTCTTTTGAGGAATTCTTTCATGATGCGCCCAAAATTACCCTTCTACTCCCACCGGTTGCGCATAAGCCTTAATAGATGGTTATACAATCGCAGCTCGCAGGAAGCATGCATATTCCCTCCCCTCAGCCAATCACAACGCTGCAATGGCAGCGTTGTGATCGGTGGGGGCAGCGCCCTGCCAGACGCCTGTAGGGAGGCCATTTTCTAGAGGAAATGTAGAGTGCGCATGACTGGTTTGGTTGGCCCCAGAGGGCTGACCAAATAGTCAGGGCCTACAATAGTGAGCAAACCACTCCTCCTGGACCCTCCCACCGGCCCCCAACCAGGCAAACTGTTGTAGGTGAAAAGATCAATCCAGCAGACACTTCTTATTAAGATATGAGAAGTTTATTTGCAGCACAGAAACAAACGGGTATCACACCATCTGGCCAGGCTCCAACTGCCAAGGCTAGAATGCCAGCTGGGTGAGAATACAACTAAGAACATTCACAGTATTCTAGAAGTAGTAAAATACCAAATGACATAAAGAACAGACTACACAACACTGTAAGATTAAAATCATATTTACAACACATCTCCCTCCCTTGGAACTCTGAGAAGGAAAACAAATTAAAATGATACATCAAAAAGTCAACGAATATAATCGTCCAAATAAACATGTGGACGACGAGTACGTGAACTCCTAACACTGTTATTTGTTAAATCATTGTACAATGAGAAATTATTTTGAGCCATAAACCTTTGGCTTTGAACACCAAGATTATGCGAGGCATCACCATCACCTTCCCCCCTCCTAATTTCTGACAAAATTGGACCTTTCACATTACTTTGAGTAGATAACATATAACCATTACTATTTGAAAACTTTTCAGAAGCTCCATCATTAGACTTGGCATTAGAACACTTTTGATATAAAGCAACTCTGCGATAATTCCACTTCTCTCCGTTCTCTAGAAGAACATAATGTGGAAATACTTGTTTTACAATGAATGGACCTCTAAACTTTGAAAGGCCCTTTGAGATTCTCCCAGATTTAACTTTTACCAGATCACCCACTGAATTTGACCCAGAAATCTTATCTATCATTATTTGCGAGGAAATTTTTTCATTATGGTTCTTTAACCAAGACGGTGTCAACTTTGTTTTTGGGGATCTACCTCGCATTCATTCAAAAGGAGATTTGAGATCTTGCTTGTGAGGAGTAGAGCGATATGCCCAAACCATTTCCTGAACTGTATCATTTGAAAAACAACCCAAAGAACATATCATTTGGATTATACCCTTTACCAATCTATTCACTCTTTCACAAATTCCATTACCATGTGGGTTATACAGGCTGGTCCCAGGATGAGTTATACCACAACTCTCTAGAAACAATTTCATTTTGTTGGAAGTCAGTTGTGTCCCATTGTCAGTTATAAGAACGGAAGGGAAACCTTCATCAATAAATACACATTTGAGAAAGTTAATTGTAGAGTCAGTGGTGATTTCTCTAACAAAACTTACTGTGAGCCATTTAGAAAAATTGTTTACTACCACAATTGCATAGCGTTGATTAAACGGCAATTCATCCATTGGCCCTATGAAATCCAGGCAAATACTATGCCATGGTTGGTCAGATGAGGATATTTTCCCAACTCCTTGAACACCCACTATTTTTAACCTCTTTTCTCCTTCTTTACAATAACTACAATGTTCAACACATGACACCGCATCTGCATCAATAGAAGGCCACCAGAAATTCACTTTCATTCTATGCTGGGTGAGAGTCTGGCCTAAATTCCCCTCATGAGCCAGGCTGAGAAGTTTGTGTCTTAAAGAATGAGGTGGAACAAATCTATCTCCCCTCATTAGAACAACACCATTAGAAACTGATGACTCATCCAACACCTTAATGAATGGTCTTACAGAAGGTTCAGCTGTACTCTCTCGTCTGGTACATAATTTGATGAGATCCATGACCTTCTGCAAAATCAAATCATTCTCCATACCAAAACACCACTCTTCTTTAGCAAATGAACCTTCACCAAGAGATATAACATCTTGAAAGAAAGCAACTGCACCTTCTTCCTGTGATTCTAAAGTAACATCAGCAATTATTTTATCCTGAACTGGGAGTCTGGATAGGCAGTCTGCCTGGATGTTTTTCCAACCCTGAATAAAATGCAAATCAAATTGAAAATCCTGCAACCTTGAAGCCAGCCTCGCCAATCTGGGTGAACCCTTCCCTGCACCAGCAAGAGCTAACACATTCACTAAAGGTTTGTGATCCGACCGTAACAAAAATTTGGTACCCCACAAATACGCCCTGAAGTAATGTGTACCCCAGACCGCAGCAAGCGCCTCCCTTTCTATCACTGAGTAATTCCGCTCAGAAGATGTTAGTGGCCGAGAAGCAAAATCTATAGTTTTCTCTTCATTCCCATGACTTTGTAAAAGCACAGCACCTAATCCAATGCTGCTTACATCCACCATAAGAATTGAAGTACGCTTAATATCAAATGGCGTCAACACCTTAGCATTAGACAATTCACTTTTAATATGATTGAAACAACTTGTGTGTTCCACACCCCACACAAACCTTACACCTTTTTTTAATAAACTCCTCAGAACAGCAGTCTTGCTTTAAAAATCTCTCACAAATTTGGCGTAAAATTCAATCAACCCCAAAAAGGATCTCAGTTGATCTTTGTCCATCGGACACGGGGCCGATTCAATCGCTGACAACAAGTTTTTTGGGGGTTTAACTCCATCTGCAGTGAGTACATAGCCCAAATACTCTATTTCCTGTACTAAAAATGAGCATTTCTCCTTGCGAAGTGTGAGATGAGCCTCATCTATCCTAGATAACACAAGATTAAGTACTTCATTATGCTCACCTATAGTATCTCCAAAAATCAGTATGTCATCTTGAAAAAATAACACCTTCCCTATACCTTTGAACATTTCTGAAACCATTCTCTGAAAGACGCTAGCCGCAGATATCAGGCCAAAGGGTAATCTGGTAAATGGAAAGGTTCCCTCACTAGTTATAAAGGCTGTGAGATGTTTCGACTCTTTATGGAGACGAATCTGGTGATATGCATGCTTAAGATCAATTTTACTGAAAAATGTAGCTCCCTGCAACGTTGTAATCAGTTCCCCTATATTAGTCAACGGAAAGACATCAGCTACAGCGCTTTTATTTAAGGATCTAAGGTCCACACAGAATATAATTTTTTTTTATCAGCCTTTTGAGTAATAACCACTGGAGAAATCCATGTGGAAGCTTCAACTGGTTCAATTATCCCCCCTTGAAGCATTTCTTCAATGACACCTTTGACACCCTCCCTTACTGCAATAGGCACCCTTCTAGCTTTGTGTTGAGTTGGAATTGCATTCTCTTTTAACATAATTTTATGTACGTAGCCTTTCAAATCCCCCAACTCATCTCTGAAAACATTTTTGAAATTAAGTAAAATGTCATTGATGCTAAAATCATCCACAACCATTACTTGCTCTTCAGCTCTGGGATTGACTATAATATGAAGGTCATACTGATGCATCCAACCCAAAATGGCTGGACCATCAACTGATACGTACACTTTCCCAACTGTTGTTCTATTCTTAAAACATATGTTACTCTCAAAATATCCAAGTAAATCAATCCTTTCTCCTTGGTAGCCTGTAGGAGAAATGTCACTACTTAAAAGTGATTTTTTTACCCCAGACTTGTTTCAACATTGATTCTGGAATAATGGTCCATCTTGAACCCGAATCAACCATTAGACTGATATTTTTGTTATCAATGACAAATTCGGCTTTTGGACGCTTTTCTCTCTTTTCTTGGCATACACCTACATTTGTGTTTTCTAACATCAAAAGTTTATTCAAATCTCTTTTTATGTCATTCTGATCATCTACTACAGCTACTTTGACTTTTGTCTTATTCCTGCACGTCTTTGCAAAATGCCCTGTTTTGCCACACTTCAAGCACTCTTTATTGTTTGCAAAACAAAATTTAGCATCTGAGTTATGAGCATTGCTGCCACACCTTGAACATATTTTGCTCTGACTTATGTTGTTGAAATTTTTCTTCTGCACTACATACCCTTTTTCCTTAACTAAAGCTACTGCACCTCCTTCGCTAACACTATTGTCACTATACATTGAAATCTTATCAGATAACTCAGCAATTTTCTGCTCAGAACCACGTTTTTGTAATTCTCTCATGCATTTCTCAGATTCTTTTACTATTTTCGCTAGATCAATAGCAACTTTTAATGTTGGATTTTTTGCTGCCCACAACCTCTCCTGTATTTTACGATTATTACACTGAACAATCAATTGGTCACGTATTAACTCATAGGTCATCTGACCAAAATTACATTTCACTGATAACTCACGTAACCGGGCAACAAAATCGTCAATAGACTCTTCTTCACGTTGCTTGTTCTTGTAAAACTTGTACCTGTTCAACACCAGGTTCTCTTGTTTTGCTAATCTTATTTCTAGTCTGGCAACTGCCTCTTTGAATTTATCAAGCGCGGACTGACTGCCAGAAGGTAAAACTTGAGGCAAATACTGTCCTTCTTTCCCCAAGGTGGTCATCAACAAAGCTTTCTTTCACGTAGATGAAAAATCTTCGCTGTCTAAAGCTTCTATGTAATTGCAGAACATAGCTATCCAATTTTCCCATGAAATAGTGGGATTTCCAGGTTCACTTAGAAACTGAGGGGGCAAAGCTACATTAACTTGTTGTGGCATTTTTATACTTAACACTTCCTAAATTACATATGGAAATTATTAGATATTTGTTTATGGTTCAGAATGTTGACTGTAAAAACTTTTTTTGAATAGGGATTTCTGAAAATTCTATGTTGAATAACTTTGGGGTTGTAGGACGGAATTGGCTGAAAATTTCAGGAAAATGGCACATTTTGTTTCTGAGCGTCCCCTGAAAGTTTGTGGGGGTTTCGTGAAGTGGGGGCCGAGAAAAAAGGGGGGTCCCAAAACATGTTTTTAACATTGAGTTTTCCATAGGGCGGTTGGACTCACTTTTAGCTCGAACGGCTGAATGGATTTCTATGAAACTTGACAAAATTGTAGGGACTGGTAGGCCGATGTGCCTTTACTAGGTCTCAAGATATGTGCTCCAGTGGATTTTGAGAAATTAACGTTCAAAAAAATATATATATCTGTGACAGCGTCCCGGTTAGCGCCCCGGTTCGCATACCTGACGCGTAACGGAACTTCGCGAGGAGAAGCGGATTGGCTCCCCGGTGACTGTGAACATTCTAAACAGTCCGGAGCGGCCGCCATCTTGTGTCTCGGTAGGATCGAGACACAAGAGGTGGCAAAAACAAAGGGGGAAATGAGCATAAGGGGGCAGAGTACATCCTCCCTGACCCCCTAGGTTTGATGAGGGGGCTTTAAAAGGGCCCCGCTGGGCAAAAAAAAATAATTTTTATTATTGTTTTTTTGCGGGGGGAGCGCCCAGTACGCGCACCGGGAAGCGGTCCGGGGAGCGTAATATAGGGATAAAAGAATGAAAGAATTTTCAAATATTGTATGTTTATTGATTGTTCTTTTTGTTGTATTTTTTTTAATTTTTTTATTTAAGTACCAACATGTAGGTACCAATGCAGAGTCTAAAAATAAATATACACCGTCTCCTTTGTAGATATCTTGCATGTTGTTTCAGAAGTTATTGTGGTATATGGAATTCATAGCATAGTCTGTCAGGAAAGCAGAAAGAACATGGAGGCAGGAGATGATAAAGAGATGTTAAATACACATTGGAGATAATATAGTGGGAGAAAGGAAGTAACTATGAGCAAACTTACTATGTAACGCAAAAAAGTTGCACAGTATATTTTAAGTCTCACTTTATATTTTATCTTTTTGGGTACTATTTCATAATTTTCATATTAAAAAGAATAATGTCTCAAACAATTTTAACTTTTAAAATTTAAATTTATTGTTCTGATTTTTCAAAATTTAAGAGAATTTGTAACATTAAATCATCAGGTATGTCCTCCTTTTCATTCCAAGAATCACATTCTTCAGCACATTTTATTAATTCTTGGTCTACTGTTTCATCCATAAAGTCTACTTCTTCTTTTTCTTCGTTAGGATTGTTTTCAATCTTAATTTGAAATGAAATTGTATTTTCTTTTTGCTGTGCTTCCATTTTCTTGCTGTAAATTGCATACAAAATAAATATATCAGTGGAGATAGGGCACTGTTGGGTTTAAGTTCAGACAGGTACTTGTGAGTTTTTAACAGTGAAGTTATTATGGGTAGTGCATGGTTTCAGGCAGGAAGTAGAACTATTAAAAAGAGCCTGTGATGAAGCCTAAGTAAATTCATAATTATACCACAGAAGCCTAACTCAATCAATAATTTAAATAATTAAGTCTTTCTCAATGACTAACTCTTATAGAGGGACAGTATGTAACTATCTGAAAACGTTTTCCTAAATTAATTTAAAGTGCATAACATAGTTCTCCTTTCAAATTTTTGAAATGATATCTTACCTTTGAAAAAGAAGTTAAAGTTGTCAGTGAAAATGCTCTTGAAATGTACTTCAGGAAGTAGTAGTCACAATGGCAGTGTTTCTCTCTCTTTCTTTATATATTTTCAGGTACATAACCAATGAAATGTCTTGAAATAATAGTAGAAAATGAAAGTAACATTTTAATTGGTTGTCAATTCTAACACTTCATATGTGTTTTTGTCATGTAATTTACCTCAGGATATTTAGTCAGGCCTACAGCATAATTTTCTCAATGGAATTCCATCAAATTTGGGTAAATGGTAGGGACTGCTATGTAGTAGGGCCTATTCTATATTTGATGAAAGTGTCTCCAGTGGTTTTTCTGTAAATTACTTTCCCACCTTTTTTTTAGCGAGCGCTCACCGGTGCGCGCCCCGGTACGCGTACCGGCAGCGTTACGGGAGTCCTCCATTTTGGGTATCGGTAGAATTGAGACACAAGATGGAGGGGAAACAATGTTCGGAATGGGTAGAAGGGGGCACGGTAGACACTTCCTGACCCTCTAGGTTTTCTGAGGGGGGCTTAGGACGCTCATATAGGCAAAAAAAAATAATAATAAATCGCGTGGGGAGCGCTCGGTACGCGCACCGGTAAGCGAACCGGGGAGCGTACTTTGGTGAAAAATAGTGAAAAAAGTTAGAAAAAGATAAACGTTTTGAATGATCAGAGGTAGGGTAGCTCTGAAAAGAGCCTTTGGGTTCTGTGGCTAATTTAGGTACCTACAAATAGGTTCCAATGCACAGTTTTAAATTCAGGAGGAATATTCTATTCCCCTCATCGGAGAAGTGCACACCATCTCCTCTGTAGATGTCTTGCATGTTGGAACGCAAGTTATTGTTGTATATTAAACCCATTCTAAAGTCTCTCATGTAAGCAGAAACAGATTTATTCACATGTTTCCGTGCTTTCTCAAATTGTGGACAAAATTGGTTGGACCAGTTCCATTTCTGTCTTTGGCATATATTGGAATATACCAAGGCAGTTTGGGGAAAAAGTGTCATCAATTGATGAAAGGTGTCCTTTAAAAGCATTTCCAGACCAACCCCAGTCATAGTCCCAAAATCATTTCCACCACAGTGCACTATTAAGAGGTCAGGGTTTTGGCAGATGCATAAAAAATTATATTAAAAAGATATAAAATATTTTTTTCCTTTAAAAGAAGAATACATTTTACAGCTTTTGATATTTGCTATTAAAAAACCATTGAAATTCACTGAAAAAACCATAGGTTATAGACCATATATAGTTAGTAATTAGCATTTACAAAACCTTGAAAATTTACTGAAAAATACATAGGTTATAGACCATATATAGTTAGGGATTAGCATTTACAAAACCTTATTTTACTCACACAAAACCATTGAAATTCGCATATATAGTTAGTTGCGCTAACTATATATCACGCACCCGCAATCCACTGCTGATGATGTCACATATTACATCATTCATGACATGGTCAGTGACATCACTGATGACATCACTGATGACAACTCAAATGACATCACTGACAACATCACTGATGACATCATTCATGTGATAATACGATGAACCTCTTCAGACTCTAATATTACCTTAGATACACTCAGTGTAAACAGACACTCACAGATTGTCACTCATCCATGGAGTTACTCATACACCTAGTCAGTCATGCAAAGAATCAATCACACCTCCATTTCCTCAACTATACAGTTATACACACCTTACTTATTCAAACATATTCTAACACATATTTACTCTCTTATACAATCACTGATACAAGTTTTCAATGATCCATGCAGCCACTCACACATTCACTGGCTCTTATACACAGTAATTTATATATGTCAACTCTCACATGTACTGTGTTTTACATATGTACTTACTTTGACATGTAGCACTGAGATATCCATTCACTCACCAATACACTCATGCACACAGTCAACCACCCATACAGCTGTTTCCACATGCAGTTTTGAACCCATACATCTATTGAATCAACTGTTCACACATCTATGCACAGAGTCACACACCTCCCAGCCACCCACACATACACTCACTCTCCCATACAAATACTTGGGCAACCAATCAATAACCCATATAGTTAATCATATAGCTACTGATCAACACATGCAGCAGTTTACAGAACAACAGATATAATGATGCACAAATTAAGACAGTTTAGTCACTAACCCATGCTCTCAGTGAGACACATTTAATCACTCTCTCATACAGTCAGTCATGCACCTACTAAATCCTTCATCCAGACACTTATACATCCACTCATTCTTCAATATGTAAGACATATTTTAACTTTACAGAAACATACAGTCACTGGATGATGTCATCAGTGATGTCACTGACCATGTCATGAATGATGTAATATGTGACATCATCAGCAGTGGATTGCGGGTGCGCGATATATAGTTAGTTCAACTAACTATATATGCGAATTTCAATGGTTTTGTGTGAGTAAAATAAGGTTTTGTAAATGCTAATCCCTAACTATATATGGTCTGTAACCTATGGTTTATTCAGTGAATATATATATATTTAAAATCGACACCCCCACAAAAACACCACAGTTATACTGGGAATATTATCACCTTGTCATATAAAATTTCAGATTTGATTTATAAGTTAACCAAATCATGTACTAACCACTTATGCACTGTAAAAAAATAGTCTTAGTGGCTTCTCCACTCTTCCTTTTGATGTCCTGTTCCTGGAGAAAATGTCGACAACAAGAAGGTGAGTGTATCACCGTGGAAAACAACACTCAATGACTCTAGTAACGCTGGGCATACATCATCTCAGTCGATTTCAGTTCTCTGAAAATGTTTTACTAACCGTTTGCAGGCTTTTTTTTACTGCATGTTAAATTGTTACTTAAAGATGGCCGCCAACGTCCTACGTAAATATGCTGAGTTATGTCACACGTCTTCTTCACTCGCGTACTGTTGTTAGAGATGCTCGTTGTTAGGTGATGCGCTTACTTCAAGAAGGCACGTTCAACCAAGCCACGTACTCTCCTAGCAAAGCTGTTGCCACCAGCACACGTCTTTAGTGTACGCACAAGCCACGTACCTCCCTTACAACGCTGTCGTCAAGGACACTCGTCAGCTGAACGCTTTGCAACTGAAACTGCGCTCGCGTTAAAGTTTAAAATGCGCTCACCATGTTTTGTCACCTTCTGCTTTGCAATTTCTCACCACGGCACTTAATGGAGAAATAAACCACAAGGAATGATTGCTTCGCACGCAGTGACTTCGATTAGGGTGTGAGCACTGTTTGTCTTCTGTCTCCTTTTTCTTCTGCTGCAAAACTGGAATACTCCACCACCTGGTCAGATCGTTGACCTCTCGCCAAAATGTTGTAGATGAAAAGATCAATCCAGCAGACACTTCTTATTAAGATATGAGAAGTTTATTTGCAGCACAGAAACAAACGTGCATCTCACCATCTAGCCAGGCTCCAACTGCCAAGGCTAGAATGCCAGCTGGGTGAGAATAAAACTAAGAACATTCACAGTTTTCTAGAAGTAATAAAATACTAAATGACATAAAGAACAGACTACACAACACTGTAAGATTAAAATCATATTTAAAACACAAACCTTGCCTTTGCGCAAAAACATAAATGGTATTTAAAATACCATTTTATGTTTCTGCTTCTTGAACTGCGAGAAAGCAGCAGGGCGATGCTCCTCCGCCCCAATGGAGGGGGTGCCCCTGCGATTATACATTACTAGAATTGCCTGTACGTTAGACCCGTGGGGGTACAAGTCATTTCTGCCTCTATGCCCAGCGTGGGACTCGCTTTGGGACTACATATACCATATTACTTCAATTTCACCGCCCCACAGCATTGCAAAGCACTGATTGCTGGTTCTTTAAAATGACGCCCCAGGAATCACTTTCTCACTCTCGCTGGATGCGCAGTTGGTGTTATTCACAGTGACTTTTAAGGTGTGTGTAATTTTGTGCATGCGTTCAAAGTCCAGCCCATTTTTAATACATCTCTAAGTCTCTACACGATACTCATGTTGTACTCCTTTAGCCTCCTTGTCTTTCCGAACCAGGATCAGATTGGGACTGGGTCAATTTAAATCTTTGGGTAAAGCTATCTAGACCTTTGAAGGTACAGTACTTGGTTCTGTGGCCAATTGGTTTGTCAATTACTAGTCAGATCCAATCTAAAGCATCACCTCTTCTGCCAGATCTGCCAGTGCGCAAACCTGTCTTAACTGATCATGCTAGAAGCACGCAAATGGCTAGGACCGGGAGCAGTGTAGTTCCGATAAGGATTTTAGTGCTACCCGATTAGACGCGCCACTCTATACCTTTAATATCTAGATCAATAATCAAGACTGTAGCATTCTCAATACGAATGACAGACACAGGTCAAATTGCACTTTGAACACTTGGGACAGTTGGAGGTGCCATTTTAGTTAGAGCTCCAGTGTTTCTGAGTCTCCTATTAAATGAGACCCACTGTGCGGATGTGCGGTTAACGTCAAACAGAACCACTTTTCTTGTTGGAAATGGGAGTTAGAAGCAACTGTTACTCTATGGTTGAATCTGTGGCGCTAAATATTTAGAATTTTACTGAAAACCCGATCTGTTTGTTTTTATTGCTTTTTAAACTGCCATATTGCACTTTGAACACTTGGGACATTTGGAGGCGCCAAGTGACTGATTGATCTGGCTTTTCATGGTGAGCTGCTGTCCAGGATAATGCCAAGGTTGAAGGCATGGGCTGTCGGAGTGAGTGAGGGTCCTAATTTGGAAGGCCACCAGGAGTTGTTCCAGGAGGGGGTGTTGTTCCTAAAAATCAGCACTTCTGTTTTGTCTGTGTTGAGTTTTAAGTAGTTGCTTTTCATGCAGTCGGTGACGCTCATCATGCACCTATGGAAGGTGGTGGTGGAGGAGTCTTCTGATAGCCAGAGGATGAGTTGGGTATTGTGTGCATAGGATATGATGATTTGTCAATGGGTTCTGACGATGTTGGCCAAGGGCGTCGTGTAGGTGTTGAACAGTGTGGTGCTGGGGATAAGCCTTGAGGGATGCAGCAGATGATGTTCTTGGGTTTCGAGGTGAACAGTGGAAGGTGGATCCTCTGGGTTCTTCAAGGTGAGGAAGGAGGAGATCCATTTGAGGGCTTCTCCTTGGATTCCGATCTGATGAAGCCTCTTGATAGGGCTTAGTATATTACGACAGCGCATCAAGAAAGAGGACATTGTAAATGCAGTTTATGTTAGCGTAAGCCCAATTTCTAATTCATTTAAAGTGAGAAAAGGAAAACAGCTTTTACAACGGTATGTAATTGAAACATTAAGTGATATCTCATGCTGTGATATAGTGGTATTTTAGGTGGTAATGCAATTTGTTCATACAATGAACATGAATGCAGATATGTGTATAATCATAAATGTATGAAGTGATGTGACAGACGTCTTGCATTTAAGTCACACACCAATGTATTCTAGTCATCAAGTTATCACTATTTGATGTTACGCCAAGCCCACCGATTCCACCTATTTCAGCCACGTCTGATGTGGCTCCTTAATTTCTGCCCTCTATCTTTCTCCATGTGGGTTTGTTGATATAATTGGGGTTAAATACAAGGTGTTAGCAGGTATGAGCATATTGTCCGGCCCAGTTTTGTTGTTTCCTTTGCATTTTGGGAGTTAACGTTCTGCATTTGTATCATGAAAACCAGGGCTACAAAGGTTGAATCAGGACTTCATACTCTATTCATGCTTTACATATTGCAACTCAATATCCCTGCATCACAATGTAATTTACTCTAAGTTCAAAATTATGCTATGTTCTTAATATGCTTCTAATGTTTTTAACTCTGAAAAATTACCACTTTTCGCTCACAGGGTTTTGTCTTGTACGTATTTTTTAGCACATGCCTAGGCAATCCGCATGTGCTGTCTGCAATACTTGCTGTATTCAACGAAATGACTTCATTACCACCTGCTACTTACCATGGGTTCACTCCTGCGTCGCTCTTCTTTGCTGCCTCCTAAGTTGTTCATGCAGACAACACCTTACTTCCGGTCAAGGCTAAGGAGCACTGGCCAAGCACAGTCTACGTATGCTTACTTTCTTTGTTTGCTGATTTAGAGAACGTTTTTTTAAAGGTTGATTTACTCCCGTCGCTGATTCTGCCCTCCCACCACCCTCCGACACAAATGCAGTGTTTCCCTTAATCAGATGGTGCTCCACTTGCTGCTTCCGCCCACTCTCTGACACAAATGCAGCATTCCCCTTAATCAAATGAGCACATACTCTAAATATAAATAAATGTAGTGTTTAATATGTATTTAGCTTAATACTTTATTCTAAAGTGGGGCTGTAATCTGCTTGAACAAAGTCACTGAATTCATGGTGATACATGTAGTGTGGGTGGTGCCCCCAGTAAACACGCTGCAGCCACTGTACTGTTTAACACCTTTATTACTATTATCTGTCCCTATAGAGCGCCGAGCCTGTCCTGCTCGTACCGACTCCTTCGCGCCTAATGAAGCGCGGATGCGCGCGCAGCCCCAATATGGCTGCCGGCACGTCACGTCGGTGCGTGACGTGCAACCACTAGACTGCGTTACTACATATCTCCCCTTTTTTATCAATTCAACAATGATTAACTTATAGTCCACTGTTCATATCATAGTCTCTGAATCTGGCTGGCTTGACCACCACTTTACCCCTGCGAGTCAGTCTTACCGGGGTCTTGGGGGTCCCTTCTTCGCTTCTTCCTCCACTCACTGGCGCGGCGGGGTCTCTTTCCTCTCCGCTCAAACTTTCTCCCGCCGTCTTCTCCTGGTTATCTTCTCCGTTCGCTTCTGGATCTGTCTCTGACTGACCTTGCTGGACAGTTCCCTGTCCTTCATCTTCTAGGTCCATTCCGCCATAGTCCCAGTTCAAAACCTTGTTACATCTCGCCATGCGGTCCTGCGACCATACATTTCCATCGCTTAGTAGGGCCGCTCTGCCCAGCACTTCCTGTACCTGCATGGGCTCGCTGTATTTGCTTTCTCCTTTTTTCTGCAGTGTGGCCAACTTTACTCGTACCCATTCTCCCTTCTCTAATCCGGTGTTCTTCACATTTCTCCTGTTGTCATAGTGTTTGGTGTAGATTGCCTGAGCCTTTTCCAAATTCGCTCGCACCACCGCCGGGGACCACTCACTTGTTATCGTTTTCTCTTTCCACACTCTGTTGTCTTGAGTGAATGGTTCACGTCCTCTCAGTATCTGGAAGGGACTGTATCCTGTGCTCGTTGGGGTGATCCTGTATGCCCACACCATGTGCCATATCTCCACTTCCCAGTCCTTGTTGTCCGATATTGCCGCTTGTACCGCCCCCATCACCACTCTGTTAAAACGCTCTACTAGTCCGTTCCCGGTGGGGTGGTATATGGATGTGTGTCTCACCAGGATGCCGTTTCTTTGCATAAAGTTGTTCCATTTTTCTGATCGGAATTGGGGTCCATTGTCACTAAGAATGGCCTTTGGGATTGCTTCCCTCACAAATGTATCGGCCAGGAACTTTATGATGGTTTCTGCATCCATGGTTTCTTCTATTTTCAGTTCTGGCCACTTCGAATACCTGTCCACCATGACACATACGTACTTTTGGACACCTCGTGTGTCCAGAATCGGGCCTAGTATGTCCACTGATAACTCTTCCCATGGGTTCTTCGGGTGGTCAAATGTTCCCAGTGCTGGGCGCAGGGGTTTGAGAGCTTTGTCGGCGCCTTGGCATCGAATGCAGTTTCTGACGTGTCTCTCGGCTCTTAGTTCTGGCCACCAGTAGTCTTGCCTGGCCCTCAACCTCAGTTTGCATATACCCAGGTGTCCTTCCTGGAGCAGGTCCAAAAGTTTTTCCCTGATGCTAGTCGGGGGAATTACTTTTTCCCCCCTGTGCACAAATATACCACTATCGTCCATCAACAGCTCTTCTCTTATTTCGAAGTAGGGTCTTAGGTCTCCGTTGATCAGCCTCTTGTCTGGCCATCCTTGGGTGATGTGCACTTTTACTTCCTTTAGGGACTGGTCTTCCTCGTACGCTTGTTTCCACTCTTGGAGGCTGATGGTGGTCTCTTGGTCTTCTGTGAGCGCCACCCATTCTTCTGTTCCTGTCTTGTCCTCCTCACTCGGTTCCATAGCTGCCGCCCTGCTCAAATAGTCTGCCACTCTGTTCTTGCTTCCAGGGATATGTTCCACATCGTACCTAAACTCCAGGAGTTTCAGCGACATCTTGGAGATCCGGGGCGTTGCATCTGCGTGTCCACTCGACGTCAGCACCTTCAGTAAGGGCTTGTGATCCGTTCTTAGTTGGAACCGGGTGCCCCACAGGAACTGCCTGAACCTGGTGGTGGCCCACACCACCGCCAACATCTCCTTTTCTATCACGCTGTACTTCCTTTTCGTGTCGCTCAGCGTGCGGGATGCGAAACTAATCGTGTCCATCTGCCCTTGTCCTCGGTCCTGCATGAGGACGGCGCCCAGTCCTTTATCGCTGGCATCCGTGGTTAGCACTGTCCTCCCTTGAGGGTCGTATCCTTGGAGTGGGATGGCGTCTGCTATCTCCTTCTTGACCACCTCAAACTCTCCTTGTGCCTCCTCTGACCAGTGGAACTCTGTGTTTTCTCATGTCAGTTGCCTCATGTGGTGAGTTTTGGAGGCAAAGTGCTGCACGAATTTGCCGTAGTATTCTGCCATGCCGATGAAGGACCTGACTTCGTCTTTGTTGGTCGGGGGGGGCACTGTGGAAAATAGACAAATTGATGTACATAAGCAGCGTTCATTTCCCTTTTTCCCACTCCTCTCCCTGTATGCACCATGAATACCATAAAATATTGACCGTATCACTCCCCCAGTAAAAGCCCGTGCCCATATGTACATGACAGCCATTTTAGGCACCTTGGCCTCTTGCCCACTCATTAGAATCACTGGCTTCCCTCCTGCGCGCATTTGAGCACCCCCCTCCCACTCTCACATGCATAGACCATGAAACCCAGCACTCTGCGCGACCCTGCTATAAAAGGCAACCCTCCTGCTTGACCCAGGCACCCCCCCCCATTTCCCTCTTGAAGAGGCATCCTTTGCCTCAGCTGACATAGCCCCCCAGCTGTATCTGACTGCCCCTGTTCTCTCATGTACGGGTCATAAGACCTCTCTCTCTCTGTGCGACTCTGACCCTGCGCGCACCCTGACCCCCTCCTTCTCCCTCACATGGACAAGTCATAAACCTTCTCCTTCTGCAAGACCCTGTCCTTGGGAGTCACGGCCGCGCCTGACCAACACCTCCTTTCCTTCCATGAATGCCCCTCTGTTGACAAGCCTTCCCTCCGCGCTCGATTGTCCACGCGGCATGAATACCACTCCTTTGATGACCCCTTCCCCCGAGTCCGACTGACCACACATGTCCGAGGCCATCGCCTAAGCCAGGAGATACCATTTACTGCCCTCTATTGTATGAAGTCACTCCTCTTCAAAGGACCCACTATTGATCCTGGTCTCCCCACCCCCTGGGCTACGATCAGGCGCACACATCCTAATAATCAGCGGAACATTCAGCTGCGTCATTGCCCCCTCTCTTATCAGCAGGTCAAGGGTCCCTATTGTGAACACATGTGGGGTAGGATTGACACGAGGATTATGGGGTTATCTTTTCTTTGTTTCACAATGCTGTGACTGTAATGCCAAGTGTTTTGTAAGGTATAAAAGGCTGAGTCTCAGCTCAGTTGTTAGAGCATCTCGAGACGATACCTTGTTGTCTGATCTGATGTGTTCTGCTCCGTCGGAATAAACTTCTGTTTCCTGCCTTCTGGTCTCCGGCGCCTGCCTCATTGCTTGGTAAACTTGAACGGTACAAGGGCGGTTAGCGCCGGGCAAATCCTGAGAAAGGTCCTAGCCCTACCTTTTTCTACAATTGGCGTCCCAAAGCGTGGGGCCCATCAGCGACACGTGGATCCAGTGGGAGAGGTCCCGACGACAGAGTGAACGACTGCAACGATCGGGAAGAGCTTGTGTCCGATAGACCCTCGTCTGACAGCCGATCATCCGACCTTCACTAGTTCTGAACAGACCTCTCTCGAGTGATCTACGGTCCTGACTGGGAACCATCAGGAGTGCCACGGGCATCACGAAGAAGAGAGGACGATCGGGCGCTGGATCCAGAAGACAGGAAACCGTCCATGCGGTCCGGGTAAGGTCGTGTAAACACGACAAATTGAGAAAAGATTGTTTTGTTTGGATAATACTAGTATTACGCTTTGTTGAAACCTCTGGAGATTCACTGTCTGCAAACGGGGAAAAACAAACAGGCCCTCTCTTTGCAAGCAGTGAAGGATAGGTAACGCAGACTTTTGTCCCCGTTGTAATCCGTCGTGCCTATCTTCCTCCCCCACTGTTTCCCGAACTGTCGTTCGTGGATTATTGTCTGGAGATTCTTTGTCTGCAAACAGGGAAGAACAAGGTCTCTCTTTGCAGGTAGAGAAAGAGTGGGTAGCGATAACTTTTCGTGCCCACTTATTCTCCCCACTGAATTGTTTGATTGGCCGATTATTCGGTATTGGTTCGTTTGAGGTATTCACCGCCGGCAAACAACGGAGAATAGAAATATTCTGTCTAGTCTTTGCCCGCCGTGATAAGATAGGTAGTGCAGACTTTTGTCCCCGTTGTAATCCGTCATGCCTGTCTTCTCCCCACTGGTTGGTAGCCTGTTTAGCCCGGACCGCTTATTAGAGATGAACCATCCAGCTCCACTGGAGGGCACCCCTAATAAGGACATGTTCACTAAGCATGGACTAGTCGCTATAGCTTATAATAGGTTATGGCATAAAAATACAAGAAAAGGAGTTGAGCGAAATCAGTAGGCCACTGAGGAGTTATCAACTTCGCTAAAAATAAAATAAGAAACGCTAGAAACAACCCGTAATAAGAAACATACAAATGGCGAGGGAAGACAAGTTTGACAGCAGGCAAGCCACGAGGTAGCTAGGTTCCGTTGCCTATTCCTGCCCTAAACATGTCTGCCTCATTGCCCACCACGCCCAAATAACGGTCACGTGAAATAGATACAAATCAATAGGTACCTACCCCCATCCCGGAAACTCCCGAAGTGCCACAGGTCCGCGGTTACGCCCATCCGGTAGGCGAGGCCTCGAGGCATGCGGGGCTCGCCTGGACGCAGTCGGAAGGGGAGGCTGTGGGGCGGACGGCCCAGAAAACCGTGATGGCCTCTCCTTCTCTCCTCCTCTGCTGCCCTGCAGGCCACGGGGGGGGGGCTGTCTTGCCTCAGCCACCGACCACCCCCCCCCCCCTCTGTCTCTCGCCTGGTCCGACCCGCAAAGAAGGCCGAAGCCAAAAGCGAGAACGGCGCCGCTTACAGGTAGTCCCGCCACATGTCAAATTCCTGGATAGTTACAGGTAGTGCCGCCACATGTCAAAAGGGGGGGGGGGGGCTGTCTTGCCTCAGCCACCGACCCCCCCCCCCCATCTTCAATAGCCAGCACGGCCAATATCGAAGCGGCGGAGCCGAGGAACGGCGCGGGGTCGCTGGAAGGGGGAGGTGACGCGAACGGGCCTCCCCCACCTCCCTCCAGGTGGAGGCTTCCAGCGACACCCCAACGCTCTTTACTTAAAGAGGGTCCACATCGAAAAGCGGTCTTTTGCCCGGGACGGGCACACGCCCCATGCCTTCTCTCCTCGACTTTGAAGATTCTATGAGAGCCGGGGGGCCCCCGACCCCTCCGCATGGGTGCCCCCGTCCCCCTCACTGGGAACCGCGACATCGACGCACTCCTGCCGGCGCCAGCCTCAGTTTGGAAATGGCTAAAACACAGCCAAGGTACAGACTTGTTCAGTTCCGGTGGAACACCAGAGTGACCCGGTAGGAAAATTGTTGCCGCCCTCCCCACTCTTTGACTGATGGTCCATATTGTTAGACTGTTACCACATTACGCAAAACTTTTTGAACTACCAACGGAAGGTTCTGGTCCAACCATGAGTCATTGAAGACATTCTGACTATACCGGAACCTGCCTGACCTCGCCCAAAATGGCGCCGATACACGAAACAAAACTTTCGAACTCCCTGTTCACCCGGATTGCTCGAATATTGATGCACTGAGATATGTATGCATTTTTTTTTGGACAATGGAAGTCGATAAGATGGATAATGAGTATGTGTTTAAAGAAAGAGGCAATGTAAGACAGATATTGACCATGTGTTTGGACAATGAACTGATCTAGGGTGGGTACTAATTATGATTGGGAACAATTAAATGGTGTAATTTGGGAACCGAGTGAGCATCTGGATAATGAATTAATGAATTAATTGAGAACTGACTTCTTGACATGCATCATGCTTGCTCTGTAGGGAAGTTTGATACGATTTTATTGCACTGCTGCACTTTATGCAATGAACTGCCCCCAACTTCGTTCTTCTTATGTACAGTTCCAATCTGCTCCGTGGCCGGTCCACTGGGTTGTAGGCCTGTATTTATACATCAACACTTTTTTATTAAAAGTATTTTGAAAAAGAAAGCATAGTTGTAGCGGTTGCATTAATGAGTTTTGGATGATTTTACTACTATGAGCAAAGAATAAGTATGATGAAGGCTGAAGGTTAAAAAGGACCCGATATTTAGCAGCTACATTATGTGTGACAGGCAGCCGGAAAAGTGTTTTAGACGCTTTTAAACGACACCACAGAAATGCCACCTGACCGCCACCCTTGCACGCAACCTAAAGGGGTCGCGACCAAGTAACTCATGTAGATACGCAGATCATCAATGATTATCTATCTGACGCTACGGGTCCCTCTGGGCTTAAACGCCGAGATGGCAAAGAAATGCACTACGTGGAGATAGGTCGAGTATGTGGTAGGTAAAAACATTTCCGGATTACTGCATGCTGATGAGGTTTGAATGCTGCCCCCACCCCTTCTTTCTCCTCCCTTCTGCAGGTCGCGTTGGAACATCGGCTGAAGTATGGGAGAACGATGATCGAACAACCGACGAAAAAGGGAAGGAGGGAATATGAGCATAGTCCTTATGACGATAAGTTTTTAGAGACATAGACTTAAATATGACTGTTCCTCCATTAGAGCATAGCGACTGAGAAAATGGACTGACATAGAAACTCGACGGGTACTGTATGACGGAAATTGACTGGAAATTAGCACGTTAGAACGGCTGGGAGGATGGACTGACATAGAGACTTGACGGGTACTGTATGACGAAAATTGACTTGAGATAACACGTTAAAGAATGTAACTAGACGTTTGACTAGGTAGGGAAAGGACAGAAGAAAAATGCAAGAGTTAGGGTTACCAAGGCTGCTGCCGTCTGGGAAGTTAGAAATGTTGCTGATGTTCAAAAATACTGCTCCCCCCCCCTTCTCACATTATAGATCTAGCCAAGCTGTCCGACTGTTCTCCCGATCAATACTTGCCGTTTCCTCAGCCTGGAGAACTTCCCACCAAAGGAAGAAACTGAAAAATGATTTAAGATCCAACCATGGGTAAATAGCGCGACCAGGTTAATTTCTGATCAACTAATCGAGGTGTAAGTATTGGCAAATGAGAAGGCTCGAAGAAATAACAAACGAAAAGGGAAATGAGAGGAAAAGGAGGAAAAAGGTAAAAAGAGCTCAGCATGTAGATAAATAGGATACTAAAGATGCGCAGCATGCAGAAGTTCTGTTTGGCCAATAACTGTTTTATGTTTTGTCGTGAACTCTTTTGTATGTAACACATGTACTGTCTTCCCTTGTCTGAGTTTGTGTGTATGTAATGTACGGGTTTATGTCTTCCCTCTGTCTGCGTTTGCGTGTTACCTGACCTCTGTCGTTCTGTGTTGTGAGCACACTAAATGACCTATTTTCGTACACGTCTCTCTCTCTCTCTCTCTCTCTCTCTCTCTCCCTCTCTCTACATGTCATACGTGTACCGAATGGCTCGTTTAGGTTGCGGACGACTCTCACTCCCTACGAGAGTCCCCCTGTCCCATCCTTTTTGTATGGTAATATTGTGCCCCGTCGGCACCAGTCTGATTGGATACTTATTGAACGCGAAGGTGTTCAGCGAAATTGACCGAAACTAAAATGATTGTATCTCGCCATATTACTACCTCTCCTTTCTACAAAATGAATGAACTCGAATTGGCTGAGAAGGAAAGGACAGGTGAGACGACTAAGGTCCCCTAATCTGGCCCTCTTAAAAAGGGGACTATATGTCAATGGCATCCTAATTTTTATTGTTAGAGACAAGCGCCAAGGTCCAGATTGACCCCCAATGCCCAGGTTGCCCCACCCCCTTTGCACCCAAGCGCGAATGCCCGAAGCGTCCCCGCCCCACTTGATTGACCCCAGCTACTGTCCCCGATATATATATCTGATGACCATGAGTAACTGCCGCCCCTCGAGAAAAACCTGTTTGACCCTGTCTTTCAATGATTGCACCCCCGCTCTGTTTGAAAGAGTTTGCCAGCTCTAAAGGGAAATGTAAGACTGTTAAGGCTCGGGTTAGAAGGACGAGTCTCCCCTGAATGTTGTCAATCTTGGGGTTTTTGTTGAAATACGCAGGTGATAAGAGTCTGACCTCTGTCCATATATGTCATGAACGAACGCCGATTAGACTTGGTGCGAACGCAGTAGAAATACCCACCTACTTACTTCATGGTAATAGACTTCTGACTATGACCAATGAGCATAACGCCAGGTGCTAGGATTGCGAGTGGAATTCAAATGTAAAAATCTCTTCTCCTGCCAGGTCTCTAAAACTTGTTTTTACCCATTTAAAGATACTCAATCACCGGAGGAGAAGGGCCGGACGTGACGCACAGCGTGGCTGCAGATCATGAGACACATGCGACCTCGACCAAAGGTAGAGCCGCAGCACAACAAGAAACGGGACGAGGCAGCACTCTCAAAGGCGGTAAAAGAAAGGATGAAGGGCTGTCCTGAAGCTCTCTGTCCGCCAACCCACGTGTGCCTGGAGCCTCCGTCCCTCTTTTCAAGCCCGATTGATGGGCCCGCTTGCTTGTTATCCATTGCTCCCTTGGTCCCTTTGGTGTGTCCCAGGAAATCTGCCCCCACTCCGCCCTCTCACTCCCATCGACTATCGAAACAACACACCCTCTTTTCCATGCGACTTTCTGCTGAAAGGAAGAACAGCATCTAGATGGAAATGGGGTTACGCCACGGAAACATAGGTGCCAAACTTAAGGCGCCACTAAAAGGATTGGTTAGGGAACAGGACTGTGGTCTAACAGCAGAGGACTGACCGCACCCTGCAACGCGTAAGGATAGAACCGAGCTGGACCTATAGCTCCACCGCCGGTGCTCAACAGCGCCAACGAAAGGACACGGACTAGAGCCTACCAGTGATGGCTCACTACTAAAAAGACACTGTGACGAAGAGATCTTATTGGACTGAATTCCTCCCTCAACTACTTGGTCAAAATGTTCATTGGTCACATTCGTTTTTGAAAGTCAGAAGCATTTATGCTATGTAGTACGTTTACAAATGCAATTTCCTATGTACTGCATTTTGCCAATCGCACCAACTGTTCATGATTTTTATGCAATATGTTAGTATTGACAAATGCTATTTTATCAACCACATGTTTATATGTACGCCCCTTAACTAGGAAGGATAGGAAAATGAACTTCATTGTTTATATGTACCCCCATCAACTACAAAAATGAACTCTGTTATGTAAAAAGGGGCGACTGTGGAAAATAGACAAATTGATGTACATAAGCAGCGTTCATTTCCCTTTTTCCCACTCCTCTCCCTGTATGCACCATGAATACCATAAAATATTGACCGTATCACTCCCCCAGTAAAAGCCCGTGCCCATATGTACATGACAGCCATTTTAGGCACCTTGGCCTCTTGCCCACTCATTAGAATCACTGGCTTCCCTCCTGCGCGCATTTGAGCACCCCCCTCCCACTCTCACATGCATAGACCATGAAACCCAGCACTCTGCGCGACCCTGCTATAAAAGGCAACCCTCCTGCTTGACCCAGGCACCCCCCCCCCCCATTTCCCTCTTGAAGAGGCATCCTTCGCCTCAGCTGACATAGCCCCCCAGCTGTATCTGACTGCCCCTGTTCTCTCATGTACGGGTCATAAGACCTCTCTCTCTCTGTGCGACTCTGACCCTGCGCGCACCCTGACCCCCTCCTTCTCCCTCACATGGACAAGTCATAAACCTTCTCCTTCTGCAAGACCCTGTCCTTGGGAGTCATGGCCGCGCCTGACCAACACCTCCTTTCCTTCCATGAATGCCCCTCTGTTGACAAGCCTTCCCTCCGCGCTCGATTGTCCACGCGGCATGAATACCACTCCTTTGATGACCCCTTCCCCCGAGTCAGACTGACCACACATGTCCGAGGCCATCGCCTAAGCCAGGAGATACCATTTACTGCCCTCTATTGTATGAAGTCACTCCTCTTCAAAGGACCCACTATTGATCCTGGTCTCCCCACCCCCTGGGCTACGATCAGGCGCACACATCCTAATAATCAGCGGAACATTCAGCTGCGTCATTGCCCCCTCTCTTATCAGCAGGTCAAGGGTCCCTATTGTGAACACATGTGGGGTAGGATTGACACGAGGATTATGGGGTTATCTTTTCTTTGTTTCACAATGCTGTGACTGTAATGCCAAGTGTTTTGTAAGGTATAAAAGGCTGAGTCTCAGCTCAGTTGTTAGAGCATCTCGAGACGATACCTTGTTGTCTGATCTGATGTGTTCTGCTCCGTCGGAATAAACTTCTGTTTCCTGCCTTCTGGTCTCCGGCGCCTGCCTCATTGCTTGGTAAACTTGAACGGTACAAGGGCGGTTATCGCCGGGCAAATCCTGAGAAAGGTCCTAGCCCTACCTTTTTCTACAGCGCCTCACATATCGCTTTCATGTTGTCTGCCTTTGGGGTCACTCCTCGTACTCCAATCTCGCGCCCCAGATATGTTACCGATTCCATCCCTATCCGGCACTTGGACCACTCCGCCGTGAGGCCTTTCCTTTCCAGGATCCGTAGCACCTCCCCAAGCTTCTCATCGTGGTCGTGTCTGTCCCGAACATCACTAAGATGTCATCCTGGAAGTATTGGACTCCAGTGGTTTTCTGGAAGAGTTGATGCATCAATTTTTGAAATACTGCTGCCGCAGAGGCCAGCCCAAACGGCATGCGGCGGAATTGATAGCATCCGAATGGGGTGATGAACGATGTGAGGCGGCAGCTTTCCGGGTGTAGTGCAATTTGGTGGTAGGCGGAGGTCAGGTCGATGGTGGAGTACCATTTGACGCCCCTGGTGCTGGCTAGCATCTCCTCTATCCTGGGTAGGGGGAACCTCTCCAACACAATGTTCTTGTTTAGTTCGCGCAGGTCGACGCACAGCCTGACCTTGCCACTGGGTTTCTTAACCACCACCAAGGGCGCGAGCCACTCGGCACACGTGATGGGCTCTATGATTCCCTTCCTTTCCAGGTCCTGGAGCTCTTCCCGTACTGCATCTCGCACTGCTAAGGGAACGTTCCTTGCTTTGTGGGCTACTGGTACTGCGTTTTCCTTTAGAATAATCCTGTGCGCGAATTTATCTAACTTGCCCACTGTGCCACCAAATACCTTGGGGAATTCTTCCTTCCACTTGTCCATGTCCGGCCAATTTTCGGGTTCCGTCAGCAGTATTTGTTCTTTGCCTCCTGGGTCCAGCTTGATCCCAAGGTCCCCTTGGTCTAACCATCCCAGGACTGAGGGACCTTTCTCCGACACGTAGAGTTTGCAGAAGGCGGATCGGCCGCGGAATTCAAAGTTTAGCGGTCTGAACCCCGCCATTGGAATGCGGTCTCCGGTGTATGTGACTGGGCAGATGTCTAGCTTTTCCAGTTCTGGGCCTAGGTGTGGTGCAAATTTTTCCTCCCATACCGCTCTCTGAACGATGGTGTAAGGTGATCCTGTGTCTGCCACCACGCTGATTGTAATGCCTCCTATAGTCAGTTCCAGTACGGGTTTCATTGTTCTCTTGCCATCAATGCTTAGGACTTGCCCATCTACGCTCATCACTTGATCGTATATACAAAGTACCGTGACAACCTCCTCCTCTGATGCTTCTTCATGCTCGTCGTCGTTATGGCCTACGTATTTGACCATGCTTTTGGAGGCCTTTTTTCTGCACACCTTCTCGTAGTGTCCGATTATTCCACAGTACATGCATTTGGCGCGAAACGCCGGGCATTTTCTGTTGTGTTCCTCATGCGACCAGCTTCCACACCTGTAGCATGACTTCTTGTTGCCTCCTCCTTGTTTCCCTTGGTGCCTCGCATTGCCATACCACTTGCCGTGCCCCTTCTCTGCTGCCTTCTTATTCTGGAAGTCTTTGCGGGGCTCTTCCACATCTACTCTATTCACCATGGTGCTAGGCGCGGCCTCTTTCTTCGTCGCATCTGCGAACCTTCTTGACAACTCTGCCCTTTTGACGATGACCATTACGTCCTTTAAGGTGGTGTCTCCGCTGGCCCATAGTTTGTCTTGCACAGACGTGCGCGTGGTGTGCATTACCACCTGGTCCTTGATGAACTCTTCCTCTCAGTTGTCGTATTTGCACGTGGCCGCTAGGCGCTTCAGTGCCGCCACACACTCCTCTATTGTCTCTACCTGGCGCTGCTTCCTTTGTTGGAAGTTGAATCTATCCACTGACACGCACATCGCCGGCCTGAAGTGTTCGTTGAGGTCATCAATTGCGTGGGCGTATACGTCGTCATCTGTGCTTGCTCTTTGCTTTGGTACCAGGCTTTTGTATACTCTCAGCCCTTCGGGGCCTAGGTTCAACAGTAGGATGCGCTTCTTTCTCGAGGGTTTGAAAACTTCTTCATTTTCGTCTTCTAAGACTCCAATGAAATTGTCAATGTATTCCCTCCAGTCCTCCCACTTCATCAATGGTTCTCCCGGTCTGGGTAGGAACTGCACCGGCGCCATCGCGTATCCTGCCTGCGCACTCATCCTCTCGCTCTTGATCTTGGGTTGTGCGCTTGCTTGGCCTCTGGGTCTCCCTGGTGTACTGTCTTGTTCTTCCTTGCTGATGTGGGTCTGGGGACTACCTGCGTCAGCCCCCTTGCTCTTTGGTGAGGTATCCAGCGAGCTCCTCTAGTCTTTAGGTTTGAGCTTGGTTCTGGCGCGCTTTTCTTGCCACCCCGGGGTCTGTCCCCTCCTGTGGTGACCTTCCTGTTCCTTAGGACGTTCTTGGGCTCTGCCGCGCTCTATAGGGTACCTGTTTGGTAATCGCCTTCTTCCTCGGCCCTCTGGTTCTCTGGGCGCTCTTGTTCTGCTTGGCATGGGTTGCTCCTGCCCACCGGTGTCTTGCTGGTTCTCTCGGTGTAGTTCTCTCACTGTGGGGGGTTGGGGATCTGGCATCCCATCCTCGTCGCCATTGTAGTGTGGGTGGTGCCCCCAGTAAACACGCTGCAGCCACTGTACTGTTTAACACCTTTATTACTATTATCTGTCCCTATAGAGCGCCGAGCCTGTCCTGCTCGTACCGACTCCTTCGCGCCTAATGAAGCGCGGATGCGCGCGCAGCCCCAATATGGCTGCCGGCACGTCACGTCGGTGCGTGACGTGCAGCCACTAGACTGCGTTACTACAATACACGCTTCCAACATTGTTTATGGCTTCCGTCATTTCATTGATAATGTGCTTTTTTGCATCCACCAACATTGGTTTGTGGACTGCGCTTCTTTTGAACTTATTTTCACATTCATTTGTGCTTGTTTTGTGGTCATGCTCATGAAGTCTATGGGGCTTGCTGATGCCCAGTGAGACAGGCTCGGAGATTGTACTCAGATCATGACCCCAGTCCAGGTCCAGAGAATCACGATCTCCGTGTCCCTTAAATGGTAAGAGCGATACACGGGGTCCAGAATACACAGCAGGCACTACCGAATCTCTAACCACCTACATTAGTACATGTGACCGGCAGATAAGCATGAGGCTAATATAATCTGTCCACATCAGTGCCTTATGTGATAGCACAAACTATGTAGTCTTCAGCTCTCTATTTGTTTTCACATGAAGGTCAAAGTCATATTTACGTGGGTGTGTCTCAAACCGTATATTATTGTTTGCTGATTGAACTACGACAGAAGGTTTACCAGTGTATTTAGTAGCAGCACCAGTTTTATAAAGCTCTCCAGTGTTACTCCCAGGCCACAGCCCTCCCTTTTACCCCAGGGGTCTTATCTAAGGACCATCTCCATGCGTCAAGTTCTGCAGCTAAGCTGCCTCCTCTGCAGGTTGTATCACTGTTGCAGAGCACTGTCAAATTGTCTCCTCAAATTCATAAGATTCAGCATTAAGGCATTTTAGTTTGTTGCTTTCTAAACAATAGGTATGTCTATGCAAACCAAAAAGTACCACATGTGTGCATGCTGGTTTTGAAGCTCTTATTTAACAGATTTACGTTGTAAAAAAGTGGCTCTATATATACTGGACCAAAGTAAGGTACAGTGTGTATAGAGTCCCCAGTCTCCAGAGGTATAACAGAGGCTAAAGTCAGATATTACCTTACTCTCTAAAGTGGTAGCTTGGTAGAGCAGTAAGGCAGTATCAGAGGACAGTGTAAAGCATTTGTTGTACACACTCAGTCAGCAAAAGGTTTCACACACTCAAAGACTGAACTCTAGGCCAATTGTTTTTATATCAAAAGATATAATTGTTTTATTTTTAGAACCAACAGGTATCAAAATATACGTTTCTCAGTATGAGTGACTTTAGGTAATTACTTTGCAGAAAGGCAATAGACTTTGTAAGTACAATAGCTACAGCGGTTGCGATAGGCAACACAATTCTAAACACAATTTAACATTGAACTCAATAGGTTTTTCTACATAAATGCAGTTGATTACTTTTAGGATTACTTTTCTAACCTCAGGGCTGGATCCTGGATTCAGTCCTGGTACCTAAGCTGTAAACAGTTAAGTACAAGCGTATTGGTTACAGTTGTGATTTTTAAAGAATATAAATGTATTTTCAAAGTTGACACTTAGAAACTTTTCAGTGAAAAACGAGCAATGTTATCCTATGGAAGGAAATTCAAGTCACAGGTAAATTAGATTCTCGTTACTTTTGTAATCCAGTACCGGACTCCTAGGTTCAGCACTGGGCCCTCTACCTAAGACAGGTAAGTAATTATGTTTTAGTATTTGGTACGATTTCTAGTTTGCAAAAATCGACACTTGGAAGAAATTTCAGAGAAAAACAGTCAATGGTTCCCTATGGAAGAAAATTCAAGTTACTGGTAAGTACAGTCAGGATTACTTTTGCGTATCAGTACTGGGCTAAAAGGTACAGTACTGGCTTCTCTCCTGATCCCAGGTGAGTATTTCGGAATTCGTTATTCAGCTGATTTTAGATGAATATTTCAAAGTTTCAAAACTTCACACTTAGAAGAAATTTCAGTGATAACCAGTCAATGTTAGCCTATGGAGGGAAAGTGAGTTATGGCTTTCAGATGAGTGCTTGATTGGTGGAGTTAAGGTTCTGGGCATAGTCTCAGGGGTCTCCCAGGGTCGTAAAGGTACAGTTGTTGTTACACCCTCAGCAGCACAGGGGCAACAGGTGCAGAGAGAGTAGGCCCAATCAAATCCAATAGAGGGTAGGGGGCCTTTAGTTGGTGGCTGCAAGCAGGCAGGCCACACGGCTGTGGGGGCTGAGCTCCTGGTCACTTACTCAGGGCAAGTGGGGAAGTAGAGTAGGATAGTAGTTGCACTGGGTGCAAGGTGCTTTTGAGCCGTCGGCGCTTAATGTTATCCAACGGAAAGTTAAAAAGTGAACAAAGGCTGCAGATTCGGGGACGGAGATTCTTTAGGTGCGACCACCACTTCGAGAGGAAAGTTGGAATATTGGAGAAGAGGTAGGTACCCCAAAGGACGGCACAGGAGACCGCGGGGCACCGGGTGGATGGGTGTCTTTTGGCCTCGGGAAATCTTACCCTCAGCTGGTCGCGGTTGGGGGGTCCCTGGTTCTGAGGCTGCAGGCGTCGTCTGGGTCGTCGAGGAGGGTCTTTGGGCACTGGACTTCGGGTCCCAGTAACCAGCGGGACGTCCTCGTGGTCTTGGATCACTCTGGCACCGGCCGGGCTCGGCGGGTGCAAAGTGGGCTGGGCTTGTGGTTCCTGGATGGCACCAGGGGAATTGTTGTTGGAGCAGAGCCTCTGCTCATGGGAGTCCCAGTCTCTAAGAGGGTCAAGGCAGGCAGGTCCTCCGGGGTTCTTGAGGTTGCTGTCCGCAGGAGATGCCAGGATTAAGCAGGAACAGGTTCAAGGATCAACAGGCCGGTAGGGCTGGGGCCAAGTCAGTTGTCATCGTCCTTTGGTTAGCTGCTGCATGGCAGGTCGTCCTTCTTGTTCTTCTTGTTTTTCAAAACGGGATCTGAGGAAGGAAGGTTCAGGGTGCCCCTAAATACTAAGTTCAGGGGCGTTACAGGTAGGGCAAGGGCAGGGACAAATAGGTCACTGTCCTGGGGTGGGTACACCCCCTAATCTGCTCCTCTCCTCTGGGAGGGGGCAGGAGCCTAGCTGTGATTTGGCAGGGCTCCCCATCTTCAAGATGGCCGGAGCCCGGGGTCGTGCTTCACCTCACCTCTCCCACCTGAGGGGTGGGGTTGGCATAGGCTGGCACACCCCCCTTCCTGACGTAGGGTTTCCCGCCAGTCTTCTCGCCAGAGTGGGGGTCAGAACTGGTGGGGGCCAGTTGCTGAGTACAGCAAGCGGTCTGGAGAATCTCACAAAGGCTGCAGGCGTTTGAAGCTTCCCCCTGCCCATCCTGGGGGAGGAGACCTAACACCTCGCCCAGGATGTGCATTGTTGCAGGCCCAGGAGAGCGGGGGCTCTCCACCCAGGGGTCCAGCAACATGTCTGCTGTTTGGCAGCCTAGGCAGCCTCTCAGAACAGACGTGGAGTGTAGGTTAGGTTTCAGGGGGCATCTATAAGATGCCCTCTAGTGCATTTTACATTAAATCCCACACTGGCATCAGTGCAGGTTTAATGTGCTGAGACGTTTGATATCAAACTTGTCAGTCTTCAGTGTAGCCATTATGGTGCTGTGGAGATCGTAATGACAACCTCCCAGCACCATATACTCTTAATGGCATCACTGCACTTACAGTGCCCAGGAATGGCCCTGGGTACTGTAGGGGCACAGGGCGCATGCACCTGTGCCCACACCACTGCCATAGGGCACCCAGCTAGAGGGGTGGCTGATGTTTGCCAGGGCAGTGGGTTTTGTGGGCATGGCACACAGGGATGTGTGCCAGGTCGACTTTGGTTAGTTCTGTACTTAGAATCTCAGCCTGCAAATGCAGTGTGTGGGGTTCAGGGTACAGGGCCCCTAAGGGTGGCACAATAAGTGCTGCAGCCCTTGGGGGTCTTCTCTGGTCACCATGCCCTGGGTACCTAGGGTACTTAGGGGCTAACAGGTGGCCAGAGATGCCAATTGGGTTTTAGTTTCAACACAGTTTTAGGGAAGGAACACAGGCCCTGGGCCCTGGTTGGCAGGAGACCAGGGCACCCTCAGTCAAAGCACATCAGCAATTCAGCAAAAAGTGGGGTCATACCAATGAAAGAAACATGGCACTTTCTCACATACATGTACATTTTTTGCATTAACACAGGACGGGACCACCATCACTATGTGGTTCGCGTATTTAAATATGGCGCCACAGGTTGGCTGTAAACACCCACCGTTCATCTGCTGCTGGCAGCCAATGGCGGCGCACAAAGCATCTGCAGCTTCGGCGGAGGGGTAGTCATCATCGATCTTGATCTCAGTAATGATGTCTGATCCCAACTTGGCCATGTATAGCATTCTAATCCTCTTCAGAGTATTGTTCACCTTCTTCAGCTGCACATGGGTATGAGAGGTTAGAAAACCCTCTCTATCAGGTAAAGTCAGTCTCAGCTGATCCCTTCAGCATTTCATCTTTCCAGTGTAGATAAGAGAGGCATTTTTATTTGATTGTATTCCTCTGACTGACATTAACTTGACTATAGTGATTGGTGAAGGTTGCGGTTTTTGGGATGATCCGGCTGGCCACACTTTATATGCACAGGAATATTTACTATTGTTTTGGACCAAATAATATCGGTAATTGGTGTGATTTGACTATATGTTATTCTCTATGTCATTTTATATGGTTGTAACTTGGAATAATACTCTGAGTCTTTACAATTATCTTGACCCTGTGAGTTAATTCCATATTCATTTCATTCAACACCACAGAAGGCACAGAAACATTCTGTTTCTAAATGGGTCTCGTGCTTTCTCCTGTGGGCAATATGATTTCCAGGTTACTTGACCTGATAAGACCCTGAAAATAGCTCTATGGTCACAATGTTAACATTAGGATCCTCTGGCCGGTCTTTACATTGTTGAAAACTGTGATTTTGAACAGATTTTGACTTGTTAGTCTAAAGAGGCGGAGAATATCACTTAAAGCTGTTTTTTAAATTTGTTCATTATCACTTTATGCACCTCTCTTTCACTGCATTATTTGCATTTTTGACTTTATTTGGCAATTGTATGTTCTGTACCTAATTCATGTTTGAAATGTATATAAATGATTCATATTTCATAATGAAGGCCCACACATTGCATACTTCACAATCAAAAATAGACTTTTTTAATTCAGGGTACTGCCGATTCAGGTAGGGCGGTTGCCACTATTTGAAAGAGTCTCACAGGAACATAAACAAATTATTTTTAATACGTTTAGGTCCTGGTGGGCTGATTGGGTTGGGCTTTGTAATTTAATTTACGTAATGGTTGCAGCATTGTATACTTGCTGGCAGAGTATTTTTTCCTGTTCAAAGCTTCTCCCACTATGCATTTGAAGATGAATTCTGGAAAAGAAATGTTAACCACAATGCCTGCCGTTTAAATTTGGCAGCCCTTCTACTGATGACACTGCAGAGGCCCCCATCACAACACTAGTTGAACTATCAAAGTTCCAATGATTCCGTAGCCACTTACAGAACAATTTTAACACAAGGACGGAGCCATCATCAGATTCATTGTTACTGTGTCTAATTTTCACTTTCATAAGCCGTAACTAACCCGGGTGCTTCTCTGTACTTGAAATATAAAGGCTAGCAGATAGCTATGATCCATTACGTACACTTCTCTCTAAACCCTCTTTCGCTCTCTCTCTCACGCACATATCTTACTCCGGTTTCACACTCTCTTCTGTCATACATTATCCCCAAACCCTTACAGCAATTCCTTCTCAATTTTTTTATGTCATTTTTCCATTATTGTCATTTATTTTCCACCTCCCCTACCTCATAACCTATTTCCCATTCTCTGGTTCTCCAGCACCGCAAGATCATACAAATGACAAGAGCGCTATACAAATATAATAACTCCACTGCAAACAAGAAAAAAAAAGTAAAACACATTGTCATTTACAACTCCAATAGCTCTAACTTTCACAAATGCGCGACCAACTGCATTGCAAATGTTTGTCATTATTGCTTTTCTGTCCCTAAAATATTTCAGTTGCTCCATTTTAAGATTGTCACTTGTCACTGCACACAAAAGAAGTGGTCATGGGGGGGGGCGCCAGGTGGCGCACGACCAAGATGGCCCAGCCGGGCAGACAAATATCCTTCAGCCCAATCCTTGGCAAAGTTCTGACCTTTACGTGGGAGTCCTGGAGCCACGCTGATTCCAGAGGTATCCTTTGCGGGGGCCTCAGCTGCTGACCTGCTACTGCACGGGCTGCCGAGATTCTGAGTGGACAGTGGAGGTCTGGGCAAAACCACAGACGCAGCGTGACGGCTGGGAGAGACCGAGGCCGCATTGGTAGCGGGAGGTGGAGTGCTGTGCAGCGGCGGAAGTGCTCGGTTGCTCCCACGAACTAGGTCCGGGTGGTGAGGGGCGCTGAGGCGTACCTGGAGGAGGGAAACCCCCCCCCCCCGGCATCAGAAGCAAATACTGGCGGAGACCTGTAACTCAGCTGGGACATCTGCGGTAGTCCAAGGGTGCGCGGGAGTCCAGGCCAGACGGCTGACCGAAGACGATTGTAGCGGTGAGCGGCGGTGACGAGCCCGATACTTTCGGAACCCTGCACCGGACCTATTTATATATCGCCTACCTCGCCTGCCCTGACCGAGCTCGGAAATCTCGGATCCTGCCCTAAACTCCTTGGTAGACCCAGCGGCAGTTGCGGAGCGGAGCAGCTGCCATTTTGCTTTACCACAGCGCTCCCACCCAAAGCGGAAGCCCGCCATCTTAGTGGCAGCCTGCGAGCATAGACTGCCCTGGCTGTCATCTACCCGCGCTGTTTTTTTGTGAGGCTACAAGCGGAACCCCAACGCTGCTTCACCCAGGCATCCCAGCTGCATTTCAAAATTCCGGCGATCATTTTGAAGCAGGTGGATGCAGCCTGCCACCAGTGGTGCAGAGCCCAGAGATAACTAAGGTGCACAGGCTATACGATCGCAACGCGGGCCTCCTGCACTCGAGCCTTAAAGCATACTGCTTGGTAGCCCGACCCCTGGTAGTTCCTGATGTGCCCTTGACACTGGCCATTGACATTTATGACTGCTGATCCAACGCTCCTATACAAAAACTGTCTCATAAACACCATCGGTCACCTCAATACTCACCATAATTTTCTAAACACATAAATCCAGGCCCATAGCACCAATGAGACAATTTAGAGCGACGGAATCAGGTGGTTTGATTTAAAGGACTATTCACAAAATATTTACATTTATATTTACATACTACAGTTTAAATCAAGCCACATAAGGTGGATGGATCAACTAATAGTAACTAGACCATGAATAAACAAGACCAGCTTGTCACTTTAAATCTAATTTTTATTGACTTTATTCTCATAAAAGAAAAGCATTTAGAATGACTTAAGGTTTTATTTCATAAGCAAATAGGAAAGCAGCATTTATTAGAGGAACAAAATTAGAACTGTCATTCAGAAGAAAGCTCAGAAACATGAATTATTAATTAAAGATCGTTTCCATTTCCTTCAATCTATTTCCCTGTCTATCTCAAACTTCTCCTAAAGGGAAGAATAATAAGTCAGCTGTTTTTACGTGCGGCAAAAGTCCAACAGCATGACACCGTCTCAGGAATCGGAAAGCAAGAGTTTTTTCCATAAACGCGATACCAGGCTTTATACCTTTTAACTAACTTATCTCTCTACATTTTGTATTTCTTCACAAAATTCTTAGTCCTTATTGGCTGATTCAGGTCAGTCCACATTAGGTCATACGGCTCCTGACCACGTTCAAACTTTACATTAGCTCCATTGTCCTTTCCTTCCGTGACATTCAGCTTTCTTCAAAATGTTACTTTAGTACAAGTTCAGAACATTACTTCCTAATCTTGACAGAGACTTTCTCTTCCTGTCCTTGGGCCTTTTCTCCACAAGCATATTCTATTCATTGTTAAACGTTTGTACAACAAATATCTTCACCACCGTGTAATGCAAGGCTCCACTCTGGACAAGGTTTCTCTCGTCTGCGTCTCTGTCAGCCATATTTTTTCAGAGCCAATTTAGGCCTCACTTCGGAAACTATTTATTAAACAAACACAAGACATCAATTAATTAAAGAATTGAGACCCATTCTGTTACCCTCCCCCTTTGCTAATTAACATGGTCATGGTTAATTATGTTACCTAGCTTAGCACAAAAAGGCAGCATCATATTTACCTGTCCTTAACAAATCAGGAACTTTGAGCATTTTTATTACAAAAGACATAACGTAAGCAACATAAAATAAGCACATGCCATTATTATAAAAATGCTGCATTAATACTGACAATAGACAAGGTTAGTTTTATTATTTTTTCTTTTTGCAGTTGCAACACAAAGCATGTTAGTCCCACTTGTAAACCCATGATGAATGCATTTTAAACTAAGTTGGTTAATGATCACTCCACAAACTTATTAATAATATTATATTATTAGGAGAGGTTAACTTTGCAAGTCAGAAAAAAATGTTGTTCTTCATCTTGCTCCATCAACTCCCTCATCTGGTGATTTCCAAATCACCAAACTATACCCAAAAATTTATGATTCTATAAATTTTCAATTTAAGGACATGCTTTGCACTTTCTTAGTATTAGTATTTCTAAACTCTAGAATCAGCTGTTTTTTCTGCAACTATCATATTGAACTCTACGAAACTCTTCTAATTCTATTTCTTTTTCCCTTTCCTTTCTTAGCTTGTAAATTATCTTCTTTTCTGTGACATGCTTTCTTCTCTTGTGTAACATACAACTGATTTTTAACAAAAGTATCACTAAAGCTATAATTAGCAAAGGGAAAACTATTTTACCTATAATTGAACTACCTATCTCTTGAAACCAGTGTCTAATTGCTGTAAATCTTTTACTAAGACGTTCTGAAAAACTCTCATCTTCTAAAGGTTCTACCTCTTGGTGTAACGCAGTAATGATTTTAATGTACATCTCTATATTCTTGCTTTTGGAATGTATGTGCAACAGTGTTGAACATGTAAGATCCCACAAACTCCTCCCTCCTTAGCTAACAGGATATCAAGTGCAAGACGATCTTGCATTACCATCGTCCTCATGGCTATAAGTTCAGTATTTACTAATAGAAATCCACTTGCAGTGTCAGTTGACAGTCTATCTACAATTGTTGACCTTTTTCTGATTCTCCCTGCATTCAGGGTAATTCCCACCTTAGGTATCAATGCACCAAATATGTCTCCCAGGATTTCTGAAAAACTTTCTCTTTTAAATCTTTTTACATGTTTGCTAATTTCAAATGAACCTTCAGCATTTCTATCTACATGAAAAATTTTAGGAAAAACTAAACCTACATAACAAGTCCCGTACCAGTGGTCCGGAAGGCTGTAATATGCGTTATCCCCACAAACAAAATAAATTCCAGGAAAAATTGGATCTTTGCCTCCTTTGAATCCCCATCACCCTATAATCCGATAAGTATCTTCACATTGACTTACACCTACAAAATAGTTATCATACAGAGTATTATCTCTTCTTATACAAAATTTTCCACTAACAGGTTTATCTATGTGAATTGCAACATTAATATTTCTACCATTGTGACGAGGGGGACCCGGACTCGGGTCCTCCAGGCATGCCTATTCATGTGTCCCCTCTCTTTGCACAGCACACGGACTCCTCGAAGACCATGGACGTGGACGGCTGCCGTCCCTTGCTGGACTCAGAGGACCCGTGTTACTTTAATTGGGCGGACCCGGACCTGGGACCCGCCCTCCGGACGTCGGTAAAACCCAGCCCAGAATACACACAGGTGTGTGTTACACCAGGAGGAGGAGGAGAGTGGCGACAGGAGAGCGAGGACGGAGCGGAGTGGAGGAAGAGCGAGGACGGAGCGGAGTGGAGGAAGAGCGAGGACGGAGCAGAGTGGAGGAAGATCGAGGACGGAGAGGAGTGGAGGGAGATCGAGGAGCGGAGAGCGAAGGGAAGAGAACAGGCGGACCAAGGAACCAAGAACACCGGAGAAAGACCTGAGGAGGAGCGAGACTGCAGCGACACGCCAGGAGGCCGACGTGAAGGCGCATCGCCCAGCCACGCTTCCCGGGAAGTGTGGCTAGGACAGGTACGGTCTCGTTTCCTGGGTTGGACGAGATGTAAGCGGGACAAGCCCCCTTGACCCGTACTGTGCACGAATCGAAACACCTTCCCCTCACTTCCCCTCCCTAGTAGCGGGGTATCTAGCGTGCACGTGTGCCTCCTCACAACCCCTTCCCTACCTCAGTTCTTCCGGACAGCCAACTAATATTGGTTTCCCTTTTTCTTTTCTTTCTGCTGTGATCTACCGGCCCTCGTGCAACAACGGCGGAAGCTCGGACTACGCCTCCCAGACGACACCGGGAGTTGAGACGGCGGGTAGTTATACGAGAGGCTACGGAGGACGCTACCAGTCTTCTTCCCTACTATCGAGTCCCTGTTCAAAAACGAAGGCTGTATTAAACAATAAAACCTGCCCTACCTACAACCCCGTTGTCCGTGGATTTGTTTGGCAAACCCCCTGAATCCCCACAAGTGGTGGAGAATGCGGGCATAACGGAGGTAGCCATCAGGAACACAACGATGGAGGAAATGCTACAGGCGCTCGATAAGGGCCAGGAGCACCTGGGATGGGCCGTAGAACAGCAGCTGGCCGCCGCCCAGTTAGACAGGGACACATTGAGGAACACCGTGGTGGCACAGCTCGAGGGGATGCACCACACAGTCGACCCAGCCAGCAATCCGGTGAGGGAGAGTCGGACACCGGCCACCCCAGCAGGTATTTCCCTACAGAAATACGTCACCGGGGAAGATCCAGATGCATTTCTGACTAACTTCGAGAGGGTGGCACTGGCTTGTGGCTGGCCCCTGGAGATATGGCCATTTTTTCTTGCCCCCCTGTTAACCGGAGAGGCACAGGCTGCCTATCAGGTCGCCAATGGTAACGGACAGACCCCCTATGGCCAAATAAAAGTAATCATCCTAGACCACTTGGGATTGGGCGCAGAGGCATACAGGGTGCGCTTCCGTAAAGAAAGAGGACAAGCCGGGGATAACCCAAAAACATTGTTTTTTCGATTAAAGACAGCCGCAGACAAGTGGCTCACCCCTACATCTAGTACGAAGGAGGAGATAATGGATAAAATCTATTTGGAGCAGTTTCTCGAGGCACTACCCTTTGGGACCCAGAGGTGGCTCAGACAGCACTCCAACCTGTCGACCACCCAGGCCATGGAAATGGCGGCCACATATGTCCAAGCACAACCCCGCCTACACACAACCGAACATGAGAAACCGGTCAGACCCGCGTTCAGACCCGAACGCAGACCGCGAGCCCCCCCCTGGGCGGCCCGTTCCAAGACCAATGACGACAGAGACACCCCCATTCCGTGGTCCTCAGTGCTTCGACTGCGGAATGTGGGGACACATTGCACGCCTCTGCCCCCAAAAACGCTCACAAGAAGAACCCATGGACGTCAGCTATTTACCCAAGGTCGTCATGTATTCCGCACAGCTCGGCGGAGCCTATCACGTGAGTGTTAAGGTCAACGGTACTGTGGTCAGCGCCCTCCTGGACTCGGTCTGTAAACAGTCAGTAATACAGGGTTGTTACGTGAAGCCCCTTCAGGTAATGCCAGATTCCCTAGTGTTTATTAAATGTGTACATGGGGACGTCAAGGGTTATCCGGTTGCGTACATCCCCATTGAAGTAGAGGGAAAGAGTACTTTGGTTGTGAAGGTGGGGGTCTTGAATACCCTTCCCGAGAAACTTATATTAGGGACTGACAACCCCCACTTCCTTGATCTATTTCAGGGGCGACTTCATCAGGATAGGGTAATCGACACTACAGCTATTCCTGCCCTGACCTCCCCTGATCCCTGGGAGGGTGATAGGAGCTTTCGGTTTGCCCAGGCCAACGACGCCACCTTATTCAATGCCTGGGAACAAGCCCACAGCGAGTAGGACAATCCCCAACCCCGATATCCCCGCTTCCTGATTAAAGATGACCTCCTGTATAGACAAGCAAAACAGGACGATCCTATGCAGCTGATTGTGCCATTGTGTTTCCGTGAACAAATCATGTTTTACGCACACACCCACTTGTTGGCGGGCCATATCGGGAGCGAGAAGACCACTCAGAACGTGCTAAGAAGCTTCTATTGGCCTGGAATGTACCAGGATATCAAATCCCACTGCCAGACATGCGACCTATGTCAAAGAAAAAACACCCAGAGACCCACGGCAATTCCTCTACAACCTCTCCCCGTCATTGGAACCCCCTTTGAGAGGGTCGGAATGGATCTTATCGGCCCTCTTCCACAGACCAGGAAGGGATACCAATACGCTTTGGTAATCGTGGATTACGCCACACACTTCCCTGAGGCGTTCCCCCTGAAAGCCCCCACCTCCAGGAATATTGCGGATAAGTTCCTGGAACTTTTCTCACGGATGGGATTTCCCAAAGAAATCCTTACGGACCAGGGGACTCCGTTCATGTCGAGGGTCATGAAAGAAGTGTGTCTCCTACTCGGACTCCACCAGATAAAAACGTCTGTGTACCATCCCCAGACCGATGGCCTGGTGGAGCGCTATAACGGGACCTTGAAGTCCGTGCTGAAGAAGATGCTAACCGTGAACGGAAGCGATTGGGATCTGTTACTTCCCTTGGCCCTATACGTGATCCGAGGCCAAATGCAAAGCAGTTTAGGCTGTTCATCATTCGAGATGTTGTACGGGAGACAACCCCGGAGCCTCCTGGATATGACCAAAGAGGTGTGGGAGGCAGAAACAACCAGAGAAACCCGAACCCTGTTAGAATATAGCCAAAACTTGAAGAACAAACTGGGGAAGATACGCGAGCTGGCCTTTGCTCATCTGGTAGAGAGTCAAAGAAAGCAACGTATCCATTACGACAAGGGGAAAAAGTGGAGACATCTCCTCGTTGGCGATTCGGCTCTTGTACTCCTGCCCTCACCCACTAAGAAATCCCAGAATGAGTAGCAAGGCCCGTACAAAGTCACCGAAACGTATCGATTGCACCTGAGCGGGAGGAAATCCCAGATCTTTCATATCAACCTTCTAAAGAAGTGGTTGGGCACACCACCCGTGTCATCCAACCTCACTACTACTGTAGGAAACATCCCGGAGACCACGCTGGGTGAATTGGTGGTCAATGACGAGTTGTATCGGAGCGAGCAAGAGGACACCAGGGATACAGCTCGGCTTATCTCGACGATATCATTATCTTCAGTCCGTCATGGGAGGAACATCTGCACCACCTACAGGTCATCCTGCAACAACTACGGGGCGCTGGATTGCATGTCAATGCCAAGAAATCTAGCATTGGTTTCCATAAAGTCAAGTATCTAGGGTACTTGCTGGGACACGGAGCCATAGAACCCCAGATCGAGAAAGTGAGAGCCATCGCTGGCACCCCATTTCCCAAGAACACAAAAGACATGAGAGCCTTCTTGGGGCTAGTTGGCTACTATCGGAGATTCATCCCCTCGTTTTCGGATGTAGCAGCCCCCTTGACGGATACGTTGAAGAAGCATGCCAAGAGAGACGACTTCCTAAAACCATCGCCGGCAATGTGGAAGGCCTTCCAGACGCTAAAGAAAGCCATCACGACCAGCCCAGTGCTTACATCCCCGGATTTCACGAGACCCTTTATTCTGCACACAGACGCCTCTGACTTTGGTATTGGGGCCGTATTGTCACAGGACACGGGGGTAGGGGGCGAAAGGCCCATCCTTTACATCAGCTGTAAGTTGTTCCCTAGAGAGGTGAAATATCCCACAATTGAAAAAGAGTGTCTCGCCATACGGTGGGCAGTAGACAAACTGCGCTATTACCTGGAGGGGCATCTGTTTATTCTATATACTGACCACGCCCCTCTATTGTGGATGAGTAGGAACATCTCTAACAACCCCAGGGTTATGAGATTGTTAAAAAGGGTTCCAAAGACAACCGGTAACCAAAGACCCTTTTATGTTGCCCGGCAGTATCGCCTCTATGACCCACCAATATTAATCAATGAAGAAGCAGGCGCTGGAGACTGGAAGGCGGGAAACGAGGATTTTATTCTCTCCGGAGGAGAACACATCAATTCAGACAGCAAGTATCGTCACGAGGTGCTCTAACCACATCTCTGAGGCCTGGCCTCTTATACTAGGGTTTACGACCTTTATTGCACATAACACATTCTCGCAATACTTTAGAACTTGAAAGAACATCCTCGGAATCTCCCCTTCAGACCCGTTCCCACACACATTTACAGTTGGATTCCCCACCCTGGTCACAACAGGTGATGGTCGTCGCACAGCAGGGCATTCCGCCGATTCACGGAATGCATGGGGTTGATCGGATCTCATGGGGTGGGGGCTTTGATCGGTTCGGGGGTCTTTTGATGGAGAGGGGAAGCTTCCTACTGTACGGGGTAATAAACAGTATCCGCAGAGCCAGGTGGCGGCCTGGGAACAGGGAAGACAAACGGGGGCACAGGAAAAAAGGGGTTTGTATCAGAAGGATCTGAGGCCATGAAAGGAATGAGGGGAGGTGTCGCGCTGGGAACAGGATGGGATTCCGTGGTGAAGCTGCGCTGAAGAGGGGTTTATGACCCGAGGCATGAGAGAGCGGGGGTTGTCAGCGTGCGGGGGAATGCTTGCGAGGTTAAGAGAGAGAGAGACGCGCTGGCTATTAGTGAGGGGCAGGGAGGCCATGGTGCTCAAAATGGCTGTCGCTTACGCGCACGAATGGGCCTGGAAAGGGGCAAGATGGCGCCGATAATGTTCACTAAGTTTGTATTTATTTTTCACAGTCCTCCCTTTAACATTTCCAAGACATCTTGCTGGCCTATTTCCTATCTACCCCTATATGCAGTGATCATAAGTAAGGGAGAGGGGACTTAGGTGAAAGAACTGTACGTAAACATCACATTATAAACATCATATTGAAAAATCTCATCAGTTAGTAGGCGGGTTCATCGTTAAGTTGATTGCAGGAAAAGTCATCGTAATGCAATATCAGACTAGAATTACGTAGCGAGGGCGTTGGGTACAGATCATAGAATAAGAACTGGTAAGTTATCATATGAGTAAGTCCTTTTTGTATACGGCGAGTGCGTAGTCAGTCCAATGGTGCTTGGGAGAGAAAGGAGAGACAGTAAAAATATCAGAGTTCTCGTTGTCTTTTGTCATCTTCTGTTGGCACTGTTAAGCACCTGGATTACAATTCGGTCCGTCAACAGGAATGTTCATGTGGATTGAGTCGTTGGAGGTCTGCGGGCAGGGGTACATTTTGTCTTGTTTCGCCAGGCCTCATAGGAGCAATGCGTTACGGTTTTGGGGCAGGTGCATCTTCTTCCGTAATGCAGAGCATAGATTTTGCAATGGAAAATGCAATTTGTTCCAGAACTGTGAGATCTGTTCGTTCCTTGAGTCTCTGTGGTGGGCACTTCCTGTTGCTTCCATCATCTTCAGGGTGCTTGGTAGCGGGCAGAACCACAGACTTTGTTTATCTTTTCTTCGGGGGTGACCCTTGGTGGAGTTCTAGGTCACCGTTCTGGGATTTAACATAGTTCGTGGTCTACTTAGTCGGAGCTCCCCCCCTTTCTGACGCAGGGAGTACTCTTCTCTGGGTAGCTCAGTAGGTTTTGGAGGAATTTGGGAGTTCGGATGGAAAGGTGCGGGTGTGAACAGTCCTTATGGTAGGTCGGAGGAGGAGGGGATGGAGCAAGGCCAAGTCGGGGACAGATCAGGGGGAGGCGGAGAGTTTGCGACAGGCGAGTCCGTAACCATGTTCAGAGAGCGGGGACTCTTGGCACACGTTGATCATAGAGCAGGGGCTTCAGGTCAGCCCTTTCCTTAGCTTTGTTTGAAACAGTGCCTCGTCCGGCGTCTCCTTACTGCTGTGGTCTCGCCTCGGCCTCCGTCGCTGATGTTCCACAATCCGCAGTCAGGCCGCGTGCTCCCACATCCGGTCTCTTTCTCCTCCGACAGTGATACCCTTAAATGAGTTTTGAAAAGACAGTCTTTAGAGATTTTGCAGAAAAAGGTAATTACATAAGTCTATTTCTCTCCCAACACCAAGCAACTGGGGTAAGCACTCGCTACATTGGAGATTCTTGCGGCTAACGTATAAACAATTGATGATGGGTTTGCTGGATTCCTTACAATTTCCTTTCGCTGGCTAATTCTTTGGCGCTTTGATGATTATTTCGTTCATTTGTCATATGTCTAGTATAGTAGATGTCAGTTCTTCTGGCAGAGACCCATTTCCCTAGTACAAGTCTTGAAAGGCTAGGCTGGTCTTCAGGGCCTTGTATTTTACAAAAAGTGCAACGTGCTATTCACCATAGTCTGATAGGCATCCTTCTGAGGGATGAACATAGGCTAAACAAGTCTGCATTACATAAAAGCATCTTATTTTCAACCATGCTCACTGCAACAAGTTCTTTCGTTTTTCAATCTAATTTTCAACTTTGCACACATCCTTCTAACTTTCTATATAAATCCTCGCAACCTGGTTACTACAAAAACTCGGGAGGGGTGGTTTGCAATAATTATTAAACTTATCCTCGGGGAAGGAGGGATCTTATGGATACCAAACTGGGGGCATTTTGGGTAGATGGGGGTGTCTCGATCATTTCTTACAGCTTGGGGTACGGAGACAATTTTCAATGGGGATGGTCGCATTACCACAGACACATTTTTATCATAGGAGCCACTGACAAATAGTTCCCTGAGAGTGGGTCAAATTTAGGGAACCTTAGTCGTCTTACCTGTCCCTTTCCTATCGGCCAATTTAAATTTCATCCATATTTTAGTAGAAAAGGAGAGGTAGTAACGTGGTACCAATACAATTTTATTTAGGACAAATTTGCGCAAATACTTGTGGTATTTGGGGCCAATCAGGAGGTGCACCAGGTTCGCCAATTAGGTGCCAGTTGCTAGGAAGAGGGAAAGTGTGGAGGGGTGGAAGAGTGAGTGAGAGAGAGAGAGAGAGAGAGAGAGAGAGAGAGAGAGAGAGAGAGAGAGTAAGAGAGAGAGAGAGAGACAATAGGCCGAACAGTACACGTGTGACATAGAGAATGACCGTGTATTGTTTGGGCTATTCAGTGCGTTACCCAACGTTAGACGTTTCGGGTCTGTGTTAGGAGGTAGGAAGCATGCAGTTTTGGGACAGAAAAGCGTTAGATTTGGTAAAAAGGTCGTGAGAGCGTCCTTGTTGTGCCATTTTGTAGCGCTAGTCCGTCTTCCTGCATCGGGCGTGACGTGGTTCCAGATCCCTTATGATACTCTAATCGGGATTCTAATGTAACCTGCAGAGGAAAAAAAGGGGGGAGAAATAGGGGAGGTAGGGGGACAACATTCGAACACATCAAATGTAAGGGCACGAAAATCCTTTACTTACCACATACTCGTACTTGTCTCTTCGGGATATAATCCCTTAGGGTTCTGGTTTCTTAAAGTCATGGGGGCAGGCAATGTGATAGGTGGTTCATGGGGAGGTTCGAGGATGGCATTAAGGATCGTGTGTAGTGAAAAACGCTAAAAAGAGGAATCGGAGGTGCCTAGCGCGAGGTACCCGGTTTCGTAGATGTATCCGGTCATCGGGGTCCCTAAATCATTCCCAAAGCTGTGATGTTCTTAAGGCATACCAGTTCTTCGTTCAACTGTACCTTAGTACCTTCGACCACCATATCCTTATAACAATTTATCAATCACACCATTTTACTTTACCCACTCTCTGAAGTCGAGGTCCTTCTTCATACGTCAGTTCCTGAGCTTAGTCGCATATCTTGGAGGCAGCGTATCATACCTTCGATTTGACCATCAACCCAGGGCCGAACAACCATTTCTCGGATAACCTTAAAAAGAGAGCAGAACAGTTGCGCACAGAAAAACCCTCCCACCGATACCCGTATTTACAAAAGTACGCGATGCCTATCCATAGCTTTTAAGACTTTTATTTGTAGAATTATTCAGTACGTAAAATGTGAGAGCGCAATTCATATTTTGGCCTGACATGTCGTCGATGGAAGCACATACAGTAGGGGGTTATTTTGTAGTACAAGAACATGTAAAAAAGGTCTAATTAATTATTTGTAAGTAACCAAAAACATTTCATTGCGTGACGAAGGAATCAGGGGCATTTCAGTTCATAGATGGAAACACAGTCAAGCTCATCGTAATCACATTTCCTAAATGCAAAACCGCGGGCGTGCATCATGAGCGACGTTATGTATCAGTTACAACAAATATCAAAAATAAATTGTTCATTGAAATCAACATTTTTACGGAACCCTTCTTAAATGTTCGCCAAGTGAACCCTCCTCCCTTTAACATCGAGTGCGCAATGGTTCGTATATATATATATATATATATATCTTAGTACATCCAGTTTCATTAGCTAAGGAATACCACGAGGCATCCGTTAGTTTCCATTGATACCAGCGCCATTTTGGGCGAGGCCGGTTTAGTCCGGAAGTAGCATCAGGGGCAAAATATCCCCGCCAATTGGCGGTTGGACCAGAGTCCCTTTCGGTAGTCCAAAAGAAAACTGTGCTAACAAAGGGGGCTGGTGGTGTGGACCGTCAATCAAGAGAGGGAGGGGGTAAAGTCTCTCTTACCAGGTCATGTTGATGTTCAGCCGGAACTTGCTCGAGTTCGTTAGCCCATAATGTTCCTGGGTGGTTCAGACGGAAGCTGATGCAGACACGAGAGCACCGCCATCTTGTTGCTGTGCCGTGGTTATTTCATTTGAGATCAATGCAACTGTTCCTCACCGGAAGCCTAAAGGGGCCGAGGGCTCTTGGGACTTTGGTAGAATCTTCAAAGTCGAGGGGATGTTTGTCGATGGTGGGGGCTTGCGCCCAGGTGGGCAAGCGCCCGAGTTGCAATTTCGGACAAAGTTACTCCAGCGGCCTAGACCCGCCTTTCGAGGGCCCAGACGCCATTTTGAGGCCCTGCAGCAACCTTTGCCGTATCCATCAGGAGTGGAGGAAAACTTCTTGTGATGGCGAAAAACAGAGCATCATGCGGTTGGAGCAGGACATTTTGGTTCGGGGCGCCAGGGTGCAGCGGTGGAGCCTTCGTCTGGGGAGGTAAGGGAGGCTCGTCTGTGCCGTCTCCCTCTCCTGGCGCATCCTACACCGTCCCTTGGAATCAGGGGCGCACATGATGACCACCCTACACCCCTGATTCCGACTCTTGGGGGACCACTGTACATCCGGTGCTCCGTAAATATGCCCATCGGACATTGTGTGTCCTGTACCACGCAAGTATACCAGCCGGGTCTTGTATATCCTGTATTGAGAAAATATACGAGTCGGGCATTGTGTGTCCTGTGTTGCGGAAATATGGCCGTCGCCCGGCTGGAGGACATCGGTGTCGGGCCAGGGCAGGGAAGCCTCCTACCTGTGGAGGTGGAAGAGGCTCGTCCGCGTCGCCTCTTCCTCCCTGCCCACCCTGCATCCGTTCGATGGAGGAATTCGTGATGGCCGGACCAGGAGATACAAGGGAGGGGGGTCACCTTCATCCGCCCCCTCCCTACTCGCGGTCCGGGGGACGCCATCCCTGGAAGGGCAATATGGGAAGACCATTTCATTGCCCGCTGTGTGGGGTCTCCAGTACCTTCTCGCCAGCAATCTCTTTTTGGGCTCATGGTTGCTGGCAGGCCCCGCCCCACACGTGCTATGTGTTTCGGATGGGCGGGACCATCGAACTGTTACATTTCGAGGACTTCCGGAGTGAGCATAACATGTTTTGTATTTTTCCTATTAGTCAAGTTTGCTTTTTAGAGAGTTCTACTAGTTATTCTATTTACTGTTGGTTGTGTGTTTTACCGTAATTAAATCCTAAGTTATATAATAGACGCTTGGCTTTCTTGAATCTTTTCTCTAACGGGGGGTTGTTTACACTGACCTGCAGTTGTGTTTGTTTTTCAGAGTGGGGGAGCAACAGAGAGCAATCAGTCCCAGAACTCTAACATGTCGTTAAAATTGGTCTGACGAAATCTGTGCCACCGAGCATAATCGAACGGGGTGGTCCTGTCTGTTCTGTCTGCACTAGTCTGATTGGTTTTTATCTCACGTCTTTTTCCTTTCTGTCGGTCCGTCCTTTCTGTCAACCCTCCATTCTTACCTATGCTTTGCAGAGTCGGGCATTGGGCTTTCCAGTGTCCAAGACATTTACAGAAAGCACATTGGTTTTGTTTTAAATCTGTCCGTCCTGTGCGTAATGTCGGGGGATTACCTTCGGGTCGTTGTGTTCCGGGGTTGGCTTGTCGGCACATCCCTTTACACCATTCGCTTTTCATGTCTACTCCTCGGGGCTGTGCCATCGCTGGTCCTTCCCTTTGCCTACTAGACGTTTGGAGGGTTGTCCGTCGTGTCCCTTCACCTTTTCTAAATTCGTCGCCTTCCCTTCGTTGCGTGGCTTCTTTGCGCCACATACCGAGACTATCGAGCATAATAGGTGTTGTTTCATTCCTACGAAGGGCTATTTCTACTGTTTCTATTTTGTCGAGATCAAAGGATCCTCTCAGTGGCCACTGTCTTTCTCGATCCCTTTTCGTATATTTATGCCACAGCTCACTATAGGCTATAGCAATTAATCCATGCTTCATGAACATGTCCTTATTAGGGGTGCCTTCCAGCGGAGCCGGATGGTTCATCTCTAATAAGCGGTCCGGGTTAAACAGGCTATTGACCAGTGGGGAGAAGACAGGCATGACGGATCGCAATGGGATAATAGTCAGCACTACCTATCTTATCACTGCGCGCAAAGACTAGACAGAATATTTCTATTCTACGTTGTTTGCACGTAGTGAATACCTCATGAACCAATTCTGAGCAATCAATCAATGTTAGGTCAAAAATAAAAAATCAATATGGTCAATGGGGAGAATAAGTAGGCTCGCAAAAGTTCGCGTCACCTACCCTTTCACTATCTGCAAAGAGGGGACCTATCTTTCCCTGTTTGCAGACAGAGAATCTCCAGAAAACAATCTATAACAGTTAATCAATAGGGGGAAGGGGCAATTGTTCAGTGGGGGAGAAAGATAGGTCCGACGGGTGCGTACCTATCCTTCGCTGTTTATAAAGGGAGAGCCTGTTGTTTCTCCATTTGTAGACAGTGAATCTCCAATAAATTAACAAAAAGTAATACTAGTATTTTCTCAACAATTATCAATCACTTCCTATTATCTATCACTATCGCATTTTCGTCGTGTTTACACGACCTTACCCGGACCGCATGGACAGTTTCTCGTCTTCCGAATCCAGCGCCCGATCGTCCTCTTCTCTTCGTACTTCTCGTGGCACTCCTGATGGTTCCCAGTCAGGACCGCAGATCACTCGAGAGAGGTCTGTTCGGAACCAGTGAAGTTCGGATGATCGGCTGTCAGACGAGGGTCTATCGGACAGGGTACCTTCCGATCGTTGCAGTCGTTCACTCTGTCGTCGGGACCTCTCCCACTGGATCCACGAGTCGCTGATGGGCCCCACGTTTGGGACGCCAATTGTTAAAAAGGGTTCCAAAGACAACCGGTAACCAAAGACCCTTTTATGTTGCCCGGCAGTATCGCCTCTATGACCCACCAATATTAATCAATGAAGAAGCAGGCGCTGGAGACTGGAAGGCGGGAAACGAGGATTTTATTCTCTCCGGAGGAGAACACATCAATTCAGACAGCAAGTATCGTCACGAGGTGCTCTAACCACATCTCTGAGGCCTGGCCTCTTATACTAGGGTTTACGACCTTTATTGCACATAACACATTCTCGCAATACTTTAGAACTTGAAAGAACATCCTCGGAATCTCCCCTTCAGACCCGTTCCCACACACATTTACAGTTGGATTCCCCACCCTGGTCACAACAGGTGATGGTCGTCGCACAGCAGGGCATTCCGCCGATTCACGGAATGCATGGGGTTGATCGGATCTCATGGGGTGGGGGCTTTGATCGGTTCGGGGGTCTTTTGATGGAGAGGGGAAGCTTCCTACTGTACGGGGTAATAAACAGTATCCGCAGAGCCAGGTGGCGGCCTGGGAACAGGGAAGACAAACGGGGGCACAGGAAAAAAGGGGTTTGTATCAGAAGGATCTGAGGCCATGAAAGGAATGAGGGGAGGTGTCGCGCTGGGAACAGGATGGGATTCCGTGGTGAAGCTGCGCTGAAGAGGGGTTTATGACCCGAGGCATGAGAGAGCGGGGGTTGTCAGCGTGCGGGGGAATGCTTGCGAGGTTAAGAGAGAGAGAGACGCGCTGGCTATTAGTGAGGGGCAGGGAGGCCATGGTGCTCAAAATGGCTGTCGCTTACGCGCACGAATGGGCCTGGAAAGGGGCAAGATGGCGCCGATAATGTTCACTAAGTTTGTATTTATTTTTCACAAGATGGTTCCTAGCCCTACAGCCCTTCAGATTCCAAGTCCGCCTCAGAAAAGGGAAGGACAATGTCTACGCAGATTTTCTGTCCAGGTTTCCTCTCCCCGATCGGGAGAATCCTAGGGGGGAGGTGTGTGACGAGGGGGAACCGGGCTCGGGTCCTCCAGGCTTGCCTATTCATGTGTCCCCTCTCTTTGCACAGCACACGGACTCCTGGAAGACCACGGACGTGGACGGCTGCCGTCCCTTGCTGGACTCAGAGGACCTGTGTTACTTTAATTGGGCGGACCCGGACCTGGGACCCGCCCTCCGGACGTCGGTAAAACCCAGCCCAAAATACACACAGGTGTGTGTTACACCCGGAGGAGGAGGAGAGTGGCGACAGGAGAGCGAGGACGGAACGGAGTGGAGGAAGAGCAAGGACGGAGCGGAGTGGAGGAAGAGCGAGGACGGAGCGGAGTGGAGGAAGAGCGAGGACGGAGAGGATACCAGGGAGATCGAGGAGCGGAGAGCAAAGGGAAGAGACCAGGCGGACCAAGGAACCGAGAACACCGGAGAAAGACCTGAGGAGGAGCGAGACTGCAGCGACACGCCAGGAGGCCGACGTGAAGGCGCATCGCCCAGCCACGCTTCCCGGGAAGTGTGGCTAGGACAGGTACGGTCTCGTTTCCTGGGTTGGGTGGGACGTAAGCGGGACAAGCCCCCTTGACCCGTACTGTGCACGAATCGAAACCCCTTCCCCTCACTTCCCCTCACAAGTAGCGGGGTATCTAGCGTGCACGTGTGCCTCCTCACAACCCCTTCCCTACCTCAGTTTTTCCGGACAGCCAACTAATATTGGTTTCCCTTTTTCTTTTCTTTCTGCTGTGATCTACCGGCCCTCGTGCAACAACGGCGGAAGCCCGGACTACGCCTCCCAGACGACACCGGGAGTTGAGACGGCGGGGAGTTATACGAGAGGCTACGGAGGACGCTGCCAGTCCTCTTCCCTACTATCGAGTCCCTGTTCAAAAACGAAGGCTGTATAAAACAATAAAACCTGCCCTACCTACAACCCCGTTGTCCGTGGATTTGTTCGGCAAACCCCCTGAATCCCCACAACCATTGAGCTTTTCATCCTCGATTTGCCAAAACTTAGATTTAGCAATTTTCATCACCTTATTTTGTTTGTAAATTGCCCGTCTCTCTTCCAGCATATTCAAGAAGGATTTCTCCTCTGCTCCCAATTTGTATGTTAAATTATTTCTATAAGCGTATTCATATGTGAGTTCACTAGTCACTAAGAAAAATTCCCTCATCTGTTTACCAGGTCTCACTTAATTCAAGGGATTTTCAACTTTTAAATTTGCAAAAATGTCATCAAAGTCAGAATTATAATATTCTAAACGACCAGTTTTATAAAACAAACTAGCTATTACACTACACGTCACACCATATGTAAGAGGGAGCATGTTATAGGTTATTCCCTCAGAAACAGAAGCAGGTAATTTTACTCAAACATAACAATCTTTAGCATCCATTACTTTAACATATTCAGATAAAAGTCTAGAAAAGGTATTACTAGAAAAATCTCCAACAGATCTATCTTGATGAATCTCTGGCTTATGATCAATATTTTATTAGTATCTATTTTCTCAGATTTGACCACAACTTTACTTGTCATGTTAGCTTTATACATCTCTTTATCTACACCTAAAGGAAAAATGACTGCTAAAATTAACCAGACTAGAATATTTAGTACCACACATATTGAAGACATTTTGCAACACCTCTTGAAAAGAGAGCATCTCGAATTTTTACTAGTATATGAGTAATGGTGAAACAACAATTAGTGGCAATGGGTCAGGGATAACACAAGCTATCTAAAAAAACGTACATTTATATTAGGATACAATCCAAGAATCCCAGGTATTCATGGTGAAAAATTGTGTTCCCATCAGATACCCGTCCTGTACCGCCCTACATCATTTGGGATCCTTCACCCGAAGGAAGTGGAAACATGTCCACTATGGATTAGGTAGATTGTAGCCTAATCTTGTGGGAGGATACAGAGATGTGATGAAGGAGAAGTGGTATCAGGGGGTAAACTGACTAGCAGTGCAAAGAAATGTGCTATGTGCAAAAAATAAGTGAATACGTTAATATTGGGTTGCAGGAATGGAAAAAAGAACTTTAATAGGATCCTACCCACACCCAAAGTTAAAAAACAGTGCAAAGTAGTGTAACAAATAACTACTTAGATGTAACCGAGGTCGACATGTTTCTGCAGTATAGTAGGGTCAAGGGATCCCTTTCTGCTTCTTCAGGACATTTACAAAAAATGCTACTGCTGGTGTGCAAGACGTAGTGATTTATAATATAAAATCATATCACCTGAAATCGCCCATGGAGATAATCCAGATGGTCAGGGTATCGTGCTAGACAAACAAACACACAAAAAACATACAGTTAATGACGATAGCTTGTGAGGAAAAATGAATTTCTCGTGAGAATTTATAATGCCAAATAGTACTGGTCGATAGTTGCTAAATAATCAACTTAATCATTCAAATCAAGATGATGATGTGAAAAGGATAACACTGTACCCACTCACCCACGAAAAGAGAGAAGAAGAAACACTATAGAACGAGGAAGAGCTAAGGAGCTTTTAGCTAGACACGCCCTGTCTCAGCAGGATAATTCATTTCTATAAGGTATGCCATGATATTCTGCAACAATCATCAGCGCCTACCCTGCTCTATTTAAAAATTAATAAGGAAGGTTGCATTTGTCGGCTATTTTATAAAGTAACAACACGAAAATGCTATTAGCGTTACATGCACCTTCGTTACGCTGATATTCTGAAACACATGCCTTTCGAGAGTTGGCTGTGAGAAAAGTTAAAAATGAAACCCAAATAGTTTGTAGACCAAACAGAGCGTTGACTGGTTCAAAGGAGGCCCTGGACATCGCATCCGCACAGACGGAATGCTGCCGTTGTGTTAATGCAAGTCAGTTAAAGCTGCAGTGCCTGCCGAATGAGCGCTATGAGCACATCTGACTAGAGACGTGGAGTTTATCCCGTCTCCTCTAAATGCGCTTACCTGTCCGTCGGTACTCCTGGCATCCGTCTAGGCTGTCATGTGGGAGGTACCAATACGGACAGGAAGCATGATTTTAAACTGTATTGGCGAACTGCGGTATAGATCATGTGACCGCTAGCATTCGATGAAAACGAGATCCAGACACTACTCTCTGAGAATCCCAGCATGCTCAAGATGTTACCTACCACCTCCACTATTCCGAGGATGGCTGGGCAAAAGTAATTATTCTTACAAAGAATCAAGCTAGAGTTAGTGTACATGGAATAGTAATGGCAGACTATCTAAGAAGCAAGTGTGCCCCCAGTGGCCTTATTGTGGGAATGTCCCTCGTCTATTCTTAGACGATAAGGACTTCCTCCATGACTGGTCGCTTATAGCGTGGAAGTGCACACGCAACTGGTTAGTGCTCATTATAAAAACAGCAAAAAAGACAGCGGACAAAATATTGGTGGAGATCCAGGTCTTGGAGGGCCAGATCAAAACAACTATTTCATCTAGTAAATTGTTTACCAAACATCAAGAGGACGGAAATAAATCTAGTAAAGAGTTCAGAGACAATACTATTCACCAAACTAGAGAAATTTAAAAAAGATCTGGAAAAATTCGCCATGGATAAGGTTTATCCATACACCAGCGACAACTTTTTCCACTCTAACCAAAAAGACACACGCAAGGGAGGATCCAATTATGGGAGCTCTAGTTCCGATGGTGCCGCCAGCGATTCGGACGGGTCGAATACCAGCCAGTCATCATTTAAACAGAGAGGAAGAGGAGGCAATAGGAGAGGGTGGAGAGGTTATAATCAGGCCTTTTCCCAACCACAAATTCCACCTTGGTGGCAGCCCTCACCGTGGGGACCACCCCCATTTCCACCAATGATGAATCCCTATGGTCTGCCACAATTCTATGGAGACTATAACCAACAGTCTTTTTTAGGAGGGGGCAGGCGAAGCCGGGGCTGCCAAAGAACTCCCAGGCAAGGACAGGTTCGCTGGAACATACCACCCCAGACCATGGATCTGAGGAGTGGGAAGAAGATCCCACAAGATCAAACAGCATCCACGGCAGGACCAGTTTAGTTATCAATCTGAGCTCGCAACAACTGACAGAGACTCAAGAACAGGTACTGAACAAAGGCCTTGGTTTTGTTTCTACAAATCGCACTGATCCTTTTCAGGCGCAAATCGAAATAAGTAAACTTTAT